>NC_134355.1:293268082-293577582 GCF_048569485.1 Anomaloglossus baeobatrachus
CACATCGCGGGGGATAGGGCTTTCCAGTAAAGCGGCCCACTAAAATCCCAAGTGCCAGCCATCAAGAGCACAGCTACGCTAAATATAGTGAGCAGGGCTTCAAGCTTCACAGCTTCAAGCCAAAGGGCCACAACAAAGAACTAAATTGTGCACGGAGATGCTCCGGATTACCAAGTGACACCGGTGGGACAGAACACCTGGACGGGCTCCCCGTAGTGACTGTGATGCACAGAGACTTTGGTTTATTTTCAGCGAGAGTGTCTACTTCATAATCCTCATCCAGCACCATGACTACCCAGAGTGAGTACCCTGGTCCCCTGCACCCTACGCTCCCAAATATCCACCAAAACCCCAGAAACCGGGGACTCCCCTACCTGTGGAGTGACTGACACCTTTCTGCTCCACACCATCTGGCCCAGTACTCCTTCCAGCAGCGGTGGTACTCCCATTACCGCAACCCGCAGGTGGCATCACAAACTTCTCCCCTGTAAATATTCCCCTTTTGAGGATCGGAGTGTTTGCTGAGCCGGGGTCCAGACCCCTCGAACCAAGACCACCCCGGATCCGAGCACCCCGGTTTGCGTCGAGGCGGCACAATTCTTTGATGCTGGCGATGAGATAAGGTGGTCATGTAACCACAAGTATGCAATATGCATACTTCCTGCTATATTCCAACTAGACATGGAAGTCAATGATCGTGCAGTTTGGCTGTCCACCCACATAGAGCCATACATAAATAGAGCACTTTGGGTTAACAGATGGACAATTTTTTTTGGGGACGGTACACAATACATACAAAAATGTTGTTTCTACCACTCAGTGAGAGCCATTCATAGACTGGAAGTGGCACGCACTAGGACAAGCAAAGATCGGACCTGAACACTCAATGCTTGATTGAGTGGTTTAGTACCAACTCCGAACTTTACAATTCGGGTTCGCTCATCTCTAATCTCTAGTATATAACTCTAGTAGAGATGAGCAAAACCGAACTGTAGAGTTCAGAGGTTCATAAAAACATGGACTTTTAAAAATAACCAGCATCCAAGTTTGAAGTTTGGGTGCTGTTCGCATGCTAGCCACTTGATCGAGCATCAGGGTGCTTGGGTACGCTCGGTGCTCGGCCCAGTGTGAGCCACTTGCAGTCTTTGAATGGCTCTCATGGGGTGGGGGGGTAAAGACAACGTTCTCAGATGTAGTGTGTACAAAACCCAATCCTCCCCTTCCCTTCCCTGGAAGTGCTCTATTTATGGTTGAATGTATGTAGGCATAGAACACAACTTCCCAATCATTGATATAAATTGAAGTTCAGATTAAGCCAGGGTCCCAAACTGAACTTTATCTAAAGTACGATTGAACCCGGCAAAATCAAATTCCATCTAGTTTCTAATCTCTAGTCTATTAAATCAACCCAAAGCTAGATGTTACTCAATGACTCTGACTCAGCAGCCCTGCTCTATAGACCAGCGAGTTGACAATACAGCTGTGTCAACTCCAAGATCTCAGCAAAAGATTCCCCTTCACTATAAAGATGCTATAAAAAATCAGCTCTTCCATCATGTTTCTCATAGGAGAGGATCTCACTATATTTTTGCAATCACCCTGCAAAAGGAAACAATATGCATCACTGTAACACTAGGGTTAATAATATGATTTACTAATGGCTTATATTTCAGAAAAGCTTTATAATTTCATGTTATAATGTTTTTTTCTAAAACAGATTAGTCCTCTTTAAAAATACCAAAAAAGAGAAATGGTAAGATTGAGAAAGAAATACACTAAGAGACAGATGGCATATGTGGCGCCCCTGACCTGGTCAGGCACCACTGAGTACTGCACCCATGCTGGGGGCAGTACAAAAGAGATAATCCAGAAGGCTGACCGGGGTGTGGTTACACAGGCATAGTAACCAGATCTCCAACATTGACCTTTGAAGAGACCCCTGGGGAATCCAGGAGGGGGCGTGGCCTCCATCTCCACTCAAGGGGTGTGGTAGAGAGCCTGGTTGCTAAGTTGCATAGGCAGGCACAGAAGGGAGGGAGTAGTGAGCCAGTCAGTGAAGCTCAGGGAGAAGAGTCGCAAGGAGGAAACCTGGAGGCTGTCACTAGTCAGACACCGCAGGTGCAGTGGTTGCTGGCAGGGGAGAACGGTCACCTGGTAGTGCGGCCCGAAATCCACCTAAGGCCAGAGTGCAGAGAGGTGACTGAGTACGAGGACTGCCAGGTGAGGACTAGGTCCGCACGGGGTTACAGGTCCTCAGAGCAGGGGCCCATTCAGTTGGCCTGCTCAACCTGTAGGTGGGGGTACTTCATACCCTCCACCAAAACACTACAGAAACTGCAGCCACGTAGCAACGAGAGGGCCCATAGGAACAAGAGGCAAACAGCCGGAGTTACCTGGTCCAGGCTACAAGCAAACGGGCCGAAAAAGGGGAGCATAGGCAGAAGCAACTTCCCTGGGTGACCCTGTAGGACTACAAGTCTGGGTCACAACAAACACAAGAGGGCTAGGAAGGCGAGTCAGCAGCCACCCCCTAAGTCAGCCTAAAGGAGCCTGGTTCCCACTTGGAGCATTACAGCATCGCACGGGTTAACTCACCCCTGCCATCTGAAGTGAGTAGAGACCCTGAAAGACATTCCTGCTGTGCGTGTGAGTTCTTTTGCGACCTGTGGGGCCACACATCTACACCGGGCCCTGGGGCCAGCCTCACTCATGGGAGGCTATCACATCTACCTGCACCAAACATCAGCCCCAGGTGCCCCTTAAACTGCAGTGGCGGTCGCCCTGACCGCAATACCGAGATGGCGTCACGATTTCTATAGAAGTCAACCTACCTGTGACCAGAAGGACCCAGGATGCACCGTCCCTGAAGACCTGAGACGACCTGAAGGTAACGGGGCCACATATAAAGGTGCAGTGCTACAATCCCATTTATATTATTATGAAGAAAATGTACCTTTCCTCAGTATGCTAGTACTAAAAATAATGCATAGTTATGAGGCTAATAATGTTTGATCACAAGTATGGTGCCAAAAGATGTTCATACTATTGCCTGTGGTTCTCTGTATGTACAGTAACTGATCTTAGGTGCTTGAGCATACTCTGTCAATCATTATTCTCCTGTCACTGTAGATGTGCTCTTGAAACCCCAGAGCATAATATATGTAAGATGTGAATAGGAGGAAAAACTCATATTCGCTACTCCAGCTGCTCCCCACCTGCTGTCATGCTGGATATCCAGTTGATGTTCCCTGTAGTCCGGGATTTCTGCTGTGACCTCATGGACCTGTTCATGGCTGGAAGTCCAGCCTAGATTGAACACTGAGCTAGAGTTGCAGTATGACACAGGTGTGGAGAACTGGACAGTATACAGGGAGCATTAGGAGCGGCTGAAGAGGTGAGCGATGAGGTTTTTTTTATTTTTTAACCTTTTGATGACACTCTACTGTTCAGCAAGAAAGCAGCCGCAGCTAACTGCCACTTTGTTGAATTCCCAAGGAGTGAATAGCAAAAGAATCTGTATTCTCCAGAATAAGAATTTTTCTATAATTGTAATGGATAAAAGGATTATATAAAATTATAAGGAGATAATGATGGAGGATTATATGGAGACCAGGATGGCTGACATATGAGGACCAAGATGAGGGATTATATGGGAACTGCGACGGATGATATATGGGGATTAAGATGGGGGATTATAAGGGAACAAGGATGGATGACATTTGGGAGAGTGATGAGGGATTATATAGGGACCAGGATGGATGATATATATGGATCAGGTGTCAAGACACCAGCAGAGGGAGCAGGAGTCCTGATGGATAGAAACTGTATTGTGCTTAACCAGCCAGGGAGCTGAAGCACAGAGTGCGCTGGTGCAATACCTTACAGCACTAGCAGGGGGAGCAGATGCCACAAGGTGTGCAGAGGACGGTAAGACAGGCCTGGTTGCACTCCATGAGGAGCAGATGAAGACCAGAGGGATGAACAGGAGAAAAATCGGGTTCAGGCTAAGGTCAATACTGGGGGGAGCAAACCAAGGAGGGGAGGTAGGAGAGGGAGAGGACAAGAAGAAGGCAGGGAAGGAACGAAGGTATGTCTGGGGAAACAGATGGAGAACAAGTGGATGGAACACAGACAGAGGGCGAGAGCACAGGGGAGACGGATCAAGATCAAACACTTACAGGGACCAGCAATCACAGCAGAGCAGCTTATAGCCGGCATTGGTTCACTGGAGATAACCCCAATTAAAGTATCAAGGCTCCGGAAATGAGGCCCAGGAGAAAGCTCCACCCCCTAGCCTGGTGGCAGGGGAGGCAAAACCATTACATCAGGATAGAGGATTATTTGGGGACCAGGAGGATTATATGTGGAACAGAATGGAGGACATGTGGGGACCAGGTTAGGGGAGTATATGGCAACCAGGATGGGGGATATATGAATACCAGGATGAGTTACATATGGAGAACATATGGGATCAGGATGGTGTACATTATTACATAAAGGGGTCATGATGGGAGCCAGTACAGGAAGGGGCCCAGGATTGAAGACATTATTACAGAAGAGGGCCAAAACAGAGGAAAATATTACAGACAGAAGCCAGAAAGGGTGACATAATTACTATATGGAGGCTAGAATGAGGAACATAGAATATTGCTTTATGGTGGCAATAGGAGACATAATTGCTGTAGGAGTCAATTAGGGGACATTATTACTGTTTTTGAGGGTATTATTTTCCATTGGGGGAGCAAAAGAGAGGTCCTATTACTATGCAGTCTGACTCTTTCTTGCTTTTTTTCTTCATCTGGCACAGTGTAGAAGTTAGGAAAAAAGTGGGAATGCGCTTTAGAAGTGATCAGTCATAGATGACTTTGTGTTATTTTCTGCAGAGTTGAGCCCTCCCCTGCATCTGGCCGACACATACATCAAATCACACACTCACACATCAGATAGCATACACTCATATGGACAGACACACACATCAGATTCCTTATAATTCCTCCCTTTGATCTCTGTGCTGTACGCCTCCCCAGCATCTGACTAATACACATACATCAGATCACACTCACACATCAGATAGCACATACACATACACACAGCTTTCACATCATTCCTCCCTGTGATCTCAGGTGGGCACTCCAGGCAGCTGTGCTGCACGCTATCCTCCCCTGCGTCCGGCCAACATTCACACATCAGATCGCATACACTCACATATACGATTGCATACTCTCACATCCGATCGCATACACTCACACATCCTCACAATATCGCACATACCTGTACAATCGCGCACACACACTCACAACATCCAGAGATACCACATGCTTCCGGTCATGTGATCCTCCCACAGGTCCTGGAAGATACAATACAAAGCGTCGCAAGCGCCGAGAAGCAAGCGATATCGCTGGATGTGGTGAGTGTGTGGCTGCGATCTATAGTGTGTGTGTGCGCGCGTTCTCATGTGTGTGTGTGTGTGTGTGTGTGTGTGTGTGCGTGTGTGTATTTATGTGATCTGATGAGTGTGTGTGTGTGTGTGTGTGTGCGTGAGTGTTCTGCCGCCGCAGGACCTTGATGCCTCACCTGCTCCAGGTCGGTGTCTGGTGAGTATGACTGCGGGGTCCTCTATCTTCTGTCTTCTCTCTTTTGGGGGTGCCCACTGTCAATAATGAGGTGTTCTGCAGTAACTTTGTTACCGCTGCACAGACACTTCATTATTGACCGTGGCTAGGTCTTATTTTCGCGGAATGTCTTATATTTAAGCCTCCCTGAAAAATCCTGCTAGGTCTTATTTTTGGGGGAGGTCTTATTTTAGGGGAAACACGGTAACCAACTAACTGTGACTATATGTGTGGTCGTAACCATGGATACCTTAGGTCCTGCAATACCTAGGCGACAAAGCGAATGAGAAAAGCTATACTACATTTCTAACTGTAGGTATTTGGTAATATTATTTATATTATTATTATTATTACACCTACCACATATTAGAATAGGATCTTGGAGATGGGAATACCCCTTTAAAGGCAATAAATCCTGCCTAAATGTTTCTAATACACTATCCCATCTTCATAAGATCTCCCTACACTACATGCAGCTAAGAGTGGAATTATTGGAGAATAGAATAGATTTTTAACATAGCAACAGCAAGGATTGTAAGGTTAGAATCCCTGCCTACATGCCTCTAATACACTATTCTTTTATCAGTAGCACTCCCTACACCGAAGAGCAGTATTGCTAGAAAATAGAATAGATTTGAACTAGTCCTAAAAAAGGCTTTTGGGTTAACATAGCAGTAGAGTTGAACGCGGTTCGTGGTTCGTGGTTCTCCAGTTCGCGGTTCGAGTAATCTTGGGGGCTGTTCTAGATCGAACTAGAACTCGAGCTTTTTGCTAAAGCTCGATAGTTCTAGTTACGTTCGAGAACGGTTCTAGCAGCAAAAAGCCAAGCTAATTACTAGCTGGCTTTCCGCTGTAATAGTGTAAGTCACTCTGTGACTCACACTATTATGAAATTTAAGCGTATAGTATGCGGGAACAGCGCATTCAGATCACTGCTGCTGGGATAATGGCGATCGACATTTTTTTTTTTCCTTGTCTACCTTCCCTAAGCGCGCGCGTGTAGTGGGGTGGGCCAGCATGTCAGCCAATCCCAGACACACACACAGCTAAGTGGACTTTAAGCCAGAGAAGCAATGGCATGTGTGATAGGATGTCCATGTCACATGTCCCTGCATTATAAAAACGGATATCTGCCTGTTAGTACACCATTATCTGCCTTCTGCATCCTAAAAGTGGCTGTTGGACTTCATTATTGTCCCACTGGTGCAAAGATATTTGCGGCACCTCTGCATTGAACACTGAAACTCATTTTTACTAAGCCATTATATTAGCAAACACTGAGGAAACTTAGTGGCATCCTAAAAGTGGCTATTGGACTTCATTATTGTCCCACTGGTGCAAAGATATTTGCGGCACCTCTGCATTGAACACTGAAACTCATTTTTACTAAGCCATTATACTAGCAAACACGGAGGAAACTTAGTGGCATCCTAAAAGTGGCTGTTGGACTTCATTATTGTCCCACTGGTGCAAAGCTATTTGCTGCACCACTGCATTGCACAGTCAAACTCATTTTTACTAAGCTATTATCAGGGCTGTATTTTGCCTTCGTGCTGCCCTAGGCACTTTAAGTGGTCGCGCCCCTTAGTGACAACGTAAAACTGAGTTTTCGCACACGACATCTGTTTAAGGCAGATCTACTCTGTAGCACACTTTAAAAAGTATCAATAAGAAACGAACCCCCCCCCCCAATGGGAATCACCACAGGCACATCAAAACATAGCATGAGTATAAAATATTCCCACCACACCGTCCCCACTTATATACTGTGACTGTGACACTGCCCCTAATAAACACCACACTGCCCTCCCTTATAAACTACTGTATATCCACCACACCTTCCTCGATTATGAAATATGATCTGTACATTGTGAGGAGGGAGCAGCATGATGTGAGGACAATGTCCCATGCATGCTGCCCCCTCCTCACAATGTCCCATGCATGCTGCCCCCTCCTCACAATGTCCCATGCATGCTGCCCCCTCCTCACAATGTCCCATGCATGCTGCCCCCTCCTCACAATGTCCCATGCATGCTGCTCCCTCGTCACAATGTCCCATGCATGCTGCTCCCTCCTCACAATGTCCCATGCTTGCTGCCCCCTCCTCACAATGTCCCATGCATGCTGCCCCCTCCTCACAATGTCCCATGAATGCTGCCCCCTCCTCACAATGTCCCTTGCATGCTGCCCCCTCCTCACAATGTCCCATGCATGCTGCCCCCTCCTCACAATGTCCCATGCATGCTGCTCCCTCCTCACAATGTCCCTTGCATGCTGCCCCCTCCTCACAATGTCCCTTGCATGCTGCCCCCTCCTCACAATGTCCCATGCATGCCGCCCCCTCCTCACAATGTCCCATGCATGCTGCCCCCTCCTCACAATGTCCCATGCATGCTGCTCTCTCCTCACAATGTCCCATGCATGCTGCCCCCTCTTCACAATGTCCCATGCATGCTGCTCCCTCCTCACAATGTCCCATGCATGCTGCCCCTCCTCACAATGTCCCATGCATGCTGCTCCCTCCTCACAATGTCTCATGCATGCTGCCCCCTCCTCACAATGTCTCATGTATGCTGCTCCCTCCTCACAATGTCCCATGAATGCTGCTCCCTCCTCACAATGTCTCATGCATGCTGCCCCCTCCTCACAATGTCTCATGTATGCTGCTCCCGCCTCACAATGTCCCATGCATGCTGCTCCCTCCTCACAATGTCCCATGCATGCTGCTCCCTCCGCACAATGTCTCATGCTTGATGCTCCCTCCTCACAATGTCCCATGCATGCTGCTCCTTCCTCACAATGTCCCATGCATGCTGCTCCCTCCTCACAATGTCTCATGCATGCTGCCCCCTCCTCAGTGTCCCATGCATGCTGCCCCCTTCTCACAATGTCCCATGCATGCTGCCCCCTCCTCACAATGTCTCATGCATGCTGCCCCCTCCTCAGTGTCCCATGCATGCTTCCCCCTTCTCACAATGTCCCATGCATGCTGTCCCTCTCCATGAGCTCCTAATGCTGCCTTCCTCTTTTCCATAATGAGACCTTCATGTTGCCCCACTCATGCTAAGACCACCACACTAACGCTTATGCTGAGACCCCACACACACACACTACCCCACTCTTGATATTGACTCCCCTACATTGCTCCACTCCATACTGATCCCACACATGCTGCCCCTTCTTCACAATGAGCTCCTAATGCTGCCCCCTCTTATTCTGAGTCCTTACACTCCCCCCACCCAATCGATTTTGTCATTGCACTATCCCTCATCCCTTGTCCTCTGTCTCTAGCATTAGCCCCTCTCTCCCACTCCCCCAGCATCAGCCTCTCTCCCCCAGCATCAGCCTCTATCTTCCCTCAGCATCAGCCTCTCTTCCCCAGTCTCAGCCTTTGCCTCCCCCCAGCCTCAGCCTGCCCCAGTCTCCACCTCAGCCTCCCTCCAGCCTCCCTCCAGTCTCAGCCTCAGCCTCCCTCAAGTCTCAGCCTCAGCCTCCCTCCAGTCTCAGCCTCAGCCTCCCTCCAGCCTCCCCCCAGTCTCTGCCTCTGCCTCCCTCCAGCCTCCCCCCAGTCTCTGCCTCTGCCTCCCTTCAGCCTCCCCCCAGTCTCAGCCTCAGCCTCCCTCCAGTCTCAGCCTCAGCCTCCCTCCAGCCTCCCCCCAGTCTCAGCCTCAGTCTCCCTCCAGCCTCCCCCCAGTCTCAGCCTCCCTCCAGTCTCAGCCTCTGCCTCCCTCAAGTCTCAGCCTCAGCCTCCCTCCAGTCTCAGCCTCAGCCTCCCTCCAGCCTCCCCCCAGTCTCTGCCTCTGCCTCCCTCCAGCCTCCCCCCAGTCTCTGCCTCTGCCTCCCTCCAGCCTCCCCCCAGTCTCAGCCTCAGCCTCCCTCCAGTCTCAGCCTCAGCCTCCCTCCAGCCTCCCCCCAGTCTCAGCCTCAGTCTCCCTCCAGCCTCCCCCCAGTCTCAGCCTCCCTCCAGTCTCAGCCTCTGCCTCCCTCCAGCCTCCCCCAGTCTCTGCCTCTGCCTCCCTCCAGCCTCCCCCCAGTCTCTGACTCTGCCTCCCTCCAGCCTCCCCCCAGTCTCTGCCTCTGCCTCCCTCCAGCCTCCCCCCCAGTCTCTGCCTCTGCCTCCCTCCAGCCTCCCCCCAGTCTCTGCCTCTGCCTCCCTCCAGCCTCCCCTCAGTCTCAGCCTCTGCCTCTCTCCAGCCTCCCCCCAGTCTCAGCCTCTGCCTCTCTCCAGCCTCCCCCCAGTCTCAGCCTCTGCCTCCCTCCAGCCTCCCCCCAGTCTCTGCCTCTGCCTCCCTCCAGCCTCCCCCCAGTCTCTGCCTCTGCCTCCCTCCAGCCTCCCCCAGTCTCAGCCTCTGCCTCCCTCCAGCCTCCCCACAGTCTCAGCCTCTGCCTCCCTCCAGTCTCAGCCTCTGCCTCCCTCCAACCTCCCCCCAGTCTCAGCCTCTGCCTCCCTCCAGCCTCCCCCCAGTCTCTGCCTCTGCCTCCCTCCAGCCTCCCCCCAGTCTCTGCCTCTGCCTCCCTCCAGCCTCCCCCCAGTCTCTGCCTCTGCCTCCCTCCAGCCTCCCCCCAGTCTCAGCCTCTGCCTCTCTCCAGCCTCCCCCAGTCTCAGCCTCTGCCTCCCTCCAGCCTCTTCCCAGTCTCTGCCTCTGCCTCCCTCCAGCCTCCCCCCAGTCTCTGCCTCTGCCTCCCTCCAGCCTCCCCCAGTCTCAGCCTCTGCCTCCCTCCAGCCTCCCCACAGTCTCAGCCTCTGCCTCCCTCCAGTCTCAGCCTCTGCCTCCCTCCAACCTCCCCCCAGTCTCAGCCTCTGCCTCTCTCCAGTCTCAGCCTCTGCCTCCCTCCAGCCTCCCCCCAGTCTCAGCCTCTGCCTCTCTCCAGTCTCAGCCTCTGCCTCCCTCCAGCCTCCCCACAGTCTCAGCCTCTGCCTCCCTCCAGTCTCAGCCTCTGCCTCCCTCCAACCTCCCCCCAGTCTCAGCCTCTGCCTCTCTCCAGTCTCAGCCTCTGCCTCCCTCCAGCCTCCCCCCAGTCTCAGACTCTGCCTCCCTCCAGTCTCAGCCTCTGCCTCCCTCCAGTCTCTGCCTCTGCCTCCCTCCAGCCTCCCCCCAGTCTCTGCCTCTGTCTCCCTCCAGCCTCCCCCCAGTCTCAGCCTCTGCCTCCCTCCAGCCTCCCCCCAGTCTCTGCCTCTGCCTCCCTCCAGCCTCCCCCCAGTCTCTGCCTCTGCCTCCCTCCAGCCTCCCCCCAGTCTCTGCCTCCCTCCAGCCTCCCCCCAGTCTCTGCCTCTGCCTCCCTCCAGCCTCCCCCCAGTCTCTGCCTCTGCCTCCCTCCAGCCTCCCCCCAGTCTCTGCCTCTGCCTCCCTCCAGCCTCCCCCCAGTCTCAGCCCCTGCCTCCCTCCAGCCTCCCCCCAGTCTCAGCCTCTGCCTCCCTCCAGCCTCCCCCCAGTCTCTGCCTCTGCCTCCCTCCAGCCTCCCCCCAGTCTCTGCCTCTGCCTCCCTCCAGCCTCCCCCAGTCTCAGCCTCTGCCTCCCTCCAGCCTCCCCACAGTCTCAGCCTCTGCCTCCCTCAGTCTCAGCCTCTGCCTCCCTCCAACCTCCCCCCAGTCTCAGCCTCTGCCTCCCTCCAGCCTCCCCCAGTCTCTGCCTCTGCCTCCCTCCAGCCTCCCCCCAGTCTCTGCCTCTGCCTCCCTCCAGCCTCCCCACAGTCTCAGCCTCTGCCTCCCTCCAGTCTCAGCCTCTGCCTCCCTCCAACCTCCCCCCAGTCTCAGCCTCTGCCTCTCTCCAGTCTCAGCCTCTGCCTCCCTCCAGCCTCCCCCCAGTCTCAGCCTCTGCCTCCCTCCAGTCTCTGCCTCTGCCTCCCTCCAGCCTCCCCCCAGCCTCTGCCTCCCTCCAGCCTCCCCCCAGTCTCAGCCTCTGCCTCCCTCCAGCCTCTTCCCAGTCTCTGCCTCTGCCTCCCTCCAGCCTCCCCCCAGTCTCTGCCTCTGCCTCCCTCCAGCCTCCCCACAGTCTCTCCCTCTGCCTCCCTCCAGTCTCCCCCCAATCTCAGCCTCTGCCTCCCTCCAGCCTCCCCCCAGTCTCTGCCTCTGCCTCCCTCCAGCCTCCCCCCAGTCTCAGCCTCTGCCTCTCTCCAGCCTCCCCCAGTCTCAGCCTCTGCCTCCCTCCAGCCTCCCCCCAGTCTCTGCCTCTGCCTCCCTCCAGCCTCCCCCCCAGTCTCTACCTCTGCCTTCCTCCAGCCTCCCCCAGTCTCAGCCTCTGCCTCCCTCCAGCCTCCCCACAGTCTCAGCCTCTGCCTCCCTCCAGTCTCAGCCTCTGCCTCCCTCCAGCCTCCCCCCAGTCTCAGCCTCTGCCTCTCTCCAGTCTCAGCCTCTGCCTCCCTCCAGCCTCCCCCCAGTCTCAGCCACTGCCTCCCTCCAGTCTCAGCCTCTGCCTACCTCCAGCCTCCCCCCAGTCTCAGCCTCTGCCTTCCTCCAGCCTCCCCCCAGTCTCAGCCTCTGCCTCCCTCCAGCCTCCCCCCAGTCTCAGCCTCTGCCTCCCTCCAGTATCTGCCTTTGCCGCCTCCCCCCCCCCCGCATGCGCAGATCTCTGGTCTGCATTAGAGACACTCCCACGCTCCTTATGAATCCACTTACCTGCTCCAGTGCCCGCCGCCATCTTCCTGGCTCACGTGAGTATCCTCTTCTGACACCGGCTTCCATCACGGCGTCCTCCACGGCGTCCTGCTGTGAGCTCTGCATGTGACGTCCACACAGCAGTGGACGCAGCACAGAGGAAGGAGCTGATTGGCGCGCGCCTGTGACCCCGGAAGTGCAGGCGCCGGCAGTTCCGGGGTCAATCAGCTCCCTGTGCTCGGCGGCCACAAAAAAAAATGTAAAAAAAAAAAAAAAAAAAAATTTTTTTTTTTTTTTTTTTTTTTTTTTGCTGCCAGAAGGTGCCGCCCCTCACAATCTGCCGCCCTAGGCACCGGACCACGGGTGCCTAATGGTAAATACGGCCCTGGCTATTATACTAGCAAACACTGAGGAAACTTAAATGCATCCTAAAAGTGGCTGTTTGACTTCATTATTGTCCCACAGTTGCAAAGCTATTTGCGGCACCTCTGCATTGCACACTCAAACTCATTTTTACTAAGCTATTATACTAGCAAACACTGAGGAAACTTAGTGGCATCCTAAAAGTGGCTGTTGGACTTCATTATTGTCCCACTGGTGCAAAGATATTTGCGGCACCTCTGCATTGAACACTGAAACTCATTGTTACTAAGCCATTATACTAGCAAACACCGAGGAAACTTAGTGGAATCCTAAAAGTGCCTTTTGGACTTCATTATTGTCCCACAGTTGCAAAGCTATTTGCGGCACCTCTGCATTGCACACTCAAACTCATTTTTACTAAGCCATTATACTAGCAAACACTGAGGAAACTTTGTGGCATCCTAAAAGTGGCTGTTGGACTTCATTATTGTCCCACTGGTGCAAGGCTATTTGCGGCACCTCTGCACTGCACACTCAAACTCATTTTTACTAAGCCATTATATTAGCAAACACTGAGGAAACTTAGTGGCATCCTAAAAGTGGCTGTTGGACTTCATTATTGTCCCACTGGTGCAAAGATATTTGCGGCACCTCTGCATTGCACACTGAAACTCATTGTTACTAAGCCATTATACTAGCAAACACTGAGGAAACTTAGTGGCATCCTAAAAGAGGCTGTTGGACTTCATTATTGTCCCACTGGTGCAAAGCTATTTGAGGCACCTCTGCATTGCACACTCAAACTCATTTTTACTAAGATATTATACTAGCAAACACTGAGGAAACTTAGTGGCATCCTAAAAGTGGCTGTTGGACTTCATTATTGTCCCACTGGTGCAAAGATATTTGCGGCACCTCTGCATTGCACACTGAAACTCATTGTTACTAAGCCATTCTAATAGCAAACTATGCTGCCAGTTTAAGGGCCGAAGTTGCATTGTCAGGGATAGTTATTGTTGTTTATTCTGCTGTTAATAAAGCTAGACCACCGCTGCAATCTACACCACCTCTCAATTTTTACTACCACATTTTAAGTGCACAATCTTGTCGCAATCAAAATGAGTGGCAAAATGACAGATGCTGGTGGAAAGGGGAAGAGGCGTGTTGGAAAAGGAAAAAAAAGTTTGTTCGTGGGGAAGGTGGCAAAGCTCCATTAACATCTGCTGAAGATAGACCATCTACCAGCAAACGTAAGATATCTACTACGTACCGTGGACAATCCGATGTGCTCCTTTTTTTATGGACACAAACAACTAGAACAAAGGTAGATGATGGCCAAAAAAAGAAAATGCTTCAATGGATCTCAAGTGGTCCAACAAGTGCCCTCTCCGCCACCTCAACTACCGCAACCAAAAAACACCAGTCCTCTGAGTTGTCATCCCAATCACACTTGCTTTCTCCCAGCTCTGAAGTCTCCATCCGCCCTGCACAGTATGGTGGAACTGAGATGGCTGAGTCTGCAGAGCTGTTCAGTCACACTATAGCCTGGGAATTAGAGGTTTGCTCCCAAGCTACAGTGAGTACAGACCAGGAAATGCTCTGCAGTGATGCCCAGAACCTTTGTGACTCTGATTCAGGCTGTGAGGACCAATTTTCTGATTTCATAATGTTAACCCTTATTCACAAACTGTAACACCTGTTGTTATAGACAATGAAGGAACATAATGATGACGATGAGACGCAGATACCAGATTGGGATGACAACTTAAATATTCGGTCAGGGCAAGAAGAGGCTCGGTCTGAGGGTGAGGGGAGTGCAAACACAACAATTGATGAGGAAGTTCTAGATCCCACCTACTGTCAACCCACAGTCAGGCACTCGAGGAGGTCAACCGAGGCGGTGTAGGAGGATGCAACTGACAACGAAATTATCTTGCACCTTCCTGGACAGAGTCGGAGAACTGGTAGCACGTCTACAACTGCATCCTCAGCCACCACTCTGCTTCTGAGCACTAGTCGGGGGGGCTCAGCAGGTCGCATGCCCTCTAAGCCTTGCCTAGCCTGGACCTTTTTTGACATAGAAAAAGATCGCCCAAATCATGTGATATGTAAAATTTGTTGGGATTCTGTTAGTAGAGGGCAAAACCTCAGGAGTTTGATAACTTCTTCCATGAATCGTCACATGAATAAATATCATATGTCCCAGTGGGAAGCTCACCGTGCTGAAATGCGGTCTAGCGGAGCAAACCATGCACCGCCTGCCCCTTCAAGTGCATCCGCGCGCTCTTCATCTTCTAGGACTGTGGGGACAGCTGTCACACCTGGTTTTCCACGCACAACTTCCACCACTGTAACCGCAACAGGCAGTTTGCTTGGTAGGTCGTCATTTGGTTTGGAAGGGGAAACAAGTGCGTGTGTACAGCTCTCTCAGACATCAATAGCATCAACGTTGGATGAAGGCAACATCATGTCTCCGCCTGCACTTTCCTCACAAACCTGCATTTTTTCACGGACACCCTACTCACCACCGTCTACACACAGCAGCCAGATCTCTGTCCCTCAGATGTGGACAAATAAAAGGCCATTTCCTGCGACCCATGACAAAGCTAAGAGGTTGTCTTTATCCCTCTGTAAGCTCTTGGCTACCGAAATGCTCCCTTTCCGCCTGGTGGACACACAGGATTTTAGAGACCTTATGTCTGTCGCTGTGCCCCAGTACCAGATGCCCAGTCGCCACTACTTCTCTAAGAAAGGTGTGCCCGCGCTACACCAGCATGTCGCACACAACATCACCGCTTCCTTGAGAAACTCTGTGTGTGAACGGGTGCATTTCACCACCGATACTTGGACCAGTAAGCATGGACAGGGACGTTACATGTCACTGACTGGGCACTGGGTATGGTGATATATGGTGAAGGGTCTGCTGCACAAGTCTTGCCGTCCCCACGACTTGTGTGTCAATCCTTTGTCTGTCCAAGTTCCGCCACTGCTTATGCCTCCTCCACCTCGTCTGGGGCCTCCACCTCCGCCCCAAGCCTGCCTGGTCAGGCCACCAGCGTTCTAACTGCGCATAAGGAATCACGCACCCCTCATTACTATGCTGGCAGCAGAGCGCAATGGCATCAGGCGGTCTTTAGCTTGAAATGTCTTGGAAATAAGAGTCACACAGCGGCTGAGTTGTGGGCCGCTCTGGAGACTGCGTTTGGTAAATGGTTGTCTTCACTCAACCTGCAGCCTGGTAAGGCCGTGTGCGACAATGCTGCAAACCTGGGTACGGCCCTTCGCCTGGGCAAGGTGACACACGTGCCTTGTATGGCTCACGTGTTGAACCTTGTTGTCCAGCAATTTTTAACACACTATCCCGGCCTAGATGGCCTTCTGAACAGGGCATGAAAACTGTCTGCTCACTTCCGCCGTTCAACCACCGCTGCTGAGCGACTTGCATCGCTCCAAAAGTCTTTCGGCCTGCCGGTTCATCGCCTGAAATGCGATGTGCCGACACGCTGGAATTCGACTCTCCACATGTTATGTGGTGCCCTGGACAAGCCAGGACATCACAGGTACTGCAACAACACACCCCACACCCCGGCTAGGCACAACAAGGTCAGACAAAAATCCTTGTTGCCTCCCTCCAGGGGCTGATGTCCACACCAGGGGGTGGAGCCAGGTGGTTGGCCCCACCCACCGAGGAGTTCACAGTCCTGGAGGCGGGAAAAGGAAGTCAGAGTAGGGGAGTTCAGTTGGAGACTTGAAAAGTGAAGTGGTGGTGGAGTAGACTGACCGTTCCTGGGTGCGTGGCCCGGGCACATACAGCAAGGTTGGGAGACGGTGGTGACCATCTGCAGGAGGGGCTGATTGACGTGAACCGTAAGGACCGGGGACGGGCGGTGGCCCGCCGGTACCGGATCGGGGAGCGAAGAGAAGCCAGCACCATTCGGCAGGGCCTACGGACCCCGACCAGGCTTGGAGTCGCCGTAAAACCGGTCAAATCCGTTAGTGAAGGGAACCTCCGCGGTTTCCCAGCAGTCAAGACCCGATTGAAGGCAACCGCTCAAGCCGTGAAGGGAAATACAGTCACCGCCAAGGCTACAGTTCCCAGGCCCAGAGCCTGCGGGCAAAAGGGGCTCCCTCAGCATCCATCCAAGCTGGGGAGCGGGTTACCGGTGGGAAGCCATCAGAACCGAGAACATAACACAGGTGCAGGGAAAGGCAGTCACCGCCAACCTACCGGGATAAGAACCACAGCAGCCGTCTGAGGGACCCGTCCATCCAGCCGTTTGTTTTACCAAAGACTTGGCATTCATCATTGGCTGAGTGAGTACCACCGTGCCGTGCGGCACCGCGCTGCCCCCGCGACCCTGCACCTCACCAGGCCCCGTAACCCACCTGCCATTCCTCCCTCACCGGGCCCCGGGACAACCAACCCCCCTACCCACGGAGGGGAAAAACAACATCTAAGCTGCTCCCTGTCATCGCTCCTGGGATCCCCGTCCAGAGCAGCGGTAGTGTCATACCCTCACCACAAACGTGGGTGGCGTCACGGACAATAAATCCCCAAAACCATTCCCCTTTTCACTCACGGGCAAGGCGCGCCGCTCGAGACCCCGGATCCGGCCCACCGCTCGAGCCACCAAGCAGCAAGCGAAGCAGCAGCAGCGCCGGACCCAAGCGTGGTGAGCGCAGCGTCCCCTCCCCGCCCGCGACAGTTACAGCGACTGTGGCAGCACCGTCGAGCCCTGGTGCAATACGTCATGACGTATAGCCTGGGCCAACTAGATGCAGAGGTGGGTCAGATCACCCTGATGGAGTGGTCTCAGATCAAGGACCTATGCACCCTTCTGCACAGTTTCGAGATGGCGACGAATATGTTTAGCGCTGACAATGCCATTATCAGCATGACAATTCCAGTCATTTACATGCTGGAGCACACGCTAAACACTATTCGGAGTCAGGGGGTGGGAGAACAGGAAGGGGAGGAACTACAGGAGGATTCATATGCGCAAGACACAACAACATCACCAAGGTCCAGACGTTCATCATCACCAAAATGGCAGGCATCGGACTATGGGGGACAGGGATCAACAAGGGCGCATAGTAGCAGGCGAAATGTTGAGGAAGGTGCAGGAGAACATGAAGAAATGGAGGACGAACTGTCCATGGACATGGAAGACTCAGCAGATGAGGGAGACCTTGATCAAATTTCTGTTGAAAGAGGTTGAGGGGAGATGTCAGAGGAAGAAAGAACGGGTAGCACCTCTATGCCACAAACACAGCGTGGACTTGGTCCACATGGCTGCGCAAGACACATGAGCGCCTTCTTGCGGCACTACCTCCAACATGACCCTCGTATTCTCAAAAGTAGAAGTGATGATGACTACTGGCTTGCCACACTATTACATCCCCGGTGCAAGTCCAAATTTTGTGACATAATTCCAGCCATAGAAAGGGACGCATGTATGCAGGAGTATCAGCAGAAGCTGTTACTCGATCTTAGCTCGGCTTTTCCACCAAACAACCGTGGTGCAGGGAGTAAATCTCCCAGATGAAACTTGACATACATGGGACGGTCTTGTCATCTCCAACAGTCTACCCGTACCAGTAGCACTGTATCTGGTGCTGGTAACAGCAATTTTATTGAATCTTTTCATAATTTTTTTGCACCATCCTTTGCAAGGCCACCAGAGACAACAAGTCTGACACATTGTCAATGGCTGAAGAGGATGATACAGGAGTATCTCCAAATGAACATCGATGCCATTACTTTGCAAATGGAGCCTTGCTCATTTTGGGCTTCAAATCTTTAAAAATGTCCAGAGCTCTCCACTTACGCCTTGGAGATTTTGTCGTGTCCAGCTGCCAGCGTTGTCTCTGAACGTGTCTTCAGTGCTGCTGGGTGTGTGCTGACAGATAAGAGCACGCGTCTGTCCAGTGACAATGTGGACAGACTAACGTTCATCAAAATGAACAAGTCATGGATCCACAAGGAATTTACTACCCCTGTGTCACCCTGGGGAGAGTAAATGCTTGTGGATTTTAAATGTGCTTGATGCAAATCTAGTTGTGAAGTGTACAACTGTGGCACAAGTGTTGCCACTGAAGGGGTGGGTGTCTGTGTGGCCCAATTTTTGGAAAAAAGGGAGACTCCGCTTGGAGTAACCCTTGCTTGCAGTATTTCTAAAAATGATCTAAGATGAACAGATCTGGGATCAGCAAAGACTTTGCTACCTGCCCCGGTGTCATCCTGGGGACGGTTAAGGATGGCGTATTTTTGAATGTGCTTGATGCAAATCTACCTGTGAAGTGTACAACTGGGGCACAAGTGCTGCCACTGAAGGGGTGGGTGTCTGTGTGGCCCAATTTTTGGAAAAAAGGGAGACTTTGCTTGGAGTAACCCTTGCTTACATTGTTTTTAAAAATGATCCAAGATGAACAGAGCTGGGATCAAGAAAGACTTTGCTACCTACCCCGGTGTCATCCTGGGGACGGTAAAGTATGGCGTATTTTTGAGTGTGCTTGATGCAAATCTAGCTGTGAAGTGTACATCTGGGGCACAAGTACTGCCACTGAAGGGGTGGGTGTGTGTCGGGCCCAATTTTTGGAAAAAAGGGAGACTCCGCTTGGAGTAACCCTTGCTTACATTGTTTTTAAAAATGATCCAAGATGAACAGAGCTGGGATCAGGAAAGACTTTGCTACCTACCCCGGGGTCATTCTGGGAACGGTTAAGGATGGCGTATTTTTGAATGTGCTTGATGCAAATCTAGCTGTGAAGTGTACAACTGGGGCACAAGTGCTGCCACTGAAGGGGTGCGTGTGTGTCGGGCCCAATTTTTGGAAAAAAGGGAGACTCCGCTTGGAGTAACCCTTGCTTACATTGTTTTTAAAAATGATCCAAGATGAACAGAGCTGGGATCAGGAAAGACTTTGCTACCTACCCCGGGGTCATTCTGGAAACGGTTAAGGATGGCGTATTTTTGAATGTGCTTGATGCAAATCTAGCTGTGAAGTGTACAACTGGGGCACAAGTGCTGCCACTGAAGGGGTGCGTGTGTGTGTGTGTGTGGCCCAATTTTTGGAAAAAAGGGAAACTCCGCTTGGAGTAACCCTTGCTTACATTGGTTTTAAAAATGATCCAAGATGAACAGAGCTGGGATCAGGAAAGAGCTACTTACCCCGGTGTCATCCTGGGGACGGGTAAGGATGACGTATTTTTGAATGTGCTTGATGCAAATCTACCTGTGAAGTTTACAACTGGGGCACAAGTGCTGCCACTGAAGGGGTGGGTGTGTGTCGGGCCCAATTTTTGGAAAAAAGGGAGACTCCGCTTGGAGTAACCCTTGCTTACATTGTTTTTAAAAATGATCCAAGATGAACAGAGCTGGGATAAGGAAAGATTTTGCTACCTACCCCGGTGTCATCCTGGTGACGGTTAAGTATGGCGTATTTTTGAATGTGCTTGATGCAAATCTAGCTGTGAAGTGTACAGCTGGGGCACAAGTCCTGCCACTGAAGGGGTGGGTGTGTGTCGGGCCCAATTTTTGGAAAAAAGGGAGACTCTGCTTGGTGTAACCCTTGCTTACATTGTTTTTAAAAATGATCCAAGATGCACAGAGCTGGGATTAGGAAAGACTTTGCTACCTACCCCGGGGTCATTCTGGGAACGGTTAAGGATGGCGTATTTTTGAATGTGCTTGATGCAAATCTAGCTGTGAAGTGTACAACTGGGGCACAAGTGCTGCCACTGAAGGGGTGGGTGTGTGTGGGGCCCAATTTTTGGAAAAAAGGGAGACTCTGCTTGGAGTAACCCTTGCTTACATTGTTTTTAAAAATGATCCAAGATGCACAGAGCTGGGATCAGGAAAGACTTTGCTACCTACCCCGGGGTCATTCTGGGAACGGTTAAGGATGGCGTATTTTTTAATGTGCTTGATGCAAATCTAGCTGTGAAGTGTACATCTGGGGCACAAGTGCTGCCACTGAAGGGGTGGGTGTGTGTGGGGCCCAATTTTTGGAAAAAAGGGAGACTCCGCTTGGAGTAACCCTTGCTTACATTGTTTTTAAAAATGATCCAAGATGAACAGAGCTGGGATCAGGAAAGACTTTGCTATCTACCCCGGTGTCATCCTGCGGACGGTTAAGGATGGCGTATTTTTGAATGTGCTTCATGCAAATCTACCTGTGAAATGTAAAACTGGGGCACAAGTGCTGCCACTGAAGGGGTGGGTGTGTGTCGGGCCCAATTTTTGGAAAAAAGGGAGACTCCGCTTGGAGTAACCCTTGCTTACATTGTTTTTAAAAATGATCCAAGATGAACAGAGCTGGGATCAGGAAAGATTTTGCTACCTACCCCGGTGTCATCCTGGTGACAGTTAAGTATGGCGTATTTTTGAATGTGCTTGATGCAAATCTAGCTGTGAAGTGTACAGCTGGGGCACAAGTCCTGCCACTGAAGGGGTGGGTGTGTGTGGGGCACAATTTTTGGAAAAAAGGGAGACTCCGCTTGGAGTAACCCTTGCTTACATTGTTTTTAAAAATGATCCAAGATGCACAGAGCTGGGATTAGGAAAGACTTTGCTACCTACCCCGGGGTCATTCTGGGAACGGTTAAGGATGGCGTATTTTTGAATGTGCTTGATGCAAATCTAGCTGTGAAGTGTACAACTGGGGCACAAGTGCTGCCACTGAAGGGGTGCGTGTGTGTGTGTGTGTGTGTGTGGCCCAATTTTTGGAAAAAAGGGAAACTCCGCTTGGAGTAACCCTTGCTTACATTGTTTTTAAAAATGATCCAAGATGAACAGAGCTGGCATCAGGAAAGAGCTACTTACCCCGGTGTCATCCTGGGGACGGGTAAGGATGACGTATTTTTGAATGTGCTTGATGCAAATCTACCTGTGAAGTTTACAACTGGGGCACAAGTGCTGCCACTGAAAAGGTGGGTGTGTTTCGGGCCCAAGTTTTG
The DNA here is from genome assembly GCF_048569485.1 of Anomaloglossus baeobatrachus. Classification (NCBI taxonomy): domain Eukaryota; kingdom Metazoa; phylum Chordata; class Amphibia; order Anura; family Aromobatidae; genus Anomaloglossus; species Anomaloglossus baeobatrachus. Next base: position 293,289,611 of record NC_134355.1, read on the forward strand.
GAAAAAAGGGAGACTCCGCTTGGAGTAACCCTTGCTTACATTGTTTTTAAAAATGATCCAAGATGAACAGAGCTGGGATCAGGAAAGACTTTGCTACCTACCCTGGTGTCATCCTGGGGACGGTTATGTATGGCGTATTTTTGAGTGTGCTTGATGCAAATCTAGCTGTGAAGTGTACATCTGGGGCACAAGTGCTGCCACTGAAGGGGTGGGTGTGTGTCGGGCCCAATTTTTGGAAAAAAGGGAGACTCCGCTTGGAGTAACCCTTGCTTACATTGTTTTTAAAAATGATCCAAGATGAACAGAGCTGGGATCAGGAAAGACTTTGCTACCTACCCCGGTGTCATCCTGGGGACGGTTAAGTATGGCGTATTTTTGAATGTGCTTGATGCAAATCTAGCTGTGAAGTGTACAACTGGGGCACAAGTGCTGCCACTGAAGGGGTGGGTGTGTGTGGGGCCCAATTTTTGGAAAAAAGGGAGACTCCGCTTGGAGTAACCCTTGCTTACATTGTTTTTAAAAATGATCCAAGATGAACAGAGCTGGGATAAGGAAAGATTTTGCTACCTACCCCGGTGTCATCCTGGTGACGGTTAAGTATGGCGTATTTTTGAATGTGCTTGATGCAAATCTAGCTGTGAAGTGTACAACTGGGGCACAAGTCCTGCCACTGAAGGGGTGGGTGTGTGTCGGGCCCAATTTTTGGAAAAAAGGGAGACTCTGCTTGGTGTAACCATTGCTTACATTGTTTTTAAAAATGATCCAAGATGCACAGAGCTGGGATCAGGAAAGACTTTGCTACCTACCCCGGGGTCATTCTGGGAACGGTTAAGGATGGCGTATTTTTTAATGTGCTTGATGCAAATCTAGCTGTGAAGTGTACATCTGGGGCACAAGTGCTGCCACTGAAGGGGTGGGTGTGTGTGGGGCCCAATTTTTGGAAAAAAGGGAGACTCCGCTTGGAGTAACCCTTGCTTACATTGTTTTTAAAATTGATCCAAGATGAACAGAGCTGGGATCAGGAAAGACTTTGCTACCTACCCCGGTGTCATCCTGCGGACGGTTAAGGATGGCGTATTTTTGAATGTGCTTCATGCAAATCTACCTGTGAAGTGTACAACTGGGGCACAAGTGCTGCCACTGAAGGGGTGGGTGTGTGTGGGGCCCAATTTTTGGAAAAAAGGGAGACTCCGCTTGGAGTAACCCTTGCTTACATTGTTTTTAAAAATGATCCAAGATGAACAGAGCTGGGATCAAGAAAGACTTTGCTACCTACCCCGGTGTCATCCTGGGGACGGTTAAGTATGGCGTATTTTTGAGTGTGCTTGATGCAAATCTAGCTGTGAAGTGTACATCTGGGGCACAAGTACTGCCACTGAAGGGGTGGGTGTGTGTCGGGCCCAATTTTTGGAAAAAAGGGAGACTCCGCTTGGAGTAACCCTTGCTTACATTGTTTTTAAAAATGATCCAAGATGAACAGAGCTGGGATCAGGAAAGACTTTGCTACCTACCCCGGGGTCATTCTGGGAACGGTTAAGGATGGCGTATTTTTGAATGTGCTTGATGCAAATCTAGCTGTGAAGTGTACAACTGGGGCACAAGTGCTGCCACTGAAGGGGTGCGTGTGTGTGTGTGTGTGGCCCAATTTTTGGAAAAAAGGGAAACTCCGCTTGGAGTAACCCTTGCTTACATTGTTTTTAAAAATGATCCAAGATGAACAGAGCTGGGATCAGGAAAGAGCTACTTACCCTGGTGTCATCCTGGGGACGGGTAAGGATGACGTATTTTTGAATGTGCTTGATGCAAATCTACCTGTGAAGTTTACAACTGGGGCACAAGTGCTGCCACTGAAGGGGTGGGTGTGTGTCGGGCCCAATTTTTGGAAAAAAGGGAGACTCCGCTTGGAGTAACCCTTGCTTACATTGTTTTTAAAAATGATCCAAGATGAACAGAGCTGGGATCAGGAAAGACTTTGCTACCTACCCCGGTGTCATCCTGGGGACGGTTAAGTATGGCGTATTTTTGAATGTGCTTGATGCAAATCTAGCTGTGAAGTGTACAACTGGGGCACAAGTGCTGCCACTGAAGGGGTGGGTGTGTGTGGGGCCCAATTTTTGGAAAAAAGGGAGACTCCGCTTGGAGTAACCCTTGCTTACATTGATTTTAAAAATGATCCAAGATGAACAGAGCTGGGATAAGGAAAGATTTTGCTACCTACCCCGGTGTCATCCTGGTGACGGTTAAGTATGGCGTATTTTTGAATGTGCTTGATGCAAATCTAGCTGTGAAGTGCACAGCTGGGGCACAAGTCCTGCCACTGAAGGGGTGGGTGTGTGTCGGGCCCAATTTTTGGAAAAAAGGGAGACTCTGCTTGGTGTAACCCTTGCTTACATTGTTTTTAAAAATGATCCAAGATGCACAGAGCTGGGATTAGGAAAGACTTTGCTACCTACCCCGGGGTCATTCTGGGAACGGTTAAGGATGGCGTATTTTTGAATGTGCTTGATGCAAATCTAGCTGTGAAGTGTACAACTGGGGCACAAGTGCTGCCACTGAAGGGGTGGGTGTGTGTGGGGCCCAATTTTTGGAAAAAAGGGAGACTCCGCTTGGAGTAACCCTTGCTTACATTGTTTTTAAAAATGATCCAAGATGAACAGAGCTGGGATCAGGAAAGACTTTGCTACCTACCCCGGGGTCATTCTGGGAACGGTTAAGGATGGCGTATTTTTTAATGTGCTTGATGCAAATCTAGCTGTGAAGTGTACATCTGGGGCACAAGTGCTGCCACTGAAGGGGTGGGTGTGTGTGGGGCCCAATTTTTGGAAAAAAGGGAGACTCCGCTTGGAGTAACCCTTGCTTACATTGTTTTTAAAAATGATCCAAGATGAACAGAGCTGGGATCAGGAAAGACTTTGCTACCTACCCCGGTGTCATCCTGCGGACGGTTAAGGATGGCGTATTTTTGAATGTGCTTCATGCAAATCTACCTGTGAAATGTAAAACTGGGGCACAAGTGCTGCCACTGAAGGGGTGGGTGTGTGTCGGGCCCAATTTTTGGAAAAAAGGGAGACTCCGCTTGGAGTAACCCTTGCTTACATTGTTTTTAAAAATGATCCAAGATGAACAGAGCTGGGATCAGGAAAGACTTTGCTACCTACCCCGGTGTCATCCTGGGGACGGTTAAGTATGGCGTATTTTTGAATGTGCTTGATGCAAATCTAGCTGTGAAGTGTACAACTGGGGCACAAGTGCTGCCACTGAAGGGGTGGGTGTGTTTGGGGCACAATTTTTGGAAAAAAGGGAGACTCCGCTTGGAGTAACCCTTGCTTACATTGTTTTTAAAAATGATCCAAGATGAACAGAGCTGGGATCAGGAAAGATTTTGCTACCTACCCCGGTGTCATCCTGGTGACGGTCAAGTATGGCGTATTTTTGAATGTGCTTGATGCAAATCTAGCTGTGAAGTGTACAGCTGGGGCACAAGTCCTGCCACTGAAGGGGTGGGTGTGTGTGGGGCACAATTTTTGGAAAAAAGGGAGACTCCGCTTGGAGTAACCCTTGCTTACATTGTTTTTAAAAATGATCCAAGATGCACAGAGCTGGGATTATGAAAGACTTTTCTACCTACCCCGGGGTCATTCTGGGAACGGTTAAGGATGGCGTATTTTTGAATGTGCTTGATGCAAATCTAGCTGTGAAGTGTACAACTGGGGCACAAGTGCTGCCACTGAAGGGGTGCGTGTGTGTGTGTGTGTGTGTGTGTGTGTGGCCCAATTTTTGGAAAAAAGGGAAACTCCGCTTGGAGTAACCCTTGCTTACATTGTTTTTAAAAATGATCCAAGATGAACAGAGCTGGGATCAGGAAAGAGCTACTTACCCCGGTGTCATCCTGGGGACTAGAGATGAGCGAACCGGTCGCGGTTCGGCTCGAGGTTGGTTCGCCGAACGGACCTCCCGTTCGAGTTCGGTTCGTCGAACGTTCGACGAACCGAACTCGAACTGCATAGGAAACAATGGCAGGCAATCACAAACACAGAAAAACACCTAGAAAACACCCTCAAAGGTGTCCTAAAGGTGACAAACAACTCAAACACATTGGAAAGTGACAAGGACATATACTCATGCGAAAACAAAACAGCTGGACAAGGAAAAAGAGGAGGACACACAGATATAGGCATGGCACGCCCTTCTAAAATCATGTAAAACACCGCAAGGTGACTCCAAGCGGAGTCTCCATTTTTTCCAAAAATTGGGCCACACACACACCCACCCCTTCAGTGGCAGCAGTTGTGCCCCAGTTGTACTCTTCACAGCTACATTTGCATCAAGCACATTCAAAAATACGCCATTCTTATCCATCCCCAGGATGACACCGGGGTAGGTAGCAAAGTCTTTGCTGACCCATGACTTGTTCATCTTGGCTTCTTTTAAAAACAATGTAAGCAAGGGTTACTCCAAGCGGAGTCTCCCTTTTTTCCAAAAATTGGGCCACACAGACACCCACCCCATCAGTGGCAGCACTTGGGCCCTAGTTGCAAACAGGATGTTTTGATTTGCATCAAGCACATTCAAAAATACGCCATTCTTATCCGTCCCCAGGATGACACCGGGGTAGGTAGCAAAGTCTTTCCTGATCCCAGCTCTGTTCATCTTGGCTTCTTTTAAAAACACATCAAGCAAGGGTTACTCCAAGCGGAGTCTCCCTTTTTTTCCAAAAATTGGGCCACACAGACACCCACCCCATCAGTGGCAGCACTTGGGCCCTAGTTGCAAACAGGATGTTTTGATTTGCATCAATCACATTCAAAAATACCCCATAATTAACCGTCCCCAGGATGACACCGGGGTAGGTAGCAAAGTCTTTGCTGACCCATGACTTGTTCATCTTGGCTTCTTTTAAAAACAATGTAAGCAAGGGTTACTCCAAGCGGAGTCTCCCTTTTTTCCAAAAATTGGGCCACACAGACACCCACCCCATCAGTGGCAGCACTTGGGCCCTAGTTGCAAACAGGATGTTTTGATTTGCATCAAGCACATTCCAAATCCACAAGCATTTACTCTCCCCAGGATGACACAGGGGTAGTAAATTCCTTCTGGATCCATGACTTGTTCATTTTGATGAACGTCAGTCTGTCCACATTGTCACTGGACAGACGCGTGCGCTTATCTGTCAGCACACACCCAGCAGCACTGAAGACACGTTCAGAGACAACGCTGGCAGCTGGACACGACAAAATCTCCAAGGCGTAACTGGAGAGCTCTGGCCATTTTTCTATGTTTGAAGCCCAAAAGGAGCAAGGCTCCAGTTGCACAGTCATGGCATCGATGTTCATTTGGAGATACTCCTGTATCATCCTCTCCAGCCGTTGAGTATGTGTCAGACTTGTTGTCTCTGGTGGCCTTGCAAAAGAGGGTCTAAAAAAATTATGAAAAGATTCCATAAAATTGCTGTTACCGGCACCAGATACGGTCCTACTGGTACGGGTAGACTGGTGAAGATGACGAGACCGTCCCATGTTTGTCAAGTTACAACTGGGAGATTCCCTCCCTGCACCTGCACGGTTGTTTGGTGGAAAAGCCGAGCTAAGATCGAGTAACAGCTTCTGCTGATACTCCTGCATACGTGCGTCCCTTTCTATGGCTGGAATTATGTCACAAAATTTGGACTTGTACCGGGGATCTAATAGTGTGGCAATCCAGTAGTCATCATCACTTCTAATTTTGACAATACGACTGTCATGTTGGAGGTAGTGCAACAAAAAGGCACTCATGTGTCTTGCGCAGCCATGCAGACCAAGTCCACGCTGTGTTTGTGGCATAGAGGTGCTACCCGTTCTTTCTTCCTCTGACATCTCCCCCCAACCTCTTTCAACTGAAATTTGACCAAGGTCTCCCTCATCCGCTGAGTCTTCCATGTCCATGGACAGTTCGTCCTCCATTTCTTCATGTTCTCCTGCACCTTGCTCAACATTTCGCATGCTACTATGCGCCCTTGTCGATCCCTGTTCCCCATGGTCCCATGCCTGCTGCGTTGGTGATGATGAACGTCTGGACCTTGGTGATGTTGTTGTCCCTTGCACATATGAATCCTCCTGTAGTTCCTCCCCTTCATGTTGTCCCACCCCCTGACTCCGAATAGTGTTTAGCGTGTGCTCCAGCATGTAAATGACTGGAATCGTCATGCTGATAATGGCATTGTCAGAGCTAAACATATTCGTCGCCATGTCGAAACTGTGCAGAAGGGTGCATAGGTCCTTGATCTGAGACCACTCCATCAGGGTGATCTGCCCCACCTCTGCATCTCGTTGGCCCAGGCTATACGTCATGACGTATTGCACCAGGGCTCTGCGGTGCTGCCACAGTCGCTGTAACATGTGGAGAGTTGAATTCCAGCGTGTCGCCACATCGCATTTCAGGCGATGAACCGGCAGGCCGAAAGACTTCTGTAGCGATGCAAGTCGCTCAGCTGCGGCGCTTGAACGCCGGAAGTGAGCAGACAGTTTTCGTGCCCTGTTCAGAAGGCCATCTAGGCCGGGATAGTGTGTTAAAAATTGCTGCACGACAAGGTTCAACACGTGAGCCATACAAGGTACGTGTGTCACCTTGCCCAGGCGAAGGGCCGCACCCAGGTTTGCAGCATTGTCGCACACGGCCTTACCAGGCTGCAGGTTGAGTGGAGACAACCATTTATTAAACTCGGACCGCAGAGCTGACCACAACTCCTCAGCTGTGTGACTCTTATTACCAAGACATGTCAAGCTAAAGACCGCCTGATGCCGTTGCGCTCGGCTGCCAGCATAGTAATGAGGCGTGCGTGATTCCTTCTGCGCAGTGAGAACGCTGGTGGCCTGACCAGGCAGGCTTGGGGCGGAGGTGGAGGACCCAGATGAGGTGGAGGATGCAGAAGCTGTGGCGGAACTTGGACAGACAGAGGATTGACACACAAGTCGTGGGGACGGCAAGACTTGTGCAGCAGACCCTTCACCATCTATCACCATAGTTACCCAGTGCCCAGTCAGCGACATGTAACGTCCCTGTCCATGCTTACTGGTCCAAGTATCGGTGGTGAAATGCACCCGTTCACACACAGAGTTTCTCAAGGAAGCGGTGATGTTGTGTGCGACATGCTGGTGTAGCGCGGGCACACCTTTCTTAGAGAAGTAGTGGCGACTAGGCATCTGGTACTGGGGCACAGCGACAGACATAAGGTCTCTAAAATCCTGTGTGTCCACTAGGCGGAAAGGCAGCATTTCGGTAGCCAACAGCTTACAGAGGGATAGAGTCAACCTCTTAGCTTTGTCATGGGTCGGAGGAAGTGGCCTTTTATTTGACCACATCTGAGGGACAGAAATCTGGCTGCTGTGTGTAGACGGTGTTGAGTAGGGTGTCCCTGGAAAAATGCAGGTTTGTGAGGAAAGTGCAGGCGGAGACATGATGTTGCCTTCATCCAACGTTGGTGCTATCGATGTCTGAGAGAGCTGTACACACTCACTTGTTTCCCCTTCCAAACCAACTGACGACCTTACAAGCAAACTGCCTGTTGCGGTTACAGTGGTGGAAGTTTTGCGTGGAAAAACAGGTGTGACAGCTGTCCCCACAGTCCTAGAAGATGAAGAGCGCGCGGATGCACTGGAAGGGGCGGGCGGTGGATGGTTCGCTCCGCTAGCCGGCATTGCAGCACGGTGAGCTTCCCACCGGGACTTATGATATTTATTCATGTGACGATTCATGGAAGAAGTTGTCAAACTGCTGAGGTTTTGACTTCTACTAACAGAATCATGACAAATGTTACATATCACATGAGTTGGGCGATCTTTTTCGATGTGAAAAAAGGCCCAGGCTAGGCAAGGCTTAGAGGCCATGCGACCTGTTGATCCACCCCGAATAATGCTCATAGGCAGAGTGGTGGCTGAGGATGCAGTTGTAGACGTGCTACCAGTGCTCCGACTCTGTCCAGGAAGGCGCAAGGTAACTTCGTCGTCGGTTGCATCCTCCTCCACCGCCTCTGTTGACCTCCTCGAGTGCCTGACTGGGGGTTGACAGTAGGTGGGATCTAGAACGTCATCATCAATTGTTGTGTTCGCACTCCCCTCCCCCTCAGACCGAGCCTCTTCTTGCCCTGACCGAATATTTAAGTTGTCATCCCAATCGGGTATCTGCGTCTCATCTTCATCAGTATGTTCCTCATTGTCTATAACCACAGGTGTTACAGTTTGTGACAAAGGGTCAACATTATGCTCAGAAACTTGGTCCTCACGGCCTGAATCTGAGTCACAAAGGTTCTGGGCATCACTGCAGACCATTTCCTGTTCTGTACTCACTGTAGCTTGGGAGCAGACCTCTGATTCCCAGGCTATAGTGTGACTGAACAGCTCTGCAGACTCAGCCATCTCAGTTCCACCATACTGTGCAGGGCTGATGGAGACTTCAGAGCTGGGAGAAATCAAGTGTGATTGGGATGACAACTCAGAGGAATGGTGTTTTTTGGATGCGGTACTTGAAGTGGCTGAGAGGGCACTTGTTGGACCACTTGAGATCCATTCAAGCATTTTCCTTTTTTGTCCATCATCTACCTTTGTTCCTCTTGTTCGTGTCCGTAAAAAAGGGAGCACATCGGATTGTCCACAATAAGTAGTAGACATCTTACTTTTGCTAGTAGATGGTCTATCTTCAGCAGATGATAATGGAGCTTTGGCACCTTCCCCACTGACAAAACCTTTTTTGCCTTTTCCACCACGCCTCTTCCCCTTTCCACCAGCATCTGTCATTTTGCCACTCATGTTGATTGCGACAAGATTGTGGACTGAAAATGTGGTAGTAAAAATTGAGAGGTGGTGAAGATTGCAGTGGTGGTCTAGCTTTATTAACAGCAGAATAATAAAGAATAAATATCCCTGACAATGTAACTTAGTTATAATTCGTTGGAGTGTGCAACGCAGGCAGACGTGCTGCAAATGTCTTGGCACTAGTGGGACTATAGCAAAGTCCAATAGCCACGTATAGGATGCCACTAGGTACACTGAGTGTGTGCTAGTATAATGGCTTAGTTATAATTAGTTGGAGTGTGCAACGCAGGCAGACGTGCTGCAAATGTCTTGGCACTAGTGGGACTATAGCAAAGTCCAATAGCCACGTATAGGATGCCACTAGGTACACTGAGTGTGTGCTAGTATAATGGCTTAGTTATAATTAGTTGGAGTGTGCAACGCAGGCAGACGTGCTGCAAATGTCTTGGCACTAGTGGGACTATAGCAAAGTCCAATAGCCACGTATAGGATGCCACTAGGTACACTGAGTGTGTGCTAGTATAATGGCTTAGTTATAATTAGTTGGAGTGTGCAACGCAGGCAGACGTGCTGCAAATGTCTTGGCACTAGTGGGACTATAGCAAAGTCCAATATCCACGTATAGGATGCCACTAGGTTCTCTGAGTGTGTGCTAGTATAATGGCTTAGTTATAATTAGTTGGAGTGTGCAACGCAGGCAGATGCGCTCTGCAAATGTCTTGGCACTAGTAGGACTATAGCAAAGTCCAATAGCCACGTATAGGATGCCACTAGGTACACTGAGTGTGTGCTAGTATAATGGCTTAGTTATAATTAGTTGGAGTGTGCAACGCAGGCAGACGTGCTGCAAATGTCTTGGCACTAGTGGGACTATAGCAAAGTCCAATAGCCACGTATAGGATGCCACTAGGTACACTGAGTGTGTGCTAGTATAATGGCTTAGTTATAATTAGTTGGAGTGTGCAACGCAGGCAGACGTGCTGCAAATGTCTTGGCACTAGTGGGACTATAACAAAGTCCAATAGCCACGTATAGGATGCCACTAGGTACACTGAGTGTGTGCTAGTATAATGGCTTAGTTATAATTAGTTGGAGTGTGCAACGCAGGCAGACGTGCTGCAAATGTCTTGGCACTAGTGGGACTATAGCAAAGTCCAATAGCCACGTATAGGATGCCACTAGGTACACTGAGTGTGTGCTAGTATAATGGCTTAGTTATAATTAGTTGGAGTGTGCAACGCAGGCAGACGTGCTGCAAATGTCTTGGCACTAGTGGGACTATAGCAAAGTCCAATAGCCACGTATAGGATGCCACTAGGTACACTGAGTGTGTGCTAGTATAATGGCTTAGTTATAATTAGTTGGAGTGTGCAACGCAGGCAGACGTGCTGCAAATGTCTTGGCACTAGTGGGACTATAGCAAAGTCCAATAGCCACGTATAGGATGCCACTAGGTACACTGAGTGTGTGCTAGTATAATGGCTTAGTTATAATTAGTTGGAGTGTGCAACGCAGGCAGACGTGCTGCAAATGTCTTGGCACTAGTGGGACTATAGCAAAGTCCAATAGCCACGTATAGGATGCCACTAGGTTCACTGAGTGTGTGCTAGTATAATGGCTTAGTTATAATTAGTTGGAGTGTGCAACGCAGGCAGATGCGCTCTGCAAATGTCTTGGCACTAGTAGGACTATAGCAAAGTCCAATAGCCACGTATAGGATGCCACTAAAAAACACTTAGTGTGTGCAAGTATAATGGCTTAGTTATAATTAGTTGGAGTGTGCAACGCAGGCAGATGCGCTCTGCAAATGTCTTGGCACTAGTGGGACTATAGCAAAGTCCAATAGCCACGTATAGGATGCCACTAGGTACACTGAGTGTTTGCTAGTAAAATTGCTTAGTTTAAAAAAGTTGTAGTGTGCAATGCAGGCAGACGTGCTCTGCAAATGTCTTTGCACTAGTGGGACTATAGCAAAGTCCAATAGCCACGTATAGGATGCCACTAGGTACACTGAGTGTTTGCTAGTAAAATTGCTTAGTTTAAAAAACTTGGAGTGTGCAATGCAGGCAGATGTGCTCTGCTAATGTCTTTGCACTAGTGGGACTATAGCAAAGTCCAATAGCCACGTATAGGATGCCACTAGGTACACTGAGTGTGTGCTAGTATAATGGCTTAGTTATAATTCGTTGGAGTGTGCAACTATCTGTGAAATGTACAACTGGGGCACAAGTGCTGCCACTGAAGGGGTGGGTGTGTGTCGGGCCCAATTTTTGGAAAAAAGGGAGACTCAGCTTGGAGTAACCCTTGCTTACATTGTTTTTAAAAATGATCCAAGATGAACAGAGCTGGGATCAGGAAAGATTTTGCTACCTACCCCGGTGTCATCCTGGTGACGGTTAAGTATGGCGTATTTTTGAATGTGCTTGATGCAAATCTAGCAGTGAAGTGTACAACTGGGGCACAAGTGCTGCCACTGAAGGGGTGGGTGTGTGGGTCCCAATTTTTGGAAAAAAGGGAGACTCCGCTTGGAGTAACCCTTGCTTACATTGTTTTTAAAAATTATCCAAGATGAACAGAGCTGGGATCAGGAAAGACTTTGCTACCTACCCCGGTGTCATCCTGGGGACGGTTAAGTATGGCGTATTTTTGAATGTGCTTGATGCAAATCTAGCAGTGAAGTGTACAACTGGGGCACAAGTGCTGCCACTGAAGGGGTGGGTGTGTGGGTCCCAATTTTTGGAAAAAAGGGAGACTCCGCTTGGAGTAACCCTTGCTTACATTGTTTTTAAAAATTATCCAAGATGAACAGAGCTGGGATCAGGAAAGACTTTGCTACCTACCCCGGTGTCATCCTGGGGACGGTTAAGTATGGCGTATTTTTGAATGTGCTTGATGCAAATCTAGCTGTGAAGTGTACATCTGGGGCACAAGTGCTGCCACTGAAGGGGTGGGTGTGTGTGGGGCCCAATTTTTGGAAAAAAGGGAGACTCCGCTTGGAGTAACCCTTGCTTACATTGTTTTTAAAAATGATCCAAGATGCACAGAGCTGGGATCAGGAAAGACTTTGCTACCTACCCCTTGGTCATTCTGGGAACGGTTAAGGATGACGTATTTTTGAATGTGCTTGATGCAAATCTACCTGTGAAGTGTACAACTGGGGCACAAGTGCTGCTACTGAAGGGGTGCGTGTGTGTGTGTGTGTGGCCCAATTTTTGGAAAAAAGGGAAACTCCGCTTGGAGTAACCCTTGCTTACATTGTTTTTAAAAATGATCCAAGATGAACAGAGCTGGGATCAGGAAAGAGCTACTTACCCCGGTGTCTACCTGGGGACGGTTAAGGATGACGTATTTTTGAATGTGCTTGATGCAAATCTACCTGTGAAGCGTACAACTGGGGCACAAGTGCTGCCACTGAAGGGGTGGGTGTGTGTGGCCCAATTTTTGGAAAAAAGAGAGACTCCGCTTGAAGTAACCTTGCGGTGTTTTACATGATTTTAAAAGGGCATGCCATGCCTATATCTGTGTCTCCTCCTCTTTTTCCTTGTCCAGCTCTTTTGTTTTCGCATGAGTATATGTCCTTGTCACTTTCCCATGTGTTTGTGTTGTGTTGGGAGTTGTTTGTCACCTTTTGGATACCTTTTGAAGGTGTTTTCTAGGTGTTTTTATGTGTTTGTGATTGCCTCCCATTGTTTCCTATGCGGTTCGAGTGGTTTGCCGAACCGGTTCGCCGAACCGAACTCGAACGAGACCTCCGTTCGGCGAACCGAACTCGAGCCGAACTGCGACCGCTTCGCTCATCTCTACTAGTCACATTCTTTTAGTTACAAAATACCTCAAAGCAACCGAATGGAAGCAAACCATAGTGCCTTTAATTAAAGAAGCATTAAAAAGGATATCTTTATATATCTATGAGTACAATATGGCTTTAAAGGAAAAAACTATAACAGATATATGAGGTGGTCTCTATAGTCAAGAAATGTTATGCCAAGATTACAAATTCCTGTCCTAATCCCTGAGACATTTACTACATTTTTATTATTATTTATTTATTTTTTCAAATGCATAATTCTCAACATATCATATAAATGTATGATATAATGCTATAATGGTACTTGAGTGTTAAATAAAAGTTAACTGTTTCATTTTAGGCTTTTATTTATTAATGTATTTTCCTGATTTCCCTATTCTTACACCATTCCCTTTCTTGTTCTTTTTCCTCGAAATGGTATCCGCTATCTATTATAGACAAATTTACGCTCCAAAAATGAAATAGCGCTGTTTCATTTCTGAGCCCTGCCATGTCCCCAAACAGCAGCTTGTTTTAAAGTGTAAAGCGGGTCTTATACGCTGCGACATCGCTGAAGCGATCTCGTTGGGGTCACGGAATTTGTGATGCCCATCCGGTCGCTTTAGCGATGCCATTGCTTGTGACACCTTTGAGCGATTTTGTATTGTTGCAAAAACATGCAAATTCGCTCATTGATGACATGGGGGTCCATTCTCAAATATCGCTGCTGTAGCAGTAACGAAGTTGTTCCTCGTTCCTGCGGCAGCACACATTGGTACGTGTGACACCGCAGGAACGAGGCACCTCTCCTTACCTGCCTCGCAGGAAGTAGGTGGGCGGGATGTTTGTCCCGCTCATCTCCGCCCCTCCGCTTCTATTTGGCGGCGGTTCAGTGACACAGCTGTGACATCGCTGTGACGCTGAACGAACCGCCCCCTTTGAAAGGAGGCGTTTCGTCGGTCACAGTGACATCACAGGGCAGGTAAGTTTTGTGACGGGTCTGGGCGATGTTGTGCGCCATGGGCAGCGATTTGCCCATGTCGCACAACCGATGGGGGCGGGTACCCCCGCTAGCGATATCGGTCACGATATCGCAGCGTGTAAAGTGGCCTTAAGTGTTTTGTGCTCTCTAAATAACTCAACACGCAGCCATTAATCTCAAAACAGCCGGCAAAAAAAGTGAGTACACCACTAAATGAAAATGGCCAAATTGTGCCCAAAGAGTCAATATTTTGTGTGGCCATCATTATTTTCAAGCACTGCCTTAACCCTCTTGGGCATAAACTTCATTTTAGCTTCACAGGTTGCCCCTGGAGTTCTGGTCCACTTTTTCATTATGACATCATCGAGCTAGTGGATGTTAGAGAACTTCTGTCTGAAGATGCCCTGCAGGTTCTCAATATGATTTTTGTGTGGAGACATGCTTGGCCAGTCCAGCAACTTTATCCTCAGTTTCGTTAGCAAGAGCAGAGTCCTTTTGGAGGTGTGTTTGGGGTTATATTGGAATACTACCCTGCAGCCCAGTTTCTGAAGGCAGGGATTCATTCTCTACTTCAGTATGTGAAAGTGCATGTTGGCATTTATGGTTCCCTCAATGAACTGTAGCTCTATGCAGCTGATAGCTCTCATGCAGCCCAAAACCATGATATTCCCCCCACCATGTTTGACTGTAGGCAAGACAATCTTATCTTTATAATCCTCAGCTGGTTGTTGTCAGACGTTCTAGATACCATCTGAATCAAATCACTTTATCTTCACTCATCAGAAGATAAGATATGGTTCAAGTAATCCATGTCCTTAACCTACCTGTCTTCAGTAAACTGTTTGCATGTTTTCTTGTGCTTCATTCAGATTAGAATTTAGTGCACTATCTAATATTAGGGATCATCTTGAGATACCATTAGAGAGCAATATAATATAAAGAAAAAGAAGTATGCACATTAGGGAAAATAAGTAAAGCAACAATTTTTTTTCAGAGCCTCATAGAATTCTTTGCAATGAGGTGCCATGTTGAACTTCCAGTGATCGGTATGGAAGAGTGTGTAAGCAATAACACCACATTTAACAGACATGCTCCCCATTCACACCTGAGGCCTTGTAACTAGTGATGGGTGAACCCGAACTGTTAGGGCTGCTTCTCACTTGCGAGTTTCTCGCAGTAGAGCAATGCGAGAAAAACTCGCATTGGAATCGGACACATGTTAGTCAATGATTCAGCTCGCATTTGCGATTTTTTTCTCAGTTCAAATCGGACTGAGAAAAAAATCGCAGCATGCTGCTTTTTTGCGAGTTTACTGCGAGTCTCTCCAATGCAAGTCTATGGGAGCGTGTAAATAATCGGATGTCACGGGACGGCATTCACACCATCCTAGTGACATGCGATTTTCTAAATACATTTCTCGCATGTTTCCTAAAACACTGGAAACGAGTGATATCTCACAATGTCTGTCAATCACTATTCTCTGTCAGTCGGTCTCTCCCTCTCAGTCTCTATTCTCTCTCTGTCGGTCCGTCACTATCTCTGTCCCTCTCTCACAGTCTGTCGGTCATTTTCCCCTCCTCTCTCATACTCACCATTCCCCGATCCCCGGCGCGGCGCTGCACGGCATTCACACTGCTCCGGCAGCTTTTATTATTTTGAAAAAGCCGGCCGCTCATTAAACAATCTCGTATTCCACAGGCGCCTATGATTGGTTGCAGTGAGACACACCCCCACGCTGAGTGACAGGTGTCTCACTGCACCCAATCACAGCAGTCGGTGGGCGTGTCTATACTGTGCAGTGAAATAAATAATTAAATAATTTTTTAATACCAGCCAGATAAAGCCATACGGCTGAAGGCTAGTATTCTCAGGATGGGGAGATCCACGTTTTGGGGAGCCCCCCAGCCTAACAATATCAGTCAGCAGCCACCCAGAATTGCTGCATACATTAGATTCGACAGTTCTGGAACTGTACCCGGCTCTTCCCGATTTGCCCTGGTGCGTTGGCAAATCGGGGTAATAAGGAGTTAATGGCAGCCCATAGCTGCCACTAAATCTTAGATTAAACATGTCAGGCATCTCCCCGAGATACCTTCCATGATTAATCTGTAAGTTACAGTAAATAAACACACACACACAGCTGAAAAAATCATTTATTAGAAATAAAAAACACTAACAAATTCCCTGGTTCACCAATTTAATAAGCCCAAAAAAGCCCTCCATGTCCGGCGTAATCCAGGATGGTCCAGCGTCGCTTCCAGCTCTGCTGCATGAAGGTGACCAGAGCTGCAGAAGACACCGCCGCTCCTGTCAGCTCCACGCAGCAACTGAGGTGAGTAGCGCGATCAGCTGAGCTGTCACTGAGGTTACCTGCTGTCACTGGATACAGCGGTGGCCACGGGTAACCTCAGTGACAGCTCAGCTGATCGCGCGGCTGTCTTCAGTTGCCATGTGGAGGTGACAGGAGCGGCTGTGTCTTCTGCAGCTCCTGTCACTTCCATGCAGCAGAGCTGGAAGCGACGCTGGACCATCCTGGATTATGCCGGACATGGAGGGTTTTTTGGGGCTTATTAACTTCAGTTACTCAGGAGTTTAGCGGTCACCGGTGAGCCCTTCACAGGTGACCGCTAATCAGGACGCGGCACAGACAGAGCCGCAGCATGACAATGAAGTTGGGTGAAGTTCACCCGAGTTCGTTCTGATCGTGCGGCTCTGTCTGTGTCTGCTGTCATCTGCCATTCAGCTCTGCTACATGGCTGTCTGTGTCTGCTGTCAGTGGCCATGTAGCAGAGCTGAATGGCAGATGACATACTGTAGTAAGAAATACACATTACACACGCATTACACACACATATTACACACGCACTCGGACCTAACGTGAACTAAAATCAGCCAAGTTTTTTTCAGCCCAGTCGGATCGATTTTACTCACATAGATGTGTTTCCAGCCTTAAGTTTAAGGTCTGTGCACAGACCCCCGAACACGGCCTTCAGGTGTTACTGTTCGGATTCAGCCACCCGGATAAAAATGTTAAAAAAGGAAGCAAAATAAGGATTAAAGCAGGACAATTATACTTACCGAGTTTCTACATGGTCAATTGTTATACTGGTTCCCGGTCCGCTCATTAATTCTTCTGAATATTCACTGCTTTCCCTGCCCATCCTCTGTGACAGCATTTAGTTGCAGTCAAACAACGAGCATCTGTGATTGATTGCCCTCACATTAGCTGTCCAGATGTTCGAAGTGGAGTGAAAAATAAATAAATAAATGGAAAAAATTGCGTAGGGTCCTCTGTATTTTGATACCCAGCACAGATAAAGCAGACAAGTGGAGGCTGCAGCTCCCAGCTGTGTGCTCCATCTTGGTTGTATATCAAAATACGAGGGACCCCATGCTGTTTATTTTTAATTATTTAAATAAATAATTTTTAAAAATGGCGTCTCCCCCAATTTTGATACCCATGTGAGATAAAGCAAAGAGCTCGGGGCTGGTATTCTCAGGCTGGGGAGACCCATGGTTATTTGGACCTCCCCAGCATAAAAATAGAAGCTGTGAAAGCTGTGATTTGACAAAAAAATCACAGCTGCTATGAAGCACAGGATTTCAAATTGGTAGGGGTCTATGAGACCTCCCTATTACTTATTGTGTAAGTTAAAATGAAACATAGATTGTAAGCTTGCGAGCAGGGCCCTTAGGGGTACTTTGCAAGCTGCGACATCGCTAGCCGATTGTAGCAATGCCGAGCACGATAGTCCGATTTCTTGTGATAGCTGCTGTAGCGAACATTATTGCTACGGCAGCTTCACACGCACTTACCTGCCCTGCGACATCACTCTGGTCGGCGACCCGCCTCCTTCCTAAGGGGGCGGGTCGTGCGGCGTCACAACGACGTCACACAGCAGGCGGCCAATAGAAGCGGAGGGGCGGAGATGAGCGGGACGTAAACATCCCGCCCACCTCCTTCCTTCCTCATTGCAGGCGGGACGCAGGAACGAGGAACAATATCGTACCTGTCGCTGCAGCGAAATTATGGAAATGACCGACACTACACAGATCACCAATTTACGACGCTTTTGCGATCGTTTATCGGTGCATCTAGGCTTTACACGTTGCGACGTCGTTACTGGCACCGGATGTGCATCACTTTCAATTTGCCCCCGACGACATCGCAGTAGCGATGTCGCAACGTGCAAAGTACCCCTTATTCCTACTGTAGCTGCTGAACTATATGCTATTTTGTATTGTTTTTGTCTGTACAAGCCACCACCTGATTGTAAAGTGTTGCAGAATATCTTGGCGCTATAAAAATAAACTTTATTATATTATTAAGCACAAAACATAAATCCTTTGTTTAAAAAAAATCCCTCTTTCTCCAATTTATTAACCGCCAAAACACCTCTGCAGGTCCAATGTAATCCATAGACACGACATCCCACAACAATCCCGGTCACATCCTGAGGTCACTGTGCGCTGTCACATTAGAAAATGCGAGAGAGCACTGTGCTGTCAGGGACACAATGACGGAGCTGCACCTGTGAGAAAGGTAATGTAAGTGAGCTCACCTGAGGTCAGGTTTTTGACAATTACTCTGTTACGGTTCGAGGTTCCCATGAGCCTCGAACCGCCACTGTTCCATCTTTAACCCCTGCACTGGGGTTGGCAAACTCCTCAGCGCTACCTGTCTGTCGCTCCAGGTGTCTGGCTGAGAGGCATCAGGTATTCAGGGTCTTGAGTCATCCTGAGCCTAAGTTCCCATTTTGCCCTAATGTGCACGCGTGGGATCCCGATGCCTTTTACAGGCTTTAAGTGCGGGATTTCCGCTACTGCAAATGCGTCATAAAATGACGCGGCGGCTGCTGATTGGCGGTAGCGGATGTTGGCGATGACGCGGCAGCCGCTGATTGGTCGCTGATGACGTCAACGGTGACGTGGCGGCCGTTGTATGGCCACGGCCATCGCCATTGCCATCTGGCGTCTGGCTTGGGGCAAGGCTTAGGTTATCTAAGACCCTGAGCCACACCCCTCAGCGCGCGAGCGTCATTTATATATGTGTGTGTGTGCTCAGTCAGCAGGCTTAGCTGTGAGCAGCCATTGTGCCATTGTTCTAAGTCTGCAGTGCTTGTGGCAGGCTGGTGTGTGTGTGTGTGTGTGTGTGTGTGTGCATGCGAGAGCAGTAGGCAGGGATAGGTGTTTGGTGATTTTCACCACCAGGACACCTGCGGCTCAGCACATCTAGGGTCAGCTCCTGTCCTACGTCCCTCAGGTGCCCCAGTGACGCTAACTGGGCTGCCATCTCGGTCTGTTCATGCCCCTACGCTTGTGAACAATCCTACATCCCCTGTGCAGCTAACAGGGACGTGCTGTACGTAGTGGTATACCGTTAACACCACTATTCTTATATCCATTATATCTCTCTGAAGTTGTTGTGTCTGACCACCTATCTCCTAGTGGCTTTGCCATCTGCCTGGAGGACCTGATGATTTGGCTATTATTAGTTCTGCTCCAATCGTCGCCCTCTCATAACAGTACGCTCATGCCAAAGGTCTTCCGGACAAGGCGGACATTCAACAACTGCAGAGATTCATCCAACAACTGGAAGCTCGTATATCTGCTGTCGAGCAGTCTGCCCTAGTTTTGGATGTAGCAGCCCCGGTCAAGCAGGCTACGACCCAGGCCGTTGGCCATACTGCCTCATTAGTCTCCTCTGCGGCGCAGATGACTCCACACCTTTCTCTCCCCACTAAGTTCACTGGGGATAGTAAGGCATTTCAAGGTTTCATAAACCAGTGCTCGATACACCTGGAGCTCTTGGTCTCTCAGGACCTCTCTGAGAGAGCCAAGCTGGGTTTCATAATATCGCTTCTTGCTGATCGAGCACTGGCATGGGCTACACCGCTTTGAGAGCGAGGAGACCCAGTGATAAACCGGGCTATGGACTTCTTGGAGGTGTTAAGAGGTGTGTTTTTGGGCCCTCAAGTGGTTCATGACACTGCCTTGCGTCTCCTAGACCTGATTCAGGGTGCAGCACCAGTGACTACCTACGCCATCGAGTTCTGGACACTTGCTGCAGAACTCAAGTGGATGAACAAGGTTCTGTTGCTGGTGTTCTGGAGAGGGCTGTCAGGTCATATCAAGGATGCCTTGGCCACCAGGGAGATACCACCTACCCTGGGGGCCTTGATTTCCTTCGCCATGAGGATTGACACAAGCCACTCTGGGCACAAGTTAGAGTGTGCACAGAGTCGTCCTCGTGTGCGGTTAGCCCCCTCCTTCTCCAGCCCGTTGGCTTTGGTCACTCACCCTGACCCGAGACCTGTGGTACAGACAGTCCGTAGTAAGCTTGGTTTGTTTTGCATGCAAGCAAGCAGGTCACTTTGCCAACCAGTGCCCTAAGAGGTCGGGAAACGTCAGTGTCTATTGTCCGTTGGGGGGGGGGGACACTGGACTCGTCTGCTTCACCCTCTAAATTAACATATAGTGGGATATGGTGACACATCAGTTCCTGTTAAGGCATGTGTGGACTCCGGTGCAGATGGGAATTTGATCTCCTCCATCTTCTCCCGCCTGCACGCGGTGCCCCTAGTAATGCTGCCCAAGCCAATTCCCATCAGGGTAGTCAACAGGTCCATCCTTCTCGAGGTTATCTCTTACCAGACTGTCCCGGTGACCTTTACCATGCCATCGGGTCAACGGGAGACCATCTCATTTCTGGTGATAACCGATGGGTTGGATGAGATCCTGTTGGGACTCCCGTGGCTGAGGCAGCATTCCCCACAGTTCGATTGGGGTACAGGGAAGATATGATGTGTCACCTGCCTGGGAACCTGCCTGCCTACGACCGTGAAGGGGGTGTCTTCTGCTGAACCCTTGGACTTGGTTAAGCTTCCGCAACATTACCACCCATTCATGGGCGTTTTCTCCAAGAGGTCAGCAGAGACATAATCCCCACTTCGCCCCTATGACTGCCTTATAGATCTTAATCCGGGGTCCGAGCCTCCCCGGGGTAGGGTCTATCCCCTGTCAGTACCTGAGACAAAGGCCATGTCCGAGTATATCAGGGACAACCTGCAGCGGGAGTTTATACAAAGTCCACATCTCCGGCCGGAGCGGGATTCTTCTTCGTCAAGAAGAAGGAAGGCGAACTCGGCCGTGTATAAATTATAGGGGAGTGAATGCAATTACCATCAAGAATAAGTATCCTCTTCCCTTAATCTTGGAGCTATTCAATCGGTTGCGGGGGACTAAGATTTTCACGAAGTTGGATCTACAGGGGGGTTACAACCTCATCAGGATCCAAAGGGGTGACGAGTGGAAGACCACCTTTAACACCAGGGATGATCACTATGAGTACCTCGTCATGCCCTTTGGATTGTGTAACGCCCCTGCGGTTTTCCAGGACTTCATGAATGATATCTTCCGCGACCTACTCCAGTCCTTAGTAGTTGATTATTTGGATGATATCCTCATCTTTTCTCCAGATAAAGCGACTCACCGAGAGGATGTGGCACAGGTACTAGGTCAGCTGCGCGAAAATGCACTTTATGCTAAGTTGGTAAAATGAATTTTTGAGCAGGAGTCCATACTTTTGCTGGGTGATATCATCGCTAGCTCAGGATTGGCTATGGATCCTGCAAAGGTGGAGGCTGTTATGAACTGGCCTGTGACCCGGTCATTGAAGGCAGTACAGCGTTTCCTGGGGTTCGTGAACTACTACCGCCAGTTCATACCCCACTTCTCCACCTTAGTCATGTCCCTAGTAGCCCTGACCAAGAAGGGTGCTAACCCCAAAGCCTGGATGAAGGAGACCTCTCACTCCTTCACCTCCCTCAAGGCCCACTTCTCCAGGGCTCCCATCCTCCACCATCCGGATGTGGGTAAGCCCTTCATGCTAGAAGTGGATGCCTCTAAAGTAGGTGCAGGGGCTGTCCTCTCCCAAAAGGACCCCTAGGGGCAAAAATGTCCCTGCTTCTTCTTCTCGAAGATATTTTCCCCTGTCGAGAAGAACTACTCCATCGGAGATCGGGAGCTGCTGGCTATAAAGCTGGCATTCTCCGAATGGAGGCACCTTCATGAGGGAGCAAACTACCTGTTCTTGGTGTACACGGACCATAAGAACTTATTATACCTGCAGTCCACCCAATGCCTGAACCCAAAACAAGCTAAGTGGTCCCTCTTCTTCTCCCAGTTTGAATTTGTCCTCCATTTCTTATCGGGAGAGAAGAATGCGAGGGCGGATGCGCTTTCTAGGTCCATGTATACAGAGGACGAGGAGCCTCGCCTCATTGTCCACCCTTAAAACCTGAGGACGGTCTTTCCTGTATCTCTGGACCAGGTATCACCAGTTACCCTCCCCTCCGGAAAGACCTATGTGTCTCCTGAATAGCAGGTGGAAGTGCTTTCTTGGACCCACACTTCCAACTTAGGAGTTCACTTTGCGTTAAAGAGGACACAGGAGCTCCTAGAGAGATCATTTCGGTGGCCATGACTCATGCAGGACATGTGAGATTACATCCAGGCATGTCTGTCATGTGCCACAAACCGTCCTTCCAGGCACAGACTATCACCCAGCGCCCGACCGCCTTTGGGAGATGATGGGGATGGACTTCCTTGGGGACCTACCCCAGTCCAAGAGCAATAGGATCATCTGGGTGGTGACTGACCATTTTTCCAGGATGGCCCATTTGATCCATCTGCCATGTATACCATCATCCAGGGCACTGGCATCTCTCTTCATCAAGCACATCTTCCGCTTGCATGGGATGCCAGACAAGATCGTTAGCGACCGGGGGCCTCAATTTGCTTCCCGGTTCTGGAGAGATCTCTGCTCCTTGCTGGAGATCAAGCTAAATATCTCCACCTCCTACCATCCAGAGACTAACGTTCTTGTCGAGAGGATGAACCAGTCGATGCAGACATATCTTCATCATTTTGTCTCTGGGCATCATGATGAATGGTAAACCTTGTTGCCCTGAGCAGAGTCTGCCATCAATAACTCCTGGCAGAGGCGACAGGACAAACTCCGTTTATCTGTTAGGGCCAGGTGGACAGGCAGACCCAGGAGGTGGATCCACTGGGCTGAACACCTCACCGAGGGCAAGGTGCCCGGTAGCCGGAGCACTACAGGTAGTAGGATAGTCCGTTCAGAGGAGTGTAAAAGTCCCTGGGACCACGGAGTCACTGAAGGTAGTCCGGGTGATGGAGCTCAGGTTCGGAGGCCGAGATGACGTCAGGCAGAGTCCGGAACCGACGGAGCGAGAAGACGGGTCACCACAGGGATCGGAACTTGACGGGATGGCAGACCGTCACCGTTCGGGGTTCGGGTATTGTCAGAACCGTTTGGCGAGGCAGGAGCGGCTCTAGGAGAGAGATAGGTAAGTATACCACAAAACACAAGGAGACCTGACTCCTAGCTTAGCAAAACACGAAGAACAGGCCCCGACCACTTGGAAAGGATCTCCCTATATACCCTGTACCTGATTCTTCAATATCCTGTTGGAGGACACTGGCCCTTTAAGAGAGGGTCAATGACCGCGCGCGCGCCCTAATGCGCATGCGCGAGGCCCGGGTGCCAGAAGCCAGAGCAGGGAGCGGTGAACAGGAGGCAGGAGAGCCGGGCTGGAGCAGAGTTGCCGATGGGCGCCGGGAGCGGGGACCAGGCTGCCTGGGGACCGCAGGTGATGGGGCATGGAGGCTGTGGAGCGGGGGATGCCTGGCAGAGGAGCCGGGAAGCGAGGCAGGGGAGCCGGGGAGCGTGGCAGGGGAGCCGGGAAGCGAGGCAGGGGAGCCGGAGAGCGTGGCCGAGGAGCCGGGGAGCGTGACATTATCCTGAATAATAGTCAGCACCCCTGTGTCCCTGTCCCCATACCAGTCTCCGCCACCTCTCCTATTGTGACGGATTGGGCAGTCGAGGCCCGGGAAGTATGGGACAAGATTCAGGATGTAATTTGGGTCTCTAAAGAGAGGATGCGGACAATAGCCGATTGATATCGCCGTGCGGAGCCTTCCTTTGCTCCCGGGGATTGTCTGGTAATGTGCACGGTATATCAAACTTCGGGTTGAGTCCGCCAAGTTTCCTCCATGATATCTGGGTCCCTATCAGGTCTTGGCACAACTTAACCCGGTGGTCTATCAGCTGGCTATACCCACACACTTCCACATAGCCGACACATTTCATGTGTCCGTCCTGAAGCCAGTCCAACTCACTAAGTACTCTGGGGACCTTCCGATCAAATCAGTCCGTTCGCACAGTGGTCAGATCCAAAAAGGTCTGGGGGAGGATGCAGTACTTAGTGGACTGGGCTGGCTTCGATCCATAGAACCAGACCTGGGTGTCAGCTACGGCGGTCCCCCCTGAGTTGGTGGCGGCCTTCAAGCGCTGGAGTGGAGGGGGCTCTAGATAGCGGGGTAAATGTTACGGTTCAGGGTTCCCCTGATCCTCGAACTGCCCCTGTTCCATCTTTAGCTCCTGCACTGGCGTTGGCTGACTCCTCAGCACCACCTGTCCGTCGCTCCAGGCGTCTGGCTGAGAAGTATCAGGTATCCAGGGTTTTGAGTCATCCTGAGCATAGGTTCTGATTTTGCCCTACCGCGCATGCGCAGGTTCCCGCTGCCTGTCTAGGCTCTAAGTGCGGGATTACCGCTACTACACATGCGCGTGACGTCACCAATGATGCGGCGGCTGATTGGCTGTTGATGACATCAGCGGTGACGTGGCAGCCGTTGTATGGCCGCGGCCAGTGCCATTGCCATCTGGCGTCTGGCTTGGGGCAGGGCTTAGGTTATAAAAGACCCTGGGCCACACCCATTGGCGTGCGAGCATCAGGCTGAGCTGTGAGCGGCGATTGTTCTAAGTTTGCAGTGCTTGTGGCAGGCTGGTGTGTGTGTGTGCGAGAGCAGTAGGCAGGGCTAGGTTTTCGGTGCTTGTTGCACCAAGACACCCACGTCTCAGCACACCTAGAGTCAGTTCCTGTTATACCGTCCCTCGGGTACCCCAGTGATGCTAACCAGGTTGCCTTCTTGATCTGTTCATGCCCCTATGCATTTGACTGATCCTGCATCCCCTGTACAGCTAACAGGGACGTGCTGTACGTAGTGGTGTGCCGTTAACACCACTATCCTTTCCATTATATCTCTCTGTAGTTGTTGCGTCTGACCCCCTGTCTCCTAGTGACTTTTTCATCTGCCCGGAGGACCACAGGTGATGATTATTAGTTCTGCTCCAATCGTCCTCTGCGCATAACATACTCACTAGGCACAGATAGCCTAATCCGGTAATTGTCACGCTCCCCGGGTCCCCTGCCCTGCTCCCCGGCTCACCTGCCACGCTCCCCTGCCTCGCTCCCCGGTTCTTCGGTCCGGTCTCCGTCGCTCCCCGCTCTCCAGCCTCCATTGCCTGCACTCCCCAGGCGTCCTGGTCCCCGCTCCCGGCGCCCGTCGGCTTCTCAGCCCCAGCCCGGCTCTGCTGCTTCCTCTCCACCGCTTCCTGCTCTTGCTTCTGGCACCCGGGCCGCGCGCATGCGCATTAGGGCGCACGCGCGGTCATTGACCCTTTCTTAAAGGGCCAGCGTCCACTGACAGGAAATGAGGCACACAGGTACAGGGTATAAAGGGGTTTAGTGTCCAAGTGGGCGGGGCCTGTTCTTCGTGTTTCCTAAGCTAGGAGTAAGGTCTCCTTGTGTTCCTGTGATATACTCACCTCTTTCTCTTCTAGAGCCGATCCTGCCTTGCCATCCGGTCCTGCTGAATCCCGAACCCCGAACGCTGTCTATCTGCCATCCTGACAGTCCGTACCATCTCTGATCCCTGCGGTGACCCGTCATCTCGCTCCAACGGTTCCGGACTCCGTCTGACATCATCTCGGCTTCCGAACCTGAGCTCCGTCACCCGGACTACCATCAGTGACTCCGTGGTCCCAGGGACTTCTCCATTATACTCTTGTGCACGGACTGTCCTGCTATCTGTAGTGCTCCAGCTACCGGACCCCTTACCATCATCAAGGAGTTCGGCCCAGTGGATCCACCTCCTGGGTCTGCCCGTCCACCTGGCCCTAACAGTAAGAACAGGCCATGGATCCCGCTGAAGCACTAGCAGCCTTACAGGAGGAACTCTCACGCCAGCGTGAGACTCAGACCCGCATGCTGCAATTCATGTCTTCTGTGGACGCCCGCCTGAACACGCTACAAGCGTCAGTTACATCTTCAGCATCTCGGACTTCCACTAGACAATCCACGGCTCCAGCTCCCGTGACAGCCTCTTCGGATGCTTCCAGACTACGTTTGGCCTCACCACCCCGGTACGCCGGAGATCTTAAGACCTGCAGGGGATTCATAAACCAATGCTCTCTCCATTTCACGCAGCTGCCGCATTTGTTTGCCTCCGACCAAGCCAAGGTCGCCTTCATCATGTCCCATCTAGAGGGTGAGGCACTGGCATGGATGAACCCCTTGTGGGAAAGGGAGGATCCTGTGACCACGAACATCCAGGAGTTCCTGCAGGCATTTCGTGGCACCTTTGACGAGCCCGGACGCGCCTCCGCGTCTGCCTCATCTCTTCTCCGGTTACGTCAGGGGACTCTGACGGTGGGTCAATACGCCATCCGTTTTCGCACCCTGGCTTCGGAACTCGGGTGGAACAACGAGGCCCTAACCGCCGCCTTCTGGGAAGGTCTCTCGGGTCGAATTAAAGATGAGCTGGCTGGTCGTGACGTACCGTCCACCCTGGATGCCCTGATTACCCTAGCGACTCGAGTGGATATTCGCTTTCAGGAGCGATCCAAAGAGGTGTCCCGTGAGAGACGTCCGGTACGGCATTCCTCTCCTCCGCAGAAGCCCGCCATACTCCAGTCAACGGCATCTGGTGTCTCCGTCCTCGAGCCCATGCAGATCGACCGTGTGCGGCAGTCTGAACAACGTCGAGCAGAGCGGCTCACCAAGGGCCTCTGCTTCTACTGCGGAGAGGGCACACACCTGCTACGCTCCTGTCCAGAGAGGCCGGGAAACTCCAAAGCCTAGGGTTGGTAGGAGAGGCCACCCTAGGTGCTGGGACTCTCTCAGACCCGGTTACGTGGACTGTGCAAGTGACAACGGGAGAGACGCGGTTCACGGCTGAGGCGTACCTCGATTCTGGGGCAGCAGGCAATTTCATCCAGCAGGCCACGGTGGACAAGTACCAGGTGCCTGTTACTCCACTTGACAAACCCCTCGTGATAGCCTCTGTGGATGGGAGACCCCTCTCTGACACCATCTCCTGGGTCACCAGGCCGGTCGAACTGCGTATCGGTGCCCTGCACACCGAGAACATCGCTCTCTACGTCCTCCCACACATGTCCCATCAAATCCTGCTGGGACTTCCCTGGTTACGGACACACGAGCCATCTGTCAGCTGGGGCACTGGTGAAATCACCCGATGGGGCTCTTCTTGCCATGAGAAATGTCTGAAGACCATACAACCCATCCGACGACCTCCGGTTCCAGAGTCCCTATCGGGACTGCCCTCGGCCTATTGGTCCGTCGCGGACGTCTTTGATAAAAAGGAATCCATCGACCTGCTCCCGGGAACTACACCACCTCGAGGACGGATATATCCACTGTCTCCAGCCGAAACAAGGGCCATGTCTACTTACATCACAGAGAGCCTGACAAGGGGATTCATTCGGAGATCCTCCTCTCCTGCTGGAGCAGGCTTCTTCTTCGTCAAGAAGAAAGAAGGCGACTTACGCCAAGCATAGACTACCGGGGATTGAACCAAATCACCGTGAAAAACAAGTACCCCCTGCCGCTCATCCCCGAATTGTTTGATCGGCTTAGAGGAGCTCGTGTGTTCACCAAGTTGGATCTTCGGGGTGCCTACAACCTGGTCCGCATCCGCTCTGGGGACGAATGGAAGACCGCGTTCAATACTCGCGATGGGCACTATGAATACTGCGTGATGCCCTTCGGCCTGTGTAACGCACCAGCAGTCTTTCAAGAATTGGTGAACGACGTTTTCCGGGACCTTCTCTACGTCTGTGTGGTGGTGTATCTGGATGACATCCTTGTCTTCTCTCCGGACCTCCAGACCCACAGAGAGAACGTGCAGCTGGTTCTACAAAGACTGAGAGAGAATCGTCTGTACGCCAAGTACGAGAAGTGTGTCTTTGAGCAGTCTTCTCTCCCCTTCCTGGGTTACCTCATCTCCGATACCGGACTGCAGATGGATCCAAAGAAGGTCTCCTCCATTCTCAACTGGCCTCCTCCTTCTGGACTGAAGGCAATCCAACGCTTTCTGGGATTCGCCAACTATTACCGCCAGTTCATCCCTCACTTCTCTGCTCTGACTGCTCCTCTCTCCGCCTTGACCAAGAAGGGGGCTAATCCAAAGGACTGGTCACCTGCGGCCGACGCCGCGTTTGGCTCTTTGAAGCGGGCATTTGCCTCCTCTCCTGTACTCCACCGTCCGGAGTTAAACCGCCAGTTCACCTTGGAGGTGGATGCCTCCTCCTCGGGAGCCGGAGCAGTGCTCATGCAGAAGTCCTCCTCCGGGAAGATGGTGACTTGCGGTTTCTTCTCCAAGAGCTTCTCAGCGCCTGAACGCAACTACACCATCGGTGACCGAGAGCTATTGGCAGTCAAACTGGCTCTGGAGGAATGGCGCTACCTTTTGGAAGGAGCAGTGTACCCCGTTATTATTTACACGGACCACAAGAACCTGTAATACCTGCGGTCCGCTCAGCGACTGAACCCACGGCAAGCCAGGTGGTCCTTGTTCTTTGCCAGATTCGATTTCCAGCTCCATTTCCGACCCGCGGACAAGAATGTACGCGCTGATGCCTTGTCCAGGTCTTTCATGCCTCTGGAGCAGGAGGAGGAGACATCCCAACCCATCATCTGTCCTAGTAAAATCATTCCGGTGGCCCCTGTCACCCTGGCCCAGATACCGCCCGGGAAGACCTATGTCTCTGAGACTGACAGGCAAAAAGTGTTACACTGGGGCCATGCCTCGAAAACAGCCGGTCATGCTGGTCAGAAGAGAACTTGGAGTGCGATTGTACGTCATTACTGGTGGCCATCCCTTCGCACGGACGTCGCTTCTTTTGTCTCTGCCTGCTCCTCTTGTGCCAGGAACAAGACGCCCAAACACCTGCCATCTGGCCGTCTTCTTCCTCTGCCTATACCCTCAGTTCCGTGGCAACACATTGCGATGGACTTTATTACGGACTTGCCATTGTCCTCCGGACACACAGTCATATGGGTCGTGGTGGATCGGTTCTCTAAAATGGCTCATTTCGTCCCTATGGCTGGACTGCCCTCTGCCCAGGAACTCGCGGACGCCTATATACATCACATCTTCCGCTTGCATGGCTTTCCATCACACATTGTGTCCGACAGAGGAACTCAGTTCACCTCCCGCTTCTGGAGGGCTCTCTGCAAACATCTGGGAGTGACTCTGGACTTCTCTTCAGCCTACCATCCTCAGTCGAACGGCCAAGTGGAACGGGTCAATCAGATCTTGACCTCCTTCTTACGTCACTACGTCAACGCCCATCATGACAACTGGTCCACGCTTCTTCCTTGGGCTGAATTCTCCCATAACCACCACGTCAGTGAGTCCTCCTCCAGCTCTCCCTTCCATGTCGTTTACGGACTTCAGCCTTCCGTCCCATTGCCTGTATCTTCTTCCTCGGAGGTCCCTGCTGCTGATGCTGTAGCCCGTGACTTTACAACCATTTGGGACTCTGTTAAGGCGTCCCTTGCACGTGCCTCCCTGCGGATGAAGAGACACGCAGACAAGAGACGTCTGGACCCTCCGTGTTTCTCTCCTGGAGATCTCGTCTGGCTTGCTTCCAAGTACGTCCGATTGAAGCTCCCATCCTACAAGCTGGGTCCTCGCAACATCGGGCCGTTTAAAGTCCTCAGCAAGATCAATGAGGTCTCCTACAAGCTACAGCTCCCAGCCACGATGAGGATACCCAATTCCTTCCACGTCTCCCTGCTCAAGCCGGTTGTCCTTGGTCCCTTCTCCGCTGCTGCCAGTTCGGCTCCTCCTCCTATTGCCGATGACGATATCTATGCGGTAAGGGATATCGTGGCCATGAAAACCGTACGGGGTCGACAGTTCTTCCTGGTGGACTGGGCAGGGTATGGTCCTGAGGATAGGTCCTGGGAGCCCCGGGAGAATGTGGGCACTCCTCTGATCCGTGCCTTCCTGTCCCGGTTGCGGGGAGGGGGGCATGGGGGGGGGTACTGTCACGCTCCCCGGGTCCCCTGCCCTGCTCCCCGGCTCACCTGCCACGCTCCCCGGCTCCCCTGCCTCGCTCCCCGGTTCTTCGGTCCGGTCTCCGTCGCTCCCCGCTCTCCAGCCTCCATTGCCTGCACTCCCCAGGCGTCCTGGTCCCCGCTCCCGGCGCCTGTCGGCTTCTCAGCCCCAGCCCGGCTCTGCTGCCTCCTCTCCACCGCTACCTGCTCTGGCTTCTGCCACCCGGGCCGCGCGCATGCGCATTAGGGCGCGCGGTCATTGACCCTTTCTTAAAGGGCCAGCGTCCACTGACAGGAAATGAGGCACACAGGTACAGGGTATAAAGGGGTTTAGTGTCCAAGTGGGCGGGGCCTGTTCTTCGTGTTTCCTAAGCTAGGAGTCAGGTCTCCTTGTGTTCCTGTGATATACTCACCTCTTTCTCTTCTAGAGCCGATCCTGCCTTGCCATCCGGTCCTGCCGAATCCCGAACCCCGAACGCTGTCTATCTGCCATCCTGACAGTCCGTACCATCTCTGATCCCTGCGGTGACCCATCATCTCGCTCCAACGGTTCCGGACTCCGCCTGACATCATCTCGGCTTCCGAACCTGAGCTCCATCACCCGGACTACCATCAGTGACTCCGTGGTCCCAGGGACTTCTCCATTATACTCTTGTGCACAGACTGTCCTGCTACCTGTAGTGCTCCAGCTACCGGACCCCTTACCATCATCAAGGAGTTCGGCCCAGTGGATCCACCTCCTGGGTCTGCCCGTCCACCTGGCCCTAACAGTAATTGAGTTCAATAAGTTGACCTGAGGTCACAGCTGGGGTAATGTGGGAACCCCAGCTGTGACCTCATGTGAGCTCATTGAACTCAATTACCGTAATCTGACATTGAGTTGAAAGGTCCTGGATTACTGGGTAATTGACTTTAATGGTGCTAGGTAATCAGGCACCGCTGAAGTCAATAACCTGGTAATCCAGGACCATTGAACTCGATGCCAGATTACTCGATTTGAGTTCAGTGATGGGTCCTCAGCTGTGAGAGTGGTGATATCAGTGAGTTTGCCTGAGATCACAACTGGGGTACAGTGGGAATAGCCAGCTGTGACCTCAGGTGAACTCACTGATGTCACCACCCTCACAGATGCAGCTCCATCAGTCCTGGCGGCCGCAGTGATTGGTCACGTTATCTTATTTGACAGCGCACTGTGACCTCAGGATGTACCAGAGTCGGGATCGTCGTGGAACATTGTGGTGTGGATGACGTCCGACCTGGAGGGGTGTTTTAAAGGTAGTAAATTGGAGAAAGAGGGTGTTTTGTTTTTTTGTTTTTAATAAAGGATTTTAATGAAGTGTGTATCATAGACCCCTCCCTATTACTAATCAATGGCTTCATGACATTTGAGATTTTTTGACAAATCACAACCATCATTAACCCTTTGTTTTACCCCAATTGCCACCACTCAAGTTCAATCGGGATGATCAGGGTAAAGCGCCAAATTTGGATGTTCCAATTCTGGAGCAGCAGCTAGCTCCTATTTTTAGGCTGAGGAGGGCCCAAAAACCATATTCCTCCCCAGCCTGAAATATCAGCTTCTGGGGTCAAATTTGGGTCAAGTCCGGTTGCAAACCAGACTTTTTATTTTAAGTCTGGCCAGACCCGACGAACCTGAACATTGGCAAGTTTGTCCATCTCTACTTACAAACACTGAGGTAAAAAACACACCAAATACTCAACATGTGCCCATGGCCTAAGATGGCTTAAGATTATGAAAGTCACACAGACACTGATTTTATATCTGTTTGTTGCTACATTTTGTTTTGTTTCTGTACTAGCATAGTAGCTGTTTAGTGCTGTTCACATTTCATTTTTTTTTGTATATCTAAGAACCAAGTCAGGATTTATTAAAATATATGTATATATATATATATATATATATATATATATATATATATATATATATATATATATATTACATGAATATATATATATCTCCCAAAAAATATCAAGGTCCCTCAATAAATGCATTGCATGAGTAGGGGCATATTTATTATGGTCGGAGAGTCTGTTTAGGCCTGTGGTGGCGGGGGCCTGTTGGAACCATCCCTATTTGCAAACAGAGGTGTGTCTTTAAATGCACCTCCAGTTGAAAACTATTGCAGAGAAAAGACCACTTGCTCCCTGTACAACACTTAAGGGCACTTTACACGCTGCGATACCGCTATCGATATCGCTAGCGAGCGTACCCGCCCAAGTCGGTTGTGCGTCACGGGCAAATAGCTGCCCGTGACGCACAACATCGCTTACACCAGTCACATGGACTTACTTTCCCTGTGACGTCACTGTGGCTGGCAAACCGCCTACTTTCTAAGGGGGCGGTTCGTGCGGCGTCACAGCGACGTCACACGGCAGCCGTCCAATAGAAGCGGTGGGGCGGAGATGAGCCGGGTGGAATATCCCGCCCACCTCCTTCCTCATTGCCGGTGGACGCAGGTAAGGACATGTTCGTCGTTCCTGCGGTGTCACATATAGCGATGTGTGATGCCGCAGGAACGACGAACAACCAGCGGCATGCACCACTAACGATATTATGAAAAGGAGCGACGTGTCAACGATCAATGATTTTTGACGTTTTTGCGATCGTTGATCGTCGCTTCTAGCTGTCACACACTGCGATTTTGCTAACGATGCCGGATGTGCGTCACAAACACCATGACCCGAATGATATATCGTTAGCGATGTTGCAGCGTGTTAAGCACCCTATACTCTACAGCTGCAGCCAGGTCTATCAAAGGCTACAAGCTCTAAAGCACTCAAGCATAACATTGATTCAAATGGGGTTTGTGATCTGACACCGGTGCAACGTCATGGGGACCACATAGATGAATGAAAAGGGCTGCAAAGTGAAATATTACTTCTATGTCGGAGACACAAAGAGGGATATTACTGCAGTATAGGGACACAATTGGTGGTCAATACTACTATAATACTGAGTTTCATGGAAATGTTACTGTATTTGACCACAACGGGGACTAGAGATGAGCGATGTTCGAATCAAACTGTTTGCCAATTTCAAATTCGAGTTGTTTTGGGTGGTGTTCGAGTCGTTCGACGAACTTGAACGATTTGTTTAACGTTCGACCATTCGAGTTACCGCTCGATAATGGTTCGATCACCAAAAGCGTAGCTAGTTACTAGCTGGCTTTTCACTGTAATACTGTCAGTCACTGTTAATAATGATATTATCAAAATTCAGCGTATAGTGTGCGGGGGGGGGGGCGGTGGGGGAGTTTTAGATCAGTGCTGCTGAGTGCTGAAAGAATGGCGGGCAATTTTTTTTTCCTAACCGCGCATACATTGGGGCGGACCAGGCTGTCAGCCAATCACAGACACACACACACACAGCAAAGTGGATTTTTGCCAGACAAGCAAGGGCATGTTTCATTGGTTGTGCCTGTCCACATGTCCTTGCCCTATCAGACCCGGCAATTTTCCTCATCGCTGCCATTATCTCAGTGCTGCAGGTGTTTGTCATTTAACGCTCCCACTGCTGCTGCTGGGTGCACTATATACTTTTGCAGTGCAATTTAGACATCGGTTTAGGGATTAGGGACTACTTATAATTTCAGCACTTTTTAGGGCTAGATTAGAGCAGTTCATAGCAATTTTTGCTAGGCAGGTCTGTGCCAGCGCTGTGCAAAGGTTTTTCACAGCGTCTGTCTAAATCAGCTCAGGCAATTATTTGGAGTATAGTATCTGAGTCTGTGATAGTCAGTGACCTACTACTGCTGTCAAGAAAGCTACACCACCTCTCCATTTCTGCTACACAATTTTTAACTGCAGGTAGTCCAGGCAATTCTTTGGGGCATAGTATCAGTGTCTGTGATAGTCAGTGACCTATCACTGCTTTCCACAAACATAGCCCTTTCTGCTAGACAATTTTTAACTGCAGGTAGTCCAGGCAATTCTTTGGGACATAGTATCAGTGTCTGTGATAGTCAGTGACCTATCACTGCTGTCAAGAAAGCTACACCACTTCTCCATTTCTGCTAGACAATTTTTAACTGCAGGTAGTCCAGGCAATTCTTTGGGACATAGTATCCGTGTCTGTGATAGTCAGTGACCTACCACTGCTTTCCACAAACATAGCCCAGTTCACCATTTCTGCTAGACAATTTTTAACTGCAAAAAATGCAGGCAATTCTTTGGGAAATAGTATCAGTGTCTTTGATAGTCAGTGACCTACTACTGCTGTCAAGAAAGCTACACCGCCTCTCCATTTCTGCTACACAATTTTTAACTGCAGGTAGTCCAGGCAATTCTTTGGGACATAGTATCAGTGTCTGTGATAGTCAGTGACCTACCACTGCTG
This sequence comes from Anomaloglossus baeobatrachus, assembly GCF_048569485.1. Lineage (NCBI taxonomy): Eukaryota > Metazoa > Chordata > Amphibia > Anura > Aromobatidae > Anomaloglossus > Anomaloglossus baeobatrachus. The sequence continues at coordinate 293,323,755 of NC_134355.1, forward strand.
TCAAGAAAGCTACACCGCCTCTCCATTTCTGCTAGACAATTTTTAACTGCAGGTAGTCCAGGCAATTCTTTGGGGCATAGTATCAGTGTCTGTGATAGTCAGTGACCTATCACTGCTGTCAAGAAAGCTACACCACTTCTCCCTTTCTGCTAGACAATTTTTAACTGCAGGTAGTCCAGGCAATTCTTTGGGACATAGTATTCGTGTCTGTGATAGTCAGTGACCTACCACTGCTCCCAAGAAAGCTACACCACTTCTCCATTTCTGCTAGACAATTTATAACTGCAGGTAGTCCAGGCAATTCATTGGTGCATAGTATCAGTGTCTGTGATAGTTGTGACGCCCTGGACTAGCCAGGTAGTCACAGGTAGGCCCTTGCACAAACACCCGTCCCCTAACAAGGTAACAGCAGCCAACCTAAAAACCCTCAGACACCCCTCTCAGGTCTTGACGTTCACACCAGGGGGCGGAGCCAGGTGGTTGGCCACGCCTACCAAGGAGTTTGGATAGCCTGAGGCAGGAAAACACAGCAGATTAGTTTTGGAGGGGAAAGAGAGAGGAGTTAAGAGAACGCGTCTGTCAGGGATCTGGGTCGTAGCCCGGATACCCTGTGACCAGGAGGCAGACGGTGGTTGCTGCCTGCAGGAGCCGGGAAGATGGCTGGTGGAACCGTAAGGGACAGGATAGTGGCCCGCCGGTACCGAACCGGGGAACCAACTGGAAACTGGAGCACCAGGAGGGGTACTCAGACCCAGAACGAGATCCAGAAGCCACTGGACCACATCGAATTTACTGATTGAGGTCTGGACCTTAGGCCCTTTCCCGTCCCAAGACCCGAAAGATGGCAACAGCCCACCGAGGGGGGAAAAAAGCCACCGCACTGGCAGAGAAATCCCACGGGCCAGCGTCTGTGGGCAAACGGGTTCCCCGACACACACACAGCCGGGGAGCAGACTACCGTCGCTGAAGCGTAGGCAATCAAAATCTACAAAACGAGGTGCAAGAGAAAGGCGGGAACCACCGAACCGGGAGGGGGGACCAGACGCAGCCGGCTGCGGGCACCGACCACCATTCTTTTGGTTTACCAGAGACTCCGGTGTCTCTCTCATAGTGAGTACAACAGTGCCCTCGGGCCACGCACCGCACCAACACTCCCACACCTCGCAACCACCGGGCCCCGGGACCATCACCCCCTGCCCACGGAGGGGTCAACACCAGGCTGCACAACACCGTCCCCGGGAGCCTAGTTAACGACAGCGGTGGTGTCCACACTCACCAGAACCCATGGGTGGCGTCACGAACTTAAATCCTTAAATACCACGGCCCTGGCCGTGAACCTCCCTACCCAAGATCACCCTCCTTCACATAGCGCCAGCTTCCCTTCAGAGTGACGTGACCCCCGGGTGCTGGAGGCCCTCGAGCCACCCACCGAACGGGCCCAGACCCGAGTGGCTCGGCTGCGGCCGAGCGCGGGACGGTACACATCGACTCTTTTGGCGTCACGAATAGGATTGAACCCATCCACTTACCGGTGGAAGTGCGCCTTGAAGTAGAAGTCAGCGGTGACCCATTGAAAAATTTCAGAAACCGCCATCTTGTCACTATCATTTGGCGCGAAGTTTCCCGCCAGACCCCTCTTCCCCGCAAAAAGAGCGCGAGAGTTGAAGCCCCGCCCCCTGGGAACAGAGCGGTGCAGAAAAGCGCGCAGCTGCGGAAAGAGCGCCGAGTGCCGCAAAAAGACCAAGGGAGGGCGGGTGAAGTCCCTGTCCCATGAGACCGAGTGGATAAAGGGCAGGGACTCCAGGACTCTGCGAACCGCTTGGTTCCTGAACCCCAAGGCAACAACATGTCTATCCCGTCCGGCAAGCCAGAGATCCTGCAGCCCACGCCTGGAACAGTGGCGTGGGTGTAATCCCGGACCTCGCAGATATGCTGCCGGCTGCAGGCCCAGATGTGCTTCCTCATGGAGCGGTGGGCGGCCGAGATGGAGGAGATTGCTGCAGCCATGCGGGTACGTGAAGTGGAGGTACTTTTGGAAGTGCAGAAGATCGACCCACGCCCCTATGTCCCCCAGGGACCGGCCGCTGCGGCTGAGGGACCCGGTCTGCCACTGTCCTCCATATTGCCTTCCTCACCGCCCGTACTGGCTGCTGCCGCTTCCCCGCTCAGCCCGCTGTCCCCGACACCGGCAGCGGAGCCCGTTCAAGATGCCCGCGAGGACCCACCTGAAGGAGCAGCCCGCGGACAGCCGCTCCCGAAAACCAGGCCTCGGCGGAGGCAGCGCAGGGTTGTTGCTGCAAGGCAGCACAGCAGGCCATGACACAGTGGGGTTCCCCAGTATCGAAGGTGCCAGTTGTGGCCAGCACAGGGGAGCTGGGCCCAAACCCCGCACAGAGGGAGCAAGCCCTGTACTGGGAGTGGCAGCCGAACCAGCTGGGCTGGGAGATAGAGGCCCGAGAGAAACGGAGAGCAGAAGTCCTAGCCCGTACCATCTGGGAAAAGGAAAACTTGAGGAGCGCCACTTATCGGGTGCGGGGTCCGACCTACGAGGGCCAGGTCCATCGGTTTGACTCCCAGCATGGATGGCGGTTCATCTTTGAACCGGGCCTGGAGGCCGAAATCTTCGTCTCCCGGCGGGACGTTAACCCTCACCTCCCCTTGGGTCACCCGGATCGTGACCTGAAGCCCGGTGAGCTCATCACCTACACCCGGAATTGTGGGGAGAGGGGCTGGTTTGCCTTCAATGTAAAGAGAAGGGTGAGTCGCTGTGCCCGGAGGTACACCCAGTCCCCTCCCCCGCCATACAGTCCTGATACCGTGCTGGAGGAGGAGTGCGAGGAGGAGCAGCAGGAGTAAAAAGGTAGCGCATTCCGGCTACCCCATTTGTTGTTGGCCCCCATTGGGACCCTGTTGAACCGTGTTTGTCCTGTTTACCCATGAACAAGGCCGAGAACTTGCAGGCCACCCAATAACTTTTGGGTTTGTAAATAATTCCCGGACCAACCTTTGGGTCCCACAGCCTCCGGAGAGGCAGACTGGAGGAAGGGCCTGCGGGAATGTGATGGCCGAGGCCCTGTCACCAATGAAACCGGTGACAATCCTCCGGGTCAGGGGTCCCCTGGACGTGGGGCCTCTGAGAGACTGCCGGGTAAGGAACTTTTTACCCAGCCTGTTTGGGCAACACCTGGACCCGTTCCTCTTCCTGGACTGGGGAAAAGGGGTGCTGCCTGTTTCTTAGAGGCAGCATCAAGGATAGGTTTGCTTGGGTGGGCAACTGGAAGGACCCGGTCCCATTTCCCGCTAATAAAAATGTTTTGTCTATGTGCATTGTTCAAGAATGTGCCTCCCGTAAGGGATGATTTCAAAATCTGCTTAAAATGTAAAAAGATTAGTATACTTGTACCTGTTTTTCCCGTTTATCTTTTACAGCAAACAAAAATAAACCGGTGGTGGGCGGGCAGCCCGAGGACAGTCTGCATTAAACCAAGGGGGAATGTAACGCCCTGGACTAGCCAGGTAGTCACAGGTAGGCCCTTGCACAAACACCCATCCCCTTACAAGGTAACAGCAGCGAACCTAAAAACCCTGAGTCACCCCTCTCAGGTCTTGATGTTCACACCAGGGGGTAGAGCAAGGCGGTTGGTCACGCCCACCGAGGAGTTCGGATAGCCTGAGGCGGGAAAACACAGCAGATTAGTTCTGGAGGTGAAAGAGAGGAGTTAAGAGAACGCGTCTGTCAGGGATCTGGGTCGTAGCCCGGATACCCTGTGACCAAAAGTGAGTGACAAAAGTGAGTGACAAAAGACCAGATGCTGGTGGAGATGGGAACAGGCGTGTTGGAAAGAGAAAACAAGTTTGTGTCCGTGGGGTAGGTGGTAAATAGAGATGAGCGAACCAGCCGTGGTTCGGCTCGAGTTCGGTTCATCGAACGGAGGCCTCGTTCGAGTTCAGTTCGGCGAACGTTCGACGAACCGAACTCGAACCAATAGGAAATAATGGGAGGCAATCACAAACACATAAAAATGCATTATAAATGTACACATACAGTTAATAAACATTGCCATAACACTTACCGGTCCCCGCGATCCCTCCTGCACTCTGTCTCCTGCCGCTATTCCATCCGATGATCGCTGAATCCTCCCGGTAACCAGCACTGCCAGCAGTGATGCAGGACCTATCGTGACGTCAAAATAGCCATGTGACCAGTCACGTGGCTATTATCTCATTGGCTACAGACTGGTCACATGACTATGACGCGTCATGTAGGACCTGTCATTGCACTCTCCGGTACACGGTGCACATTTGTGTATCGCCGTGTACCGGCGACATGCTCTAGCACACGGTCGACTCCCCGTTCTGTTAGGGACCGGATGACACAGCCGGTCATTAACAGAGATCACCGTTGCCATAGCAACGCAGTGAGCGGTGACGTCACCGCTAACCGCGGCTCCGAGAATCACATGATCGGAGCCCTGTTGCTATGCTATGGTAACGCGTCTGTCAGCGTTACCGCTGTTACCGCTAGCAGCACTGATCTCTCACGGAGTGAAGGCTGCACACTGCTTCCCGTGCAGCCTTCACTCTGTGAAGGCTGCACGGGAAGCAGCGTCTTCCCCCATGCAGCAGTGATGTAGCAGAGCTGCATTTGTTGAATGAGAAAGACAGAAGACCATGGATCGTGGAGGGCTGACAGGGGGTAATAAAGATGGAGTCTCTAAGGTGTCTGTGTATTTATTTCTATTAAAGTATTTTTTCTCTGTGTGGTGTCTTTTTTAACCCTTTATTGGAGATTCTTAATGGCCGGGTCAAACGTGCCTGACACTAAGAATCTCTGGCTTAATACTGGCTAGTAAACCAAAGCCAGTATTAACTCATGATTACCCAACAAGCCACCCGGCTCCAGGGCTGTTGGAAGAGTTGGATACAGCGCCAGATGATGGCGCTTCTATGAGAGCGCCATTTTCTGGGGCGGCTGCGGACTGCAATTCACAGCAGAGGCGCCCAGAAACCTCGGGCTAACCTGTGCTGCGGATTCCAATCCCCAGCTGCCTAGTTGTACCTGGCTGGACACAAAAATGGGGCGAAGCCCACGTCATTTGTTTTTTAATTATTTCATGAAATAAGTGAAATAATTAAAAAAAACGGGCTTCCCTATATTTTTGGTTCCCAGCCGGGTACAAATAGGCAACTGGGGGTTGGAGGCAGCCCGTGGCTGCCTGCTGTACCTGGCTAGCATACAAAAATATGGCGAAGCTCACGTCCTTTTTTTGTAGTTGTTTGGCAAAAAAAATAAAAAATGCTTCCCTAGATTTTCCATTGCCAGTGAAGGTAACACCAAGCAGTGGGGGTTAGCAGCCAGTAGCTGCTTGGATTACCCTTAGCTAGCAATACAAAAAATGCAGCGGGAGCCCATATATATTTTTTTTAATTATTTATTTAAATAACTAAAAACAAAATGGGCTTCCCTGTATTTTGATTGCTGGACATCACAGTGCTGTAAAAATAAATCTTTAAAAAAATGACGTAGCGCTCCGCGGTATTTTTGATTCTCAGCGCAGATAAAGCAGACAGCTATGGGTTGCCACCCCCATCTGCCTGCTGTTACCTTGGTTGGCAATCAAAATACAGGGAAGCCCATTAATTTTTTCTATTTAAAAAATAGTTAAAAAAAATGACGTTGGGTCCCCCCATTTTTGATAGCCAGCTAGGGTAAAGCAAACGGCTGTAGCCTGAAAACCACAGCTGGCAGCTTTACCGTGGTTGGGGATCCAATGTGGAGGTCCCCCAGGCTCTTTTTTTATAATTATTTTATAAATATTAATAATTACACAAAAAAAGTAGGGTCCCCCCCAAATTGGATCACCAGCCAAGGTAAAGCGGACAGCTGTGGTCTGGTCTTCTCAGGGTGGGAAGGTCCATAGTTATTGGGCCTTCACAGCCTAAAAATAGTTGGCCGCAGGCACCCCAGACGTGGCGCAATCCTGGCGCTTCACCCCAGCTTATTCCGTGCCCTGGTGCAGTGGCAAACGGGGTAATAAATCGGGTTGATACTAGATGTAAAGTCACCTGAGATCAAGCCCAGCAGTTTGTGATGTCATGGTGTCCATTAGATACCCAACATCATAAACTGTCAGTACTAACAAAAAAAATCGACAAAAGAAATTTATTTGAAAAAACAGTCCCCAAAACATTTCCTCTTTCACCAATTTATTGTAAGAAAAAAAAAAAGGGGTCCCACGACGACTCTGGACCGTCTAGAATATGGGGGGGAGACACTCAGGGAACGTATCCCCCATTTTCTAGGAGTGCGGACCCTTCATGTGAGGAGTGTGGGTGCAATGAATCTGCACTCACTCTCCCCGGGTCCACAGCAGCAGAGTCCATGTCGTAATGGTTGCTACCAAAGCTGCAATGCCCTGCTCATGAGGTAAGGGCATGCCTAATCAGGAGAACTATTCTACATTTCCAAATATTGGTATTTGCTGATATTATTGCTATTCCACCTACTATATATTGGGGATAGGATCTTGGAGATGGAATACCCCTTTAAGTTCAGTTATCCAGCTGAATGAATACTTAACAACAGAGCTCGCTATTTAGATGTGTTTTCTTGTGGCGTATAACGGACTCTCATGTTTGGTAGTCGTTCAGCAGGGAAACTATAAAAGCAAATCCCTCCGTTTGGAAATGTTGTATATAGCTCTCCTGATCAATTATGTTCCTTACCTCATGAGCAGGGCATTGCAGTAATAATAATAATTTATTCATTTATATAGTGCTATTAATTCCATAGCGCTGTATGTCTTTGGAGTGTGGGAGGAAACCGGAGTACCTGGAGAAAACCCACGCAAACATGGGGAGAACATACAAACTCCTTGCAGATGGTGCCCATGGTGAGAATTGAACCCAGGGCCTCAGCGCTGCAAGACTGCAGTGCTAAACACTGAGCCACCGTGCCGCCCATTTAGCTTACAGATGCATAACCACCACTCACTGTGTCTGAACACAGGAAGCTGAGCTGAAAGCCGCTCTGTGCATGCGGCAGCGTCTATTGTGAAGGAGAGGGCCGTGGGGGGATCAACGCTGCACAGGTACCGTGGGACACCGGGGAACACCGGTGGGGTTATAGGGGGTGACCTGGCAGGGCCTGGGGAGGAGTTTGGTACATGGCACATGTGACAGAAATCAGAGGAGTAGGGTGAATGCGGCCGGCGCGCTGCTGTGCGCGCGGCCATCTTGGATTTCTGGGAGGGAATCAGGGGGGGCACTTTGGCGACACCGGGGGACCGGAGGGGACCGGGTAGGAGATTTATCATGTTTGTTCATGCCAGATTGGAGATAAATAATTTTTTACCGGCGCTGTCATTTACTGTAACATGATCATCGGTATACGGTGTATACCTGTGATCACGTGAGCGGGGACCGGAAAAACCGTCCTGAACCATGATCTCCAGGGTCTCAGCTAGCCCTGAAACCCCAAAGATTTTCTGACGCTGGGGGGCGTTATTCACTTATTTCTGCCTGCTGTTTATAAACGGCAGACCAGAATAAGGCTACATTAACACGACCGATCCATTTTTGTGGTCTGCAAAAAACAGTCCGTTTCTTTTTTAACGGGTGCATCCGTGTGGCATCCGTTTCCGTTCCGTAGACGGTCCGTATGTCATCTGTTTGTCATCCGTGTGCCTTCCGTTTTTTTTGTGTACTGCAAAAAAACTGAAGGAGGGAAAATACATATATTTACCCAGGATCCATAGCTTCATCCTACATGAGGCGGTCACATGTTCACTCCAGTGCCATTTTCTACTGCTTTTCACAGCGTAGAGCACTCTGGTGATTTTCTTTTGCTTGTACACTTCATATCAGTCTTTTCTGTCATTATAATGGCAGAAAGACACAAAATGTCCCACTCTCCTGCATTTTGTAATTTTGCACCCTTTGGTGCCTTTCATGTGGCACTAAGGGGTGCTTAGCTTTGTATTTAGCCAAAAAAATGGAAAAAAAATGACGTAGGGTTCCCCCTATTTTTGTAGCCAGCTAGGGTAAAGCAGACGGCTGCAGCCTGCAGACCACAGCTGGCAGCCTCACCTTGGCTGGTAATCCAAAACTGAGGGCACCCCACGCTGTTATTTTAAATTAAATAAATAATTAAAAAAAAAAAACACGTAGGGGTCCCCCCAAAATTGGATCACCAGCCAAGGTAAAGCAGACAGCTGGGGTCTGATATTCTCAGACTAGGGAGGTCCATGGTTATTGGACTCTCCCCAGCCTAAAAATAGCAGGCCGCAGCCGCCCCAGAAGTGGTGCATCCATTAGATGCGCCAATCCTGGTGCTTCGCCCCAGCTCATCCCGTGCCCTGGTGCGGTGGCAAACGGGGTAATATATGGGGTTAATACCAGATGTGTAATGTCACCTGGCACCAAGCCCTGGGGTTGGTGAGGTCAGGCGTCTATCAGATACCCGACATCACCAACCCAGTCAGTAATAAAAAAAAAATAGACGACAAACACATTTTTATTTGAAAAAACACTCCCCAAAACATTCCCTCTTTAACCAATTTATTAGAAAGAAAAACAAATCCAGGTCTGGTGTAATCCAAGGGGTTGCCATGACGATCCACACTGTCCCAGTCAATGAAGAACAGGATGTTCCCCATTGGCTGGGAGAGCAGTGCAGTGACCTGAGCTAACATCAATGGGTGAGCCCAGGTCACTGCAGGGGATGACAAGTGCTGCTGTCAGCGAGGTACATTACCTGCGCTGATCTCCTGCACACTGACTTCAATCATCTTCACAGCCAAGTATCGCGAGCGGCCCTTGACGTCACCGCTAGTCAGTCTCGGGTCGGAAGCGAGAGAAGGTGATGTGACAAGCGGCGGCCATGGAGGACAGTGACAGCGCTGAGGTCGAGACTTCATCACCGCAGGTAAGCCGAGCGGGACCATGTGTGCAGAGTGCCAGGTGGGCAGAGCCTAGCGGGGCAATGTGTGCAGAGTGCCAGGTGGGCGGAGCATACCGGGACCATGTGTGCAGAGTGACAGGTGGGCGGAGCCTAGCGGGACCATGTGTGCAGAGTGCCAGGTGGGCGGAGCCTAGCGGGACCATGTGTGCAGAGTGCCAGGTGGGCGGAGCCTAGTGGGACAATGTGTGCAGAGTGACAGGTGGGCGGAGCCTAGCGGGACAATATGTGCAGTGTGCCAGGTGGGCGGTGCATACCGGGACCATGTGTGCAGAGTGACAGGTGGACGGAGCCTAGTGGGGTAATGTGTGCAGAGTGTCAGGTGGGTGGAGCCTAGCGGGACCATGTGTGCAAAGTGACAGGTGGGCGGAGCCTAGCGGGACCATGTGTGCAGAGTGCCAGGTGGGCGGAGCCTAGCGGGGTAATGTGTGCCGAGTGACAGGTGGGCGGAGCCTAGCGGGACCATGGGTGCAGAGTGCTAGGTGGGCGGAGCCTAGCGGGGTAATGTGTGCAGAGTGACAGGTGGGCGGAGCCTAGCGGGACCATGTGTGCAGAGTGCCAGGTGGGCGGAGCCTAGCGGGGTAATGTGTGCAGAGTGACATTGGGCAGAGCCTAGTGGGGCAATGTGTGCAGAGTGTCAGGTGGGCGGAGCATACCGGGACCATGTGTGCAGAGTGTCAGGTGGGTGGAGCCTAGCAGGACCATGTGTGCAGAGTGACAGGTGGGCGGAGCCTAGCGGGACCATGTGTGCAGAGTGACAGGTGGGCGGAGCCTAGTGGGGTAATGTGTGCAGAGTGACAGGTGGGCGGAGCCTAGCGTGACGATGTGTGCAGAGTGCCAGATGGGCGGAGCCTAGTGGGACCATGTGTGCAGAGTGCCAGGTGGGCAGAGCCTAGCGGGACCATGTGTGCAGAGTGCGAGGTGGGCGAAGCCTAGCGGGGTAATGTGTGCAGAGTGACAGGTGGGCGGAGCCTAGTGGGGTAATGTGTGCAGAGTGACAGGTGGGCGGAGCCTAGCGTGACGATGTGTGCAGAGTGCCAGATGGGCGGAGCCTAGTGGGACCATGTGTGCATAGTGTCAGGTGGGCGGAGCCTAGCGGGACCATGTGTGCAGAGTGCAAGGTGGGCGGAGCCTAGCGGGACCATGTGTGCAGAGTGCCAGGTGGGCGGAGCCTAGCGGGGAAATGTGTGCAGACTGTCAGGTGGGCGGAGCATACCGGGACCATGTGTGCAGAGTGACAGGTGGGCGGAGCCTAGTGGGGTAATGTGTGCAGAGTGTCAGGTGGGTGGAGCCTAGCGGGACCATGTGTGCAGAGTGACAGGTGGGCGGAGCCTAGCGGGACCATGTGTGCAGAGTGACAGGTGGGCGGAGCCTAGTGGGGTAATGTGTGCAGAGTGACAGGTGGGCGGAGCCTAGCGGGACCATGTGTGCAGAGTGCCAGGTGGGCGGAGCCTATCGGGACCATGTGTGCAGAGTGCCAGGTGGGCAGAGCCTAGTGGGGTAATGTGTGCAGAGTGACAGGTGGGCGGAGCCTAGCGGGGCAATGTGTGCAGTATGTCAGGTGGGCGGAGCATACCGGGACCATGTGTGCAGAGTGACAGGTGGGCGGAGCCTAGTGGGGTAATGTGTGCAGAGTGTCAGGTGGGTGGAGCCTAGCGGGACCATGTGTGCAGAGTGACAGGTGGGCGGAGCCTAGCGGGACCATGTGTGCACAGTGACAGGTGGGCGGTGCCTAGTGGGGTAATGTGTGCAGAGTGACAGGTGGGCGGAGCCTAGCGGGACCATGTGTGCAGAGTGCCAGGTGGGCGGAGCCTAGCGGGACCATGTGTGCAGAGTGCCAGGTGGGCGGAGCCTAGTGGGACAATGTGTGCAGAGTGACAGGTGGGCGGAGCCATGTGTGCTGGCGGCAGAGTGCGAAGTGGGTGGAGCCTAGCAGGGTCATGTGGCGCTTAGGACATCAGTGTCGTGGACTGCTTGGCTGGGGACAGGTGAGTGTGTGTGTGTGTGTGTGTACATGCCGAATGCAGGAGGGGGCGGAGTGAGCTGAGCGGGGAAGTGTGGGCTTCCTGCACGTAACTAGGATAAATATCGGGTTACTAACCAAAGCGCTTTGCTAGGATACCCGATGTTTATCTTGGTTACCAGCTTCTGGCAGGCTGCCAGCGATGGCTCCTGCACACTGTAGCTGTAAAAAGCCCTGCTTTTTGCTGCTAGAACCGTTCTCGAACGTAACTAGAACTATCAAGCTTTAGCAAAAAGCTCGAGTTCTAGTTCGATCTAGAACACCCCCCAAAATCACTCGAACCGCGAACTGGAGAACCGCGAACCGCGAACCCCGCTCAACTCTAGTGGTAAAGCAACAGTAACATCTGCCGAAGAAAGACCATCTTCCAGCCAAAGTAAGATGTCTACTACTTTCCGTGGACAATCTGATATGATCCCTTTGTTATGGAAACGACCATCGCTACCAAAGGTAGATGAGGCACAAAAACAGCAGATGCTTGAATGGCTCTCAAGTGCTCCATCAAGTGGCCTCTCCTCCACCTCAACTTCAAAATCCCAAAGACTCCAGTACTCTGAGTTGTCACCACAATCGCATTTGCTTTCTACCAGCTCTCAAGTCTCCACCCACCCTGCAGAGTATGGGGTAACAGAGATGGTTGAGTCTGCAGAGCTGTTCAGTCACACTATAGCCTGGGAATCAGAGGTCTGCTCCAAAGCTGCAGTGAAACCAGACAAGGAAATGATTTGCACTGATGCCCAGAGGTTTTGTGAGTCAGATTCAGGCCCAGATGAAGAAGGTTCTGAGCATAATGTAGACCCTCATTCCCAAACTGTAACTCCTCTTGGTGGAGATAATGAGGAACATGCTGATGACGATGAGACTCAGATACCTGATTTGAATGACAACTTAAGTATTCGGTCAGGGCATGAAGAGGCTCTGAGGACGAGGAGAGTGCAAACACACAGGGTGATGATAAGATTGTAGATCCCACTTACTCTCAAAACACTGTCAGGAAGTCGATGAGGTCAGCAGAGGAGGTGGAGGAGGATGCTACTGATGATGAGGTTAGGTTGCGCCTTTCTGGACAGAGACAGAGTACTGGAAGCATGTCAACAACTGCATCCTCAGTCACAACTCTGCCTCCGAGCAGAAATCGGGGTGGCTCTGCAGCTCGCATGGGCTCTAAGCCTGGTCCTTTTTTGACATCACAAAGGATCACCCAACTCATGTCATCTGTAAGATTTGTCGCCAATCTCTAAGTGGAGGCCAAAAACTCACTAGTTGAGTACTTCACCATGAACCGTCACATGATTATGAAGCATAAGTTGCAGTGGGAAGCTCACTGTGCTACAATGCAGCCTAGCGGAGCGGGCCAACCACCGTCTGCCACTTCAAGTGCATCCGTGTGCTCTTCATCCTCTGTGACTGTGGGGACAGCAGTCACACATGCTTTTGGACGCAGACCTTCCATCTCTTTACCCGCAACAGGCAGTGTGATTGGCAGGTCGTAAGTTGTTTTGGAAGTGGAAACAGCTGCTGGTATTGAGCTCTCTCAGACATCGAAAGCACAACCTTTGGATAAAGGCAACATTATGTCTCCGCCTACACTTTCCTCACAGACCAGCAGTTTTCCAGGGACACCCTACTCAACGCCGTCTCAGCACAGCAGCCTTCCCTCGGTCCCTCAGATGTGGACAAGTAAAAGACCATTTCCTCCTAGCCATGACAAAGCTAAGAGGTTGACTTTCAGCATCTTCAAGCTGTTGGCTACCGAAATGCTGCCTTTCCGCTTGGTGGACACACAGGATTTTTGAGACCTTATGTCCATCGCAGTGCCCCAGTACCAGATGCCCAGTCGCCACTACTTCTCCAAGAAAGGTGTGCCTGCGCTACATCAGCATGTCGTACACAACATCACCGCTCCCTTGAGAAACTGTGTGTGACAGGGTGCATTTCACCACAGATACTTGGACCAGTAAGCATGGACGGGGGCGTTACATGTTGCTGACTGGGCACTGGGTAACTATGGTGAGAGATGGAGAAGGGTCTGCTGTACAAGCCTTGCCATCCCCATGAGTTGTTCGTCAATCCTCTAATGTAGAAGTTCCTCAAATGCGTCTGCCTCTTCCACCTCGTCTGGGTCCTCCACCTCCGCCCAAAGCCTGTCTGGTCAGGCCACCCGCGTTGTAACTGCATGCAAGGAATTCCGCACACCTCTTTACTATGCTGGCAGCGGAGCTCAACGGCATCAGGCGGTCTTTATGTTGAAATGTCTGGGAAATGTGAGTCACACAGCTGACGAGTTGTGGTCAGCTCTGGAGACCAAGTTTCATCAATGGTTGTCTCAACTCAACCTGCAGCCAGGGAAGGCCGTGTGCGACAATGCTGCAAACCTGGGTGCAGCCCTTCGCCGGGGCAATGTGACACATGTGCCTTGTATGGCTCACGTGTTGAACTTTGTTGTCCATCAATTTTAAACCCACTATCCTGGCCTACATGGGATTCTGCAGAGGGCACGTTCACTATGTGCTCACTTCCGCCATTCACACCCCGCAGCTCAACGACTTGCATCGCTCCAGAAGTCTTTCAGCCTGCCGATTTCAACCGGCTGAAACGCGATGTGCCAACACGCTGGAATTCGACTCTCCGTATATTGCAGCGTCTGTGGCAGCACCGGCGAGCCCAGGTGCAATATGTTATGACGTATAGCCTGGGCCAACGAGATACAGAGGTGGGGCAGGTCATGCTGCTGGAGTGGTCTCAGATCAAGGACCTATGCACCTTTCTGCACAGTTTCGACATGGCGACGAAGATGTTTAGCGCTGACGATGCCATTATCAGCATGACAATTCCAGTCATTTACATGCTGGAGCACACTCTAAACAGTATTCGGAGTCAGGTAGTGGGACAAGAGGAAGGGGAGGAAGTACAGGAGGAGTCATATGCGGAAGAAATACCAAGATCTACAAAGTCCAGAAAGTCAGCAGCACCAAGGCGGCAGGCATGGGACGGTGGGGGAGAGGGATTAACAAGGGCGCATGGTAGCAGCCAAACTGTCGCGGAAGGTGCAGGAGCCCAGGAAGAAATGAAGGACAACTGCCGATGGGCATGGAAGATTCAGTAGATGAGGGAGACCTTGCTCACATTTCTGTTGTGCGAGGTTGGGGGGAGAGGACAGAGGAAGGAAGCATGATTCTCACCTCGCCGCCACCAACACAGCAAGGACTTGGTCCTCCTGGATGCGCAAGACACATGAGCGCCTTCTTGTTGCCCTACCTACAACATGACCCTCGGATTGTCATAATTCGAAGTAAGGCTGACTACTGGGTTGCCACACTCTTAGATCCCTGGTACAAGTCAAAATTTGCGAAATAATTCCTGCCATAGAAAGGGACGCAGGAGTATCAGCAGAACCTATTACACAATATGAGATTGACTTTTCCACTAAACACCAGTGGTGCACAGAGTGAATCTCACAGTTCTAACTTGCCAACCATGGGACTGTCGAGTCATCATCACTCAAACCGTACCAGCAACACCGTATCTGGTGGAAACAGCAATTTTATGGAATTGTTTCATGAATTTTTTAGACCATCCTTTGCAAGGCCACAAGACACAAGAAGTCTGACACATAGTCAACCCCTGGAGAGGATGATACAGGAGTATCTCCAGGTGAATATTGATGCCATGACTCTGCAACTGGAGCCTTGCTTAATTTGGGCTTCCAATCTGGAAAAATGGCCTGAGCTCGCCACTTATGCCTTGGAGATCTGTCCCACAGCCAGCGTTCTCTCGGAATGTGTCTTCAGTGCTGCTGGGTGTGTGCTGACAAATAAGCACACGCGTCTGCCCAGTGACAATGTGGACAGACTAACGTTCATCAAGATGAACAAGTCATGGATCTGCAAGGACTTTTCTACCCCTGTGTCATCCTGGGGAGAGTAAAGGCTTGTGTATTTTGTATTGTGCTTCATGCAAATCAACATTTTAAGTTTGCAACTGTGGGACAATTGATGCCACTTAAGTGGTGTCTGTGGCCAATTTTTTTGAAAAAATGGAGACTCTTGTTGGAGTCCTCTTGCTGTGTTTTAGATGATCGCTCATTCAGATGAACAAGTCATGGATCCGCAAGGACTTTTCTACCCCTGTGTTATCCTGGGGAGAGTAAAAGCTTGTGTATTTTGGATTGTGCTTCATGCAAATCAACATTTTAAGTTTGCAACTGTGGGACAATTGATGCCACTTAAGTGGTGTCTGTGGCCAAATTTTTTGAATAAATGGAGTCCACTTGCTGTGTTTTACATGATTTTAGAAGGACATGACATTCCTATATCTGTGTCTTCTCCTCCTTTTACTCATCCAGCTCTTTTCTTTTAGCATGAGTATATGTACTTGTCACTTTTCCATGTGTTTGTGGTGTCTTGTGAATTTTTTGTCACCTTTATCACACCTTAGAAGGTGTTTTCTATGTGTTTGTATGTGTTTGTCTGCCATTGTTTTAAATGGGGTTCGAAGGAGTTCGACGAACGTTCGGCCAACGTTCGATAAACACACTCGCCGTTCGACTAACCGAACTCGAACACTAGGGGGATGGCTCATCTCTAAAGGGGACATAAGAATTGCTACTATATGCGGAACACAAGAGAACAGCACTACTGTATTGTATTTTATTTTGGGGGATACTATTACTGTGGGACAAAAGGGTGGTACTGTTACTGTAGATGTGGGGGGAAAAACTGTGGAAGCTGCTCCAGAAGTATTCAGCCATAGATATTTGTTTGTTATATTTTACAGAGATGAGTCCTAGCTGGAAGAAGCTGTCTGTACCCTCTTAAGTACAAAATTGAAAGATCTGAACATCTGCAAGGAGTTTGTATGTTCTCCATGTGTTTGCGTGGGTTTCTTCCAGATACTCTGGTTTCCTATATTCCAAACACATACTGATAAGGAATTTAGATTGTGAGCCCCAATGGGAACTGTGATGATCACGTCTATATAGCGCTGAGGAATTAATAGTGCTATATAAGTGAGCAAAATAAGTAAATTGGACACATCACAGGAAAATATCTGACATTGTCTGACGTTACCTGTACTGTATAAATTAATTACTTTGACCAGATGTTCATTGTATGAGGATGATGTTAGTGTTAGCGCTCTGATTTTTATTAGCAGTATGTAATGTTATTTGCTCACTATGTGGTGGTAATATGTGCTCTGGTGAAAGTGTTGTATTTATTCCTTGTATGTGACATTATTGGTATATTGGTATAGTGGACTTTGTTCAAAAATAGCAAGGGGATATTTGTTCATACGTAACTTTGTATTAGATTGATTCATACAATCCTTTTGTAGACATGTTTTTGTGTCAGATGTATAAATTGTATTTGAAGATTTTTATTTTTTTTTGAGAGCTAACAGAGATACTATCAATCTTATTGGAACCTACGCATCTGAGAAACATGCTACTAGAGATGTAAACGGTCCAAATTTTGCAGTGGAGCCTGTAGGATTTTAGTGTCACTGCCCAGGAGCCTCCACCAACATTGATCTGAACCTACTGTGGTCAACTACACAACTGCAGACTATTTTGATATTGCACTTTGCCATGTAAACCCAGAGCTTCTTCCCAATATCCATGTAGACATATGTTACTTGTTAATCTTATCCCTTTCCTCACAGTCCTGTGCCAACTTCTGCAATGAGAGTTGACTTAATGGCAACTTGTGCTACGACTAATAAGTCCTGTTATTAATGAATTTGCTTCCAGTCAACAAAAAGGGAACATCGAGAACCAGTATTTCAACATTTAATGATCATAGGGATTACTATGAAATTCAAACATTTGCTACCTGTAAATGAAGCTTGCAATGAAAATTGTCAATTTAGATATTACAAACTCTACCTTTAACACTGCCAATCAAAAAAATTGTTGAGACCACTAACAATCAGTTTTGTGAATATACACATGAAATTTAAACTCCATTCCACCTTCATATTTTCTAATTTCCAGTTTTGTTGTAAAACAATAGGAGATACGTGCTTTCCTTAACAAAGAATCAGCAAAAACATTAGTGCATGCCCTCATCATCTCCCGCTTCGACTACTGCAAAATCCTGCTCTGTGGCCTCCCTTCAAACACTCTTGCACCCCTCCAATCTATCCTAAACTCTGCAGCCCGCTTAATCCACCTCTCCCCTCACTACTCCCCAGCCTTGCCACTCTGCCAATCCCTTCACTGGCTTCCTATCGCCCAAAGACTCCAGTTCAAAACATTAAACATGACATACAAAGCCATCCACAACCTGTCTCCTCCTTACATCTGTGACCTAGTCTCCCGATACCTACCTTCAGGAAACCTCAGGTCCTCACAAGATCTCCTTCTCTACTCCTTTCTTATCTCCTCTTCCCACAATCGCATACAAAATTTCTCTTGTGCCTCCCCCATACTCTGGAATGTTCTACCTCAGCATATCATACTCTCCCTTACTGTAGAAAGCTTCAAGAGGAACCTGAAGACCCATCTCTTCCAACAAGTCTACAACCTACAATAACCCTCAGTCCGTTACAGCATTGCGCAAACAGCTCTGTCCTCACCTATTGTACCCTCACCAATTCCCTATAGACTGTGAGGGTCCTCTCGCCTCATGTACCAGTCTGTTTTGTATTGTTAATGATTGTTGTAGGTATACCCTTTTTCACCTGTAAAGTGCAATGGAAAAAATGGCACTATAATAATGATAATAATAATAATAATAATAATAATAATAATAATAATAATAATAAAAAGTTGGCTTTATCACAAGGTCTATCAGTCCTGATGCGACAAACATGGCAAAGGAGGTGGCTTGTATGCTTTGTAATAGTGAGATCACAGATGTCCATGCAGTGCAAGTTATATAAGTTTAGAAAGGTGGCCTGAAAAAAATTAAGAAGCTTTGACTTCAATATCATCATAAAAAGAGGTGGCTACAGTTTGCAAAAAAGTATGAAAAGTGGACAGTAGAAGTGTACAAATGGGTGATTTGGAGTGATGCGATGAAAGTTAATAGACTTGGGTCTGAAAATTACGATGAAGATTCCGCGAGAAATAATAATACAGTGGGGAAAAAAGTATTTAATCAGCCACCAATTGTGCAAGTTCTCCCACTTAAAAAGATGAGAGAGGCCTGTAATTGACATTGTAGGTGGACCACATCTATGAGAGACAAAATGAGAAAACAAATCCAGAAAATTGCCTTGCCTGGTTTGGCAAGATTGTTTTGCAAATTATGGTGGAAAATAAGTATTTAGTCATTTAAAAACATGCACGATTTCTGGCTCTCACAGACCTGTAACTTCTTCTTTAAGAGGCTCTTCTGTCCTCCACTCATTATCTGTAGTAATGGCACCTGTTTGAACTTATCAGTATAAAAGACACCTGTCCTCAACCTCTAGCAGTCACACTCCAAACTCCACTATGGTGAAGACCAAAGAGCTGTCGAAGAACACCAGAAGCAAAATTGTAGCCCTGCACAAGGCTGGGAAGACTGAATCTGCAATAGGCAAGCAGCTTGGAGTGATGAAATCAGCTGTGGGAGCAATAATTGGCAAATGGAACACTTACAAGACCACTGATAATCTCCCTTGATCTGGGTCTCCATTGAAGACCCCACCCCGTGGGGTCAAAATGATCACAAGAATGGTGAGAAAAAATCCCAGAACCACACAAGAGCACCTAGTAAATGACCTGCATAGGGCTGGGACCTCCGTAACAAAGGTTACCATCAGTAACACACTACCCCACAAGGGACTTAGCTCCTGCAGTGCCAGACTTGTTCCCCTGCTAAAGCCAGTACATATCCTGGCCCGTCTGAAGTTTGCAAGTTTGCTAGAGAGCATTTGGATTATGCAGAAGGGTATTGGGAGAATGTTATAAGGTCTGATGAAACCAAAGTAGAACTGTTTAGTAGGAACACAACTTGTTGTGTTTGGAGGAGACAGATTGCTGAGTTGCATCCAAAGAACACCATACCTACTTTGAAGCATGGGGGTGGCAACATCATGTTTTGGGGCTGTTTCTCTGCAAAGGGACCAGGATGACTGATCCGTGTACATGAAAGATTGGATGGGGCCATGTATTGTGAGATTTTGAGTGCAAACCTCCTTCCATCAGCAAGGGCATTGAAGATGAAACGTGAATGGGTCTTTCAGCATGATAATAATCCTAAGCACACCACCAGGGCAATGAAGAAGTGACTCTGTAAGAAGCATTTGAAGGTTCTGAAGTGGCCTTGCCAGTCTCCAGATCTAAACCTCATTGAAAACCATTGGAGGGAGCTGAAAGTCCGTGTTGCCCAGCGACCGGTCCAAAACATCACTGTTCTAGAGGAGATCTGCATGGAGGAAAGGGCCAACATACTACCAATAGTGTGTGCCAATCTTGTGAAGACTTACAGAAAACATTTGACCTCTGTCTTTGTCAACAAAGAATATATAATAAAATATTGAGATGAACTTTTGTTACTGACCAAATACTTATTTTCCCACCATAATTTTCAAAAAAAAATCTTGCCAAATCAGAGAAGGTGATTTTCCGGATTTGTATTCTCATTTTGTCTCTCACAGTTGTGGTCTACCTATGATGTCAATTACAGACCTCTCTAATTTTTTTAAGTGGTAGAACTTGCACAATTGGTGGCTGACTAAATACTTTTTTCCCCACTATAGATTCTAGATGATGCATTCCAACATTTAACACCATGGAATTTTTAATAACCATTGAAATTGTCTCTAGTAGTGATGGGTGAACCTGGACTGTAAAGGTGTAGATTTGCACGGGTAACCTAGTAGCTGTGTGCTGAACCCAGGCCCAGAGTTCTCAGGGAACTCACGGTAACGATCTAGATCGAGCCACCCAGGTATTAAAAAAAAAATAAAAGGAAAAAAAAAGAAAATAGGGATAGAGCAGGCGCGTTATACTTACCAGTCTCCTGTGCGGCTGTAATACTATTTCTGAAGCCCCTCATTAACCTCATGCATATGCACTGCTTCCTCCCCCCACTGGCAGTCTGGCATCTGTGATTGGTTGTAGTCAGACTGTGACTCTGTGTGACATCATGTCTGACTACAAACAATCATAGACTCTGTGTGTTTCTCTATTGTGGTGTAAAAATAAATGAATTTGCATAGAGTCTCCCCATATTATGATACCCAGCACAGATAAAGCATGTGGCTACAGTCTGCAACCCCAAGCCATGTGCTTATTTTGGCTGTGTATCAAAATAAGAGGAACCCCATGTGGCTTTTGTAAAAATTATAATAATTTTTAAAAACACAGCATGCAAGACCCCCAATTTTGATATCCAGCCATGATAAAGCCAACATCTGGGAGCTGGTATTCTCAAACTGGTCCCACTGGCCATTTGCACACATGCAGAAAGTGAGCTGTGTGAACACATACTCTATGCCACAAACGTCCTTTGTGTTGATATATACCTGCCATTGCAGGTTATATGTTCTAGTTCTCCCCTGATGAACTCTCTGATAACTTGGAGAGGGAAACGCATTGGGAGGGGTGTAATTTCATTGGGGTAGTTTTTCCTGACTTGGGTGCTGCCCTTGTAAGGGCAGAAGTACTTTGCATGGGCACGAAAGGGGTAAGGATTTACTGACTTTGTCCCCCCCATTTTCTAACTCTGTCCTCTTCGGCTATCCGGTGGTGTCTGATCTACTCGTGAGAAGAATCGGATGAGATCTATCCTTTTATAATTTATGCACTGCACTTTATTTCTATTATGATCTGTCGGTTTTAGACAGTTGATATTAAAAATTATATTGTAATCCTTGCTGTACTGTTACTGCTATTCTCAAACTGGGGAGGCCCATGGAAACTAGATCCCCAGCATAAAAATAGCAGTCTGCAGCATTGTCACATTCATTAGATGTTCCCATGGTACCCGCAGGTAAACTCAGTGACCTCACCTGAGGGATGAGCTGGGTAAAGTGCTGGGATTGTCACATCTAATGGATGTGCAACACAGCCAAGATACGCACACAGCTGGGGGCTACAGACTGTAGCCATATGCTGTATCTGTGCTGGGTATCATAATATGGGGGGACCCTGAATAAAATAGTATCACTCACTGCTATTTTTTTTTTCTTTTGCTTGAAAACTCCTCTAACAATTTTTTTCCATGTACAGTAAATGAGAACTACATTTTTGTTCACATGCTTGTCATGTGAATTTTTAATGTTCTTAGAAGGCTTTTATACCGGGAAAAACTCATAAAGAAATACCATCAGCAGTTTTACAGTCAGTGAAAATTTTATATTCTTGCTACTTCCGATATTTTATTTTACAAAATTCCAAGAGGAAAAGCAACATTTTAGAGAACATAAAACTAAGGAATTAAAGTGGTCTGCCAAAGCAGATTTCATTCATTAGTCAAATTGGTTTTATATGATTCTTAATTTTAAACTTAGAATCAGTGAATACATCACATATATCGTATATATATATATATATACATTTCCAATTCTCATGGCCCGATTCTGTTTTTGTTATACATGTTCTATATTTTAGAAATTGAACCTATTATATTCTATGGACTACCTGATCTGCGTATCAAATTGCCAGGAAAAGTCAAAAAAGCCATCTGTGTTTCATCCTAGTGCAGGCTATTTTTAATTGTCTAAGGCCCCATGCCATAAGGCCTCATCCAAGGTTTTTGTACATGAGGAGTGGAGAAGGTGACTGGCCTTGCATTTTTAAGTCTTAATCTCAATTTTTGCATTTATTGTATACTAGCTGTACTACCCGGCTTCGCCCGAGTTAATAACTGCTGTTAACAAAATAGAATGTATTAAAAAAAATGTATTCTGCACACAAAAAACACAAAACAAATAGATAGAAATGTAATTATGAAATTGTTGCCTATATTAACCAATCAGAGCTCAGATTAATTAACTGCAGCAAAATAGAAGCTAAGCTGTGATTGGTTGCTATTGGCAGCCTGATGAATCTCCAGGCAACAGAAAGCCCTCCCCCTTGACAGTATATATTAGCTCACACATGCACATAATAGACAGGTGATGTGACTGACAGCTTTCGTATTTCCTATATGGTACATTTGTTGTTCTTGTAGTTTGACTGCTTATTAATCATATTTTTATTTTTGAAGGATAATACCAGACTTGTCTGTGTTTTAGGGCGATTATGTGGCGAGGTTGGTGTATGTGTGGTGAGATGTGTGCTGAGGGTGGTATATGTGTTCAAGTACGTGGTAGTGTGTGGCGCATTTTGTGTGTGTGTTCATATCCCCGAGAGTGGTGAGTATCCCATGTCGGGGCCCCACCTTAGCAAGTGTACGGTATATACTCCTTGGCGCCATCGCTCTCATTCTTTAAGTCCCCCTTTTTCACATCTGGCAGCTGTCAAGTTGCCCCCAACACTTTTCGTTTTACTTTTTCCCCATTATGTAGATAGGGGCAAAATTGAGTGGTAAATTAGAACGCATGGAGTTACATTTTCCCCTCACAACATAGCACCCGGCGCTGCCCAGAATAGTAACTGTCTCTCTGTTTCTCTCTCATTCTCTGTCTGTCTCCCCCTCTGTATATCTCTCTCTCTCTCTCTATCTCTTTGTCTATCTGTCTCTTTCCCTGCCTGTCTCTGACTGTCTCTGTCTATTTCCCTGTCTGTCTATCTATCTCTTTCCCTGTCTATCTATCTCTGTCACTTTCCCTGTCTTTCTCTTTCCCTGTGTCTGTCTTTTTGTCTGTCTCTTTACCTGTCTGTGTCTGTCTCTTAACCTGTCTCTCTCTTTCCCTCTCTTTCCCTGTCTGTCTCTTTGCCTGTCAGTCTGTCTCTTTGTCTGTCTGTCTCTTTGTGTCTGTTTCTTACCCTGTCTGTCTCTGCCTCTTTCCCTGTCTGTGTCTGTCTCTTTCCCTGGTTGCATTGTGACACGCCAACATTCCATATAAGGGCGTGGCTGCGCATCCTTCTGAAGTTCTGGCTGCACTGTGGCTCCTAGCTCCATTCGCTTTAATGGAGCCAGGTTTTTTGGTGAATAACTGTAAAGCGCGGGGTTAAAAATTCCCCTCAAAACATAGCCTATGACGCTCTTGGGGTCCAGAAGTGTGAGTGTGCAAAATTTTGTGGCTGTAGCTGCGACGGTGCAGATGCCAATCCCGGACATACACACACACACACACACACACACATACATACACACACACACATACACACATTCAGCTTTATATATTAGATGCCATTATATATGCCTGGTAATATAATTGACCTGATTAAAGCTATATATTTCCCACTGTAGGCTATTCTTCTTGTGAGAAAGACAATATAGCCTTGATTCACATCTAGTTATTTTTTGAAAATGTAAAGGCACATATGCACTTTTTTCTGATTTAAAGGCATAGGCATTTTTTAAACTTAAAGATATAATTGACTCGATTATATTTATATATTGCCCACTTTAGGCTACTCTCCTTCTGAGGCCCGAGTTCCACTTGCGTATGACTCGTGCGAGTCTTCCATCAGCATCACCCGACACGCCCGCACACTCTCCGGACACAAATGCCTCAGCTGCATGGAAATACATACAGCCGACCCGCTCCTGTCAAGAGACTGTGCGGCCGTGTCGGGTGATACCGATGCGAAACCGGCATCGTAAGGTACATTGCAGTGTGTGACAGGTACGTGCGATTGCGTTTGAACGTTAAAACGTTCATCGCATACACATCGTACCTTTCACTAGAATTGCACGTCAGATTGTTCATCGTACCTGGGGTAGCACACATTGCAGTGTGTGACACCCCGGGAACGATGAACAGATCTTACCAGCGTCCTGCGGCTCCCGGCCCACAATGTGGAAGGAAGGATGTAGGCGGAATGTTTACGTCCCACTCAGCTCCGCCCCTCTGCTTCTATTGGCCGGCTGCTGCGTGACGTCGATGTGACGCCGAAGGTCCCTCCCACTCCAGGAAGTGGACGTTCGCTGCCCACATCAAGGTCGTATGGAAGGTAAGTACGTGTGACGGGGGTTAATCGTTCGTGCGGCACGTTCAACAAATTGAACATGCCACAAATACGATGGGGGCGCTGCAAATCGCATACGATATCGTATGCGAAATTGCAATGTGTAAAGCAGGCTTAAGAGTACTTATACACGCAATTTTTTGAAAAACAGCAAAAATATTTATTTTTTTCAAACAATATATCATAGCAATTGGGCTCAGTCCCCTCTCCATGTCCCACACCTCACACACACACACACACACACACACATCACAGTAATGTCAGTAGCCAATATGGCTACAGCATTACCATGTGTAGCTAGCAATCCCCGCATGTTTATTGGCTGTCATACAGTTGCAAAACATGAGAGGCAATGACTCAATCATGGCGCTCAAGTACACCAGATACTGGGAAAAGGAGATCAAGCGACTGAAGTCATTTGAATTGCATGTAGCAACCTTCGCAGAATATCATAAAAATGGATCCCATGTGGATTAAGGGTTAATTTGAGACCAATTTTCTTTTATGATAAAGTGGAATATTGCACACAGTTTGCAAATGCAGCACCCTGGGGTACCAGGTGCCGCAAAGGACTGCATTACCCCGGATTCCTAGAAGACCAATGCTGGCAACCGCACTACATATATTTAAATTGAACGCTTCACAGGCTGAGCAACAGGCTAGCAACGGGTTTGGAGGGGTAACTGCCCATTGGCTGGGAGCTGCACAATCCGGTAGCCAGAAGCACAAAGAGGGGAGTGATCAGTTAATCAGTTGGTAGAGAAAGTCTGAGGGAGTAGTGAGGGAGAGAGGGTGTGTGTGGTCCAGAGGGGGCCTTGGTAAATGAAAGAGGAGACCGGTCGGCTGAAGGGGAACAGAGCCAGTACCCTAAGGGACTGGGCATGATGGGGCACAGGACCCTAGACTGGGCAGAGGTTTCAAGCCCACCCAGCAATCCTGCAGGTAATCGGGGACTATCAGGGTCCATCACCATTGAAGATACGGGACACAGAAATAAAGAGGGAACCTAGGCACCGAGACAGAAAGAAAGATCTCACCCAAGAGAGGTTTGAGTTACTTGCTATATGTACCCAGAAGGACAAGAGGGAGAACAGAGAGGGACCCCAAGTTGCTCCAGGCCACGGGGACCCTAATACCAAAAAGTTCAATGAGGAGGTTTTACCGGGTCACCACGCCAGCACTGGGACAAAGGGAACCCGGGATCCCGAAACCAGCAAGGAGCAGGCTGTGGCTACCAGGACTGAGTAAAACCCAGTTAAACCGCAGAACCCGTATCACCTGAATCATTGCTATACCTTTCTCAGCACCAACTGCTATGCCTAACATTGATCCCCTGGGGCCTAATCGTACTTGCGAAGGGTTCAACATCTATGCTGCACCACACCAACAGCTGCAGCAGATGACATTAAGCAGCAGCGGCTTTCCCCTAAATGGCCGCGCACCGAAAGTGGCATCATAGACATTTTGTACATACGCCCTTGTAAATATCCCTTCTTTTTCAAGCTAACCCCAGGGTCACGGAACTGGGCACTGGCCACATGAGTGACATTGTCCCCCTGTATCCAACTCCCGGAATCAAGTACCCTAGGTCTTGGGGCGCGTCACAAACATCTTAAATAAATGTTCAATGGACTTGACGATATTAACTTTTCACCATCTTCAACACGCCATTTCTGAATTGTAAGAAAGGAAAATCTCCAAGATGAGATTTGATAACAGCGAAAAAAGGGAGGATCTGGATGCAGAGGGTGGAGTTAGATGCATAGTTTCGCCTCCTCCCTCTTCTATCTACATAGAATTTAATCAGTAACAACTGCCACCTCCTATCTCAGTAATGGGAAATTCTTCAATGAATACAGATTTTACCTCAGAATTGAGAATTTTGATAATAACTGATCAATTCTGGCAAAGAAGCAAATTTGTCTGATAAGATCTATTAGGCTATGTCCGCACATTGCTTTTTACCTGCTTTTTAGCTGCTTTTTTGCTGCTTTTTCAACTGCAGCGTTTAATGCCAAAATGGTTGTGTTCTGCTTTTCAAGCAAAGTCTATGGGAATTTGGGTTTCTTGTCCGCACTATGCAGTTCAAGCTGCAGCCTTTTTGTTGAAAAAGCAGCTAAAAAGCAGGTAAAAAGCAACGTGCGGACATAGCCTTACAGAGTTGCTTATATTCATGTGTACAATTCATTTATGAAAATAAAATGACAATTAGGCTTTAAGTATTTTACAGCTGGCTTAAAAAATAAAGTAAAACTTATCACCCTGTAGAAACAAATTTCAATACAAAGGGACATTGGTATAATCATACAAAAAATAAAGAGAGATGAATTCCACGCACATAATAATTTTAGAAAGATGAGAAAGATCGGCTTTAAATATCGTCTTAAAAGATAAATCAATAATTGTGAAACCAGCAGTTATGGGGCGGCTGCCTGGTGATCATGAGCAAAGCTGATTATGTGAATGACATCAACTCACAATTATCAAAGAGTAAACATTTGAAAAATATAAAAATGATTTACAGTATTCAATTCTACATAAACTAAGCAACCTAGATGAAAAACATACTGGAAAAAGATGTTATTGATATGAAAACAAATACCTCATTAACAGATATGCCATCACACACGTATTTTATATTCTACCAAACATGCACAAGACATTACAAAATCCCCCGGGAAGACTCATTGTTGCTGTAATGGATTCTATATTATTGTCTCAAGCAATCTTGCTTGAATAAATATTCACACCTGTAACAAAATTAGCTCTATCATTTTTGTTAGATACTTCACAATTCTTAAATGAAATTAAAAACATCACAGTATATTCAGACACACTAAGTTACGTTAGATGTATGTTTACTCTATACATCAACTGAACATAGTAAAGATTTGAGAGCCATGGAATTAAATACCAGTAATTATACAGAACCATAAAAAGATTTCCTTTTAGAATTGTTGAATTTGGTATTACATGTGAATTATTTCATTTTCAGGATACCTTTTATAGACAGTGGTGGGTTTGAATATCAGACCTCCATACATTATAAAAATAATACTACACCTGATAAAGGCTTTTGTTAGCCGAAACGCGTTGTCCGCTTTTGTCCGTTTTCTCTAATTGAGTGTAACAATAAACCTTTGGAGTAAAAACAAACTTGCTCTTCATCCTCCGGAAGCACTGAAAGCGATTCATTCTATCTACTCTGTAACATGGTTAGAGAATGAATTTATATTTAACAATCATTTGTTTCAGAATCACTGCATTTTTTGGTGCCAATTTATAGACAATATCTTCTGCGTGTGGAAGTGCAACATCCGAACCCTAAATTGTTTCTTTGAGGTCATCAACTTCATATGAGTTGAGTTAAAATTCACAATAAATTATAGTGGTGAAAAAAATTTACTTTTTGGACACAAATGTGTTAGAGGATGTCACGCTCCCCGGGTCCCCTGCGCTGCCCCCCGGCTCACCTGTCACGCTTCCCGGCTCCCCTGTCTCGCTTCCCGGTTCCTCGGTCCGGTCACCGCCGCTCCCCGCTCTCCAGCATCCTTTGCCGGCGCGTCCCCGGCGTCCTGGTCCCCGCTCCCGGCGCCCGTCGGCTTCTCAGCCCCAGCCTGGCCCTGCTGCTTCCTCCTCTCAGCTTCCTGCCCTGGCTTCTGGCACTCGGGCCGCGCCATGCGAATTAGGGCGCGCGGTCATTGACCCTTTCTTAAAGGGCCAGCGTCCATTAACAGGAAATGATGCAAACAGGTACAGGGTATAAAGGGGTTTAATGTCCAAGTGGGCGGGGCCTGATCTTCGTGTTTCTCAAGCTAGGAGTCAGGTATCCTTGTGTTCCTGAGATACTCACCTCTCTCTCTTCCTAGAGCCGAGCCTGCCTCGCCATCCGGTCCTGCCGAATCCCGAACCCCGAACACTGCCTATCTGCCATCCTGACAGTCCGTACCATCTCGGATCCCTGCGGTGACCCGTCATCTCGCTCCAAAGGTTCCGGACCCCGCCTGACATCTTCTCGGCTTCCGAACCTGAGCTCCGTCACCCGGACTACCATCAGTGACTCCGTGGTCCCAGGGACTTCTCCGTTATACTCTTGTGCACGGACTGTTCTGCTGCCTATAGTGCTCCAGCTACCGGACCCCTTACCATCATCAAGGAGTTCGGCCCAGTGGATCCACCTCCTGGGTCTGCCCGTCCACCTGGCCCTAACAGTAAGATCAGGCCATGGATCCCGCTGAAGCACTAGCAGCCGTACAGGAGGAACTCCAACGCCAGCGTGAGACTCAGACCCGCATGCTGCAATTCATGTTTTCTATGGACGCCCGCCTGAACACGCTACAAGCGGCAGTTACGTCTTCAGCATCCCGGGCTTCCACTAGTCAATCCACGGCTCCAGCTCCCGTGGCGACTTCTTCGGATGCTTCCAGACTTCGTTTGGCCTCACCACCCCGGTACGCCGGAGACCCCAAGACCTGCAGGGGATTCATAAACCAATGCTACCTCCACTTCACGCAGCTGCCGCATTTGTTTGCCTCCGACCAAGCCAAGGTCGCCTTCATCATGTCCCACCTAGAGGGTGAGGCACTGGCATGGATGAACCCCTTGTGGGAAAAGAGGGATCCTGTGACCACGAACATCCAGGAGTTCCTGCAGGCATTCCGTGGCACCTTTGATGAGCCCGGATGCGCCTCCGCGTCTGCTTCATCCCTCCTCCGATTACGTCAGGGGACTCTGACGGTGGGCCAATACGCAATCCGGTTTCGCACCTTGGCTTCGGAACTCGGGTGGAACAACGAGGCCCTAACCGCCGCCTTCTGCGAAGGACTCTCGGGGCGAATTAAAGATGAGCTGGCGGGTCGTGACGTACCGTTCACCCTGGATGCCCTGATTGCCCTAGCGACTCGAGTGGACATTCGCTTTCAGGAGCGATCCAAGGAAGTGTCCCGTGAGAGACGTCCGGTATGGCATTCCCATCCTCCGCAGAAGCCCTCCGTACTGCAGTCAACGGCATCTGGGGCCCCCGTCCACGAGCCCATGCAGATCGACCGAGTGCGGCAGTCTGAACAACGTCGAGCCGAGCGGCTCGCCAAGGGCCTCTGCTTTTACTGCGGAGAAGGCACACACCTGCTACGCTCCTGTCCAGAGAGGCCGGGAAACTCCAAAGCCTAGGGTTGGTAGGAGAGGCCACCCTAGGTGCTGGGACTCTCTCAGACCCGGTTACGTGGACTGTGCAAGTGACAACGGGAGAGACGCGGTTCACGGCTGAGGCGTACCTCGATTCTGGGGCCGCAGGCAATTTCATCCAGCAGGCCACGGTGGACAAGTACCAGGTGCAGGTTACTCCACTCGACAAGCCCCTCGTGATTGCCTCTATGGATGGGAGACCCCTCTCTGACACCATCTCCTGGATTACCAGGCCGGTCGAACTGCGTATCGGTGCCCTGCACACCGAGAACATCGCTCTCTACGTCCTCCCACACATGTCCCATCAAATCTTGCTGGGACTTCCCTGGTTACGGACACACGAACCATCAGTCAGCTGGGGCACTGGTGAAATCACCCGATGGGGCTCTTCGTGCCATGATAAATGTCTGAAGACCATACAACCCATCCGACGACCGCCGGTTCCAGAGAACCTACCGGGACTGCCCTCGGCCTATTGGTCCTTCGCGGACGTCTTTGATAAGAAGGAATCTGAGGTTCTTCCGCCACATCGTCCTGACGATTGTGCCATCGACCTGCTCCCGGGAACAGCACCACCTCGAGGACGGATATACCCATTGTCTCCAGCCGAAACAAGGGCCATGTCTACTTACATCACAGAGAGCCTGGCAAGGGGATTCATTCGGAGATCCTCCTCTCCTGCTGGAGCAAGCTTCTTCTTCGTGAAGAAGAAAGAAGGCGACTTACGCCCATGTATAGACTACCGGGGATTGAACCAAATCACCGTGAAAAACAAGTACCCTCTGCCGCTCATCCCCGAATTGTTTGACCGGCTTAGAGGAGCTCGTGTGTTCACCAAATTGGATCTTCGGGGTGCCTACAATCTAGTCCGCATCCGCTCTGGGGACGAGTGGAAGACCGCGTTCAATACTCGCGATGGGCACTATGAATACTGCGTGATGCCCTTCGGCCTGTGTAACGCACCAGCAGTCTTTCAAGAATTGGTGAACGACGTTTTCCGGGACCTTCTCTACGTCTGTGTGGTGGTGTATCTGGATGATATCCTTGTCTTCTCTCCGGACCTCCAGACCCACAGAGAGAACGTGCAGCTGGTTCTGCAAAGACTGAGAGAGAATCGTCTATACGCCAAGTACGAGAAGTGTGTCTTTGAGCAGTCTTCTCTCCCCTTTCTGGGTTACATTATCTCCGATACCGGACTGCAGATGGATCCAAAGAAGGTCTCCTCCATTCTCAACTTGCCTTCCCCTTCGGGACTGAAGGCAATCCAACGCTTCCTGGGGTTCGCCAACTACTACCGCCAGTTCATCCCTCACTTCTCTGCTCTGACTGCTCCTCTCTCCGCCTTGACCAAGAAGGATGCTAATCCAAAGGACTGGTCACCTGCGGCCGACGCCGCGTTTGGCTCTCTGAAGCGGGCATTTGCCTCCTCTCCTGTGCTCCACCGTCCGGAGTTAAACCGCCAGTTCACCTTGGAGGTGGATGCCTCCTCCTCGGGAGCCGGAGCAGTGCTCATGCAGAAGTCCTCCTCCGGGAAGATGGTGACTTGCGGTTTCTTCTCCAAGAGCTTCTCAGCGCCTGAACGCAACTACACCATCGGTGACCGAGCGTTATTGGCAGTCAAACTGGCTCTGGAGGAATGGCGCTACCTTCTGGAAGGAGCAGTGTACCCCGTGATTATTTACACGGACCACAAGAATCTGGAATACCTGCGGTCCGCTCAGCGACTGAACCCACGGCAAGCCAGGTGGTCCTTATTCTTTGCCAGGTTTGACTTCCAGCTCCATTTCCGACCCGCGGACAAGAATGTACGCGCAGATGCCTTGTCCAGGTCATTCATGCCCATGGAGCAGGAGGAGGAGACTACCCAACCCATCATCTGTCCTAGCAAAATCATTCCGGTGGCCCCTGTCAACCTGGCCCAGATACCGCCCGGGAAGACCTATGTCTCTGAGACTGACAGGCAAAAAGTGTTACACTGGGGACATGCCTCGAAAACAGCCGGTCATGCTGGTCAGAAGAGAACATGGGGTGCGATTGTACGTCATTACTGGTGGCCATCCCTTCGCACGGACGTCGCTGCTTTTGTCTCTGCCTGCTCCTCTTGTGCCAGGAACAAGACGCCCAAACACCTGCCATATGGCCGTCTTCTGCCTCTGCCGATACCCTCAGTTCCGTGGCAACACATAGCGATGGACTTTATTACGGACTTGCCATTGTCCTCCGGACACACAGTCATATGGGTCGTGGTGGATCGGTTCTCTAAAATGGCTCATTTCGTCCCTATGGCTGGACTGCCCTCTGCTCAGGAACTCGCGGACGCCTATATACATCACATCTTCCGCTTGCATGGCTTTCCATCACACATCGTATCCGACAGAGGAACTCAGTTCACCTCCCGCTTCTGGAGGGCTCTATGCAAACATCTGGGAGTGACTCTGGACTTTTCTTCTGCCTACCATCCTCAGTCTAATGGCCAAGTGGAAAGGGTCAATCAAATCTTGACCTCCTTCTTACGTCACTACGTCAACGCCCATCACGACGACTGGTCCACGCTTCTTCCTTGGGCTGAATTCTCCCATAACCACCACATCAGTGAGTCGTCCTCCAGCTCTCCCTTCCATGTCGTTTACGGACTTCAGCCCTCCGTCCCATTGCCTGTATCCCCTTCTTCGGACGTCCCTGCTGCTGATACTGTAGCCCATGACTTTGCAACCATTTGGGACTCTGTCAAGGCGTCCCTTGGGCGTGCTTCCCTGCGGATGAAGAGACACGCAGACAAGAGACGTCTGGACCCTCCGTGTTTCTCTCCTGGAGATCTAGTCTGGCTTGCTTCCAAGTACGTCCGATTGAAGATACCATCCTACAAGCTGGGTCCTCGCTACATCGGGCCATTTAAAGTCCTCAACAAGATCAATGAGGTCTCCTACAAGCTACAGCTCCCGGCCACGATGAGGATACCCAACTCATTCCACGTCTCCCTGCTCAAGCCGGTTGTCCTTGGTCCCTTCTCCGCTGCTGCCAGTTCGGCTCCTCCTCCTATTGCCGATGACGACATCTATGCGGTAAGAGATATCGTGGCCATGAAAACCGTACGGGGTCGACAGTTCTTCCTAGTGGACTGGGCAGGGTATGGTCCTGAGGATAGGTCCTGGGAGCCCCGGGAGAATGTGGGTACTCCGCTGATCCGTGCCTTCCTGTCCCGGTTGCGGGGAGGGGGGCGTGGGGGGGGGGCACTGTCACGCTCCCCGGGTCCCCTGCGCTGCCCCCCGGCTCACCTGTCACGCTTCCCGGCTCCGCTGCCTCGCTTCCCGGTTCCTCGGTCCGGTCACCGCCACTCCCCGCTCTCCAGCATCCATTGCCGGCGCGTCCCCGGCGTACTGGTCCCCGCTCCCGGCTCTCGTCGGCTTCTCAGCCCCAGCCCGGCCCTGCTGCTTCCTCCTCTCAGCTTCCTGCCCTGGCTTCTGGCACTCGGGCCGCGCGCATGCGCATTAGGGCGCGCGCGCGGTCATTGACCCTTTCTTAAAGGGCCAGCGTCCATTAACAGGAAATGATGCAAACAGGTACAGGGTATAAAGGGGTTTAATGTCCAAGTGGGCGGGGCCTGATCTTCGTGTTTCTCAAGCTAGGAGTCAGGTCTCCTTGTGTTCCTGAGATACTCACCTCTCTCTCTTCCTTGAGCCGAGCCTGCCTCGCCATCCGGTCCTGCCGAATCCCGAACCCCGAACACTGCCTATCTGCCATCCTGACAGTCCGTACCATCTCGGATCCCTGCGGTGACCCGTCATCTCGCTCCAAAGGTTCCGGACCCCGCCTGCCATCTTCTCGGCTTCCAAACCTGAGCTCCGTCACCCGGACTACCATCAGTGACTCCGTGGTCCCAGGGACTTCTCCGTTATACTCTTGTGCACGGACTGTTCTGCTGCCTATAGTGCTCCAGCTACCGGACCCCTTACCATCATCAAGGAGTTCGGCCCAGTGGATCCACCTCCTGGGTCTGCCCGTCCACCTGGCCCTAACAGAGGATTCTTAAAACAATTTCGTTACAGATTTGTTTAGCAAACCCACTGACAGGAATAACCTTCTGTATTTTTGCCCATCTTTAACAAAAATCCCTACCTTTCTCACAATTTTAAAGGATACATAGAATAGTGACAGATGAAAACAGCTTAGAACCCAGTTTATAAGCTCAAGGACACCATTATTTCTTGTTCTTACCTCTCTGACCACTCATTCACTGTATCTTTTGCCGGCTCTTCTTCCTCTCCTCTTCCCCTTACGGTCGGGGTCCCCAGGGTTCAGTCTTAGGCCCCCTCCTGTTCTCTCTATACACAGCTCCTATTAGACAAACCATCAGTAGATTTTGTTTCCAGTATCATCTCTATGCTGATGACACCCAACTGTATATACATCGTCTCCTGACATCACCTCTGCATTATTACAAAATACAAGCGATTGTCTATCCACTGTCCCAAACATCATGCCCTCCCTCTATCTAAAACTGAACCTGTCAAAAAGTAAACTTCTCATGTTTCCTCCCTCTCCTAACCTTCCCAAACTCAATATTACCATTTCTGTGTGTGCTTTACCATTACTCCCCAGCAGCACACCCGCTGTCTTGGGGTTATATTTGACTTTGATCTCTCCTTCACTCCCCACATTCGTTCACTCACTCGCTCATGTTAATTCCACCTCAAAAACATCTTTAGAATTTGACCTTTTCTTACCGTTGACTCTGCAAAAACTCTTAAGCGGGCTTTACACTCTACGATATCGTTAATGATTTATCGTCGGGGTCACGTTGTTTGTGATGTACATTCGGCATCATTAACAATATCGCAGCGTGTGACACTTATGTGCAACCTAAAACGATTGCAAAAGCAGGCAAAATCATTTGCCGCAGAGAGGTCATCCTAAAACAAAAAATCGTTCTCTTTTAATTAGCGATGTTGTTCCTCGTTCCTGCAACAGCAAACATCGCTATGTGTGACACCACAGGAGCGAGGAACATCTCCTTACCTGCCTCCACCGCCAATGTGGAAGGAAGGAGGTGGGCAGTATGTTTACGTCCGCTCATCTCCGCCCCTCCGCTTCTATTGGATGGCTGCCGTGTGACGTCGCTGTGACACCGCACGACCCGCCCCCTTAGACAGGAGGCGGATCGCTTGCCAGAGCGATGTCGCAGGACAGGTAAGTCCGTGTGACGGGGTAAGCGAGGTTGTGCGCGATGGGCAGCGATTTGCCCGTGTCGCACAACTGACGGGGGTGGGTACGATCGCTTGCGATCTCACTAGCGAGATTGCAGCGTGTAAAGCCCACTTTACTGTCGCTCTTATTCATTCTTGCCTGGATTACTGTACTAATTGGTGTCCCTGGTACTAAACTCTCCTCTCTCCAATCCATTCTGAATACCGCAGCCAGGATCATTTTCCTCCCCAACCCCTTCACTGATGCCTCTGCTCTTTGCTAGTCATTGCACTAATTTCCCATCCATTATAGAATCCAATATAAACTTATCACTCTGACCCACAAAGCTCTCCACAGTTCTGCACTGCCCTACATCTCCTCCCTCATCTCTGTCTATCACCCCACCCATGCCCTCCATTCTGCTAATGATATAAGACTGACATCCTCAACAATTCTAACCTCCCACTCCCGTCTTCAAGATTTCTCACGAGCTGCGCCAATGCTCTAGAACACACTACGAAGAACAATCCATTTATTTCTCAACATCCACACCTTTAAGCGGGCCCTAAAAACGCATTTATTTAGACTAGCCTATCACCTCACCTCCCTGATCTAATCTAGTCTCTTTCTGCGCTTCATAAAATTTACTTCAAATTCTTGTCCCCTGTATCTTCTGATTGCACTCATCTTCATGTACTTTTTGTACCTGTATAAATTCTGGCTGGTGATCGGTCCACGCAGCTGTTTTTTGAATCCCCTATTAAATCAATGGCTGGACCATAAATGACAAGCTTTTCTCCCCCCACCTCACCTTTTGTGCCTCCCTTATTCCGTCATAGACTGTAAGCTTACGAGTAGGGCTCCTCTCTGAATTGTAAAGCGCTGCAGAATATATTGGCGCTATATAAATAAAAAATATTATTTTTATTATTATTAATGATGAATATTAAACATATATGGTTTTCAGAAAATTATTAAAACTAGGAAGAGATAGAAAATCCATTCCATTAAGACATAATGAAAAAAAAAATAGCATTTGTCAATAAGTACCATCCATTGTCACACTACATTCACCAAACCTTGAGAAAATATTGGAATATCTTGAGTAAATCCTATCCCAATAGAGTTGAATTCCAGTCTCCTCCATTAATCTGTCATTGCAGATCTGAAAATATAAGAGATAAACTTGAGCGTACAGATTTAGGTAGAAAAAAACATTAAGGGTGGCTTTACACGCTACGATATCGCTAAAGCGATCTCGTTGGGGTCACAGATTGTGACGCACATCCGGCTGCTTTAGCGATGTCGTTGCGTGTGACACCTATGAGCGATTTTGAATCATCGTAAAAACGTTCAAAATCGCTCATCAGTGACATCACCCTCTCTTCCCAATTATCATTGCTGCTGCTTGTACGATGTAGTTTGTCGTTCCTGCGGCAGCACACATCGCTACGTGTGACACCGCAGGAATGAGGAACCTCCCCTTACCTGCGGCTGGCCGCAATGAGGAAGGAAGAAGGTGGGCGGGAGGTTTCATCCAGCTCATCTCCGCCCCTCTGCTTTGATTGGGCGGCCGCTCAGTGATGTTGCTGTGACGCCGAACAAACCGCCCCCTTAGAAAGGAGGCGGTTCGCTGGTCATAGCGACATCGCTAGACAAGTATGTGCGTGTGACGCTGACGTAGCAATAATGTTCGCTACGGCAGCGATCACCACATATCGGCCGTACGATGGGGGCGGGTGCTATCGTGCTCGACATCGCAAGCAAATGTTAGCGATGTCGCAGCGTGTAAAGCACCCCTAACCCAAAGATTTCTAACCACCCTCAAAAAGGTCCATTTTCTTTCATGAATTCTGTACATTGCTCTAGAGTGATTACGGGTGAATATTTTCACCATCCACAAATGGGAGATTCCTTTAAAATAAATTATTTTATTACATATGATAGTAATTTTGTTATATATACTGAAATGTCCATGTGTCTTAATTTATGTGGGGTAAACCACTTTGAAAATGAAAGAAAGAGTATCAAACCGTATACTATTTGTCAAAAAACACTTTATTGCCAGTGCCCTTTCACTTTGACAAGTGCAGGCATATTGTCTCACAATTCCAATTTCCCATTTTAGAGCAGACACAACTAAAGAGAGGAGGAAACTGCATAGAACGTCTAAAAAAAATTGAAGACGTTTTGGATCCTCAGGTTACAATCATGAGAACCTCAGGAATTAGATAGTGACTTTGAAATAAGCTGCTTTTTGTAATAAATCTAATGGAAATAAACTGTGAAGAAATATTTCTGTAATAATTTTGGTGTCTCTTCCGTGGTTCTCTCATGTAATAACTGTAATTCATGAAAAGAAAATATTTATATATAATTAAGAACAAAAAATATTTTTATATAATTAAGAATAAAAAACATTTTAAAATAAAAATATTATCTAATTAAAATATATATAAAATAAACATAAAGAAAAATTTCCTTCGATACTTGAGCAAATTCATTTAGGGAATTTAGGAGACTACAATAGTATATATGTATATACCATATTTTTCTGACTATAAAATGCATTTGTTTTTCTAAAAAATTGGGTGAAAAGTGGGGGGGATGTCTTACAGTTTGGATATTCCCTTCTTTCTGGGTGGGTGGGTGATGGCGTTGGAGCAGGGTAACAGTCGGCAGGAGCAGGCTACAGCGACAGCTGGAGTTAACACGTTTGCCGCTATTAAAGAGAATGAATATTCACTGCCCCACATGCCCATAATCTTGCCTACCTCTCTGCACTGAAGCCAGCACTGAGAGGTGAGTGGGATTATGGGCGTGGGGAGCAGTGAATATTTCTATTCTTTAATAGCGGTCACACTTGTTCACCCCCAGCTGGTTTCTGCACCGGCTAGGGCAGTCTTGTGTCCACGATTAATAAAAAATAATATTTACTGCTCCCCACGCTTATTGTTCCAGGTGTGGGGAGCAGTATAAATTCATTTTGGATTACCCTTTAGCTGATGTCAGTTTGTGACTGGGGCACATTGCAGTGACGTCATATGCTGTCCCGCTTACTTACTGAATTGAGTTGCAGGCATCAAAAGATGACACCATGTGAATGAAAGGTGAGTACAAATGTTTATTTTTTTATGTGTGTGGCTTAACGGGTGCCATACTTACCAGGATGTGGTCATGATGGGGGACATATATAAAAGGATGGGGACATATACACCAATAAAGAGAACATACAGTATACACTTGGAAGTGGCTGAGGATGGGAGACATTAGTACAGAAATGGGGAGCATTAGTCCTATAACAGTGTCAACAGCAGATCCCTCCTGCATTTACTTCTTGGTAATACATCGTCAAGAAATATTTTATTGTTTCTTCTGTAGTCATTCCACTTAATAATGGATAATAATGGGAATTGGAAAAAAATAAAAATAAAGATATATATATATAAAAAAAAAATCAAATCTTTATATAGCACTAACGTATTCCACAGAGCTTTACATACATCAGGAACACTGTCCCCATTGGGGCTCACAATCTAAAGTCCCTATCTGTATGTCTTTGGAGTGTGGGAGGAAACCGGAGTACCCGGAGGAAACCCACGCAACCACGGGGAGAACATACAAACTCCTTGCAGATGGTGTCCTTGGTGGGATTTAAACCCAGGACCCCAGTGCTGCAAGACTGCAGTGCTAACCACTGAGCCATTGTGCCACCCTGAAAAAAACTACAAATAAAAATAAAAAATATTAAAAATAAGGTTTGTGAAGTATAAAAAAGAGTTTAGCTATACATTTTAATAAACTTATTTGGAGAATTCAGAAGAATACAGCAATATGTTCAATGTATAAGTATGTAGATAGATAAAATTATTATGTTGATCAAATGGATAACTTAACTCTTTTGTACTATAATGATCTTTCAGCCTAGAGTATTACTCTTTAAATGGCTTGGAATAAATATGTTCAAGTTCAAGCTTTTCGCTTTGGCAAATGTGGTTGGAAATTATCTTTTCATGACCAAAACTACAGGACCAAGGGCTGGCTGCAGTGCTGAGAGAGGATGGAGTAAGGTGTAAACAACCGACCGGTGGACCTTAACGGAGGTGTAGGCAGAGCTGTAATGCTGGATAGAGAAACATGGGGTGTCCTCAGTGTTTCACATGAGTCAAAAACATAAGCATGGTAACTTCCGTAACAGCTGATCTGCTCTCACTCAACTCAACTGTAGTGGGTAAACAAGTGGAGGTTCTGCAGTCGGAGACCTGTATGAAAATAGTTTCAATGGTGATGTGATGCAGGAGAAGGTCGAAACAGCAGACCTGGTTGATTTGTCGGCTGGTGGTTGGGTAGGCCCGGTAGTCCGCATTTTAGCGCAGTGAGATTATCACAGTAATGTATGTTGGTTGCGCATCTGCGGTTTCATGTATGTAATAGCCAAATTATTTTTAGTTTTGGCTCTACTGAGTCATTGTTTACAACATTGGCAGATAACTAAAGTTGGGTCAACCTGTTTGGTTTCAAAAAAGGCCCAGGCTATGCAATCCTTCCTGCGAACTGCAGACTCACAACCACTGCTGGCCACAGCCAGAGTTGTGTCTGAGGATGTAGTACTTCTCATGGTTGCATCACTAGGTATTTGTGCAGGAATCGTCAACATAACCTCCTCATCTTCCTCCTCATCATCTGCTGAGCTACTCAACTGTGAACCTCTGGGTTGACACCAAGTGGGATCTACAACTTCATCATCATGCTCAATGTTGTCCCACTCTGTCTCTCCTGGACATCACAGAACAGTACTTGTGCACTTCAGGTATTTGAGTCTCATCATCACCTCCACCCCCAGGGGTTAACGCCAGTAGCTTGGACCCTACTTCGTCCGAGCCAGGATCCAACTGACAAAGAATTTGGGCATCGGTGCAGATGCTTTCCTGCTCCTGAGTGCTTGGTCAGAACAATAGTACTACAACTATATCAGAAAACTGACCAGCAGCTTTCACAAATGTGAACAGGCACCAACCAATAAAAACCCAGCATAACTGCAAAAGGATATCCAGTGCCACTCAATAATATACGGGTACATTGGCATTGCATTACTGCTATAAGAATATTGGAGAAAGGAGACGTGCAGTTGTTCTGACCAAGCACTCCACCCTATAGCCAGGGTGTGTCGACCATCTTATTTAGCCAAGGACCCGTATGCCCAGACACGCAGATGTTTAACCGCACATAGAGTCATTTAGAGTTAGGTTCCCAATATAATGATATCACCTTGTCGAGGTTATCGGGCTCACATGTATTAGCGAATACATAAGCTAAGAATCTTTTTTTGTCAATATTTCCAGTACAGTAATGCAATGCCTATGTCTTTTTACTCATTTTTCACACTAGCTATGTATTTTTCTCCTTTCTCCAATATTCTTATAGCAGTAATGCAATGCCAATGTACCCTTATATTATTGAGTGGCACTGGATACGCTTTTGTAGTTATGTTTTTTTTTTCGGTTGGCACCTGTTCACATTTGTGGAAGGTGCTGGTCAGTATTCTGATATAGTTCAAAAGCATAACATGTTATTAGAAAAGCATTTGTGTAAAACGCGATCAGTTATCGAACAAAACGGAACGTTACTGACTTTTGGGGAAAGTGCTTGGGTTACTGAGCCCGTACCGAACAGGCTAAGGCTTATACTGAATTTGAAATTGGCAAACTTTTATCGAACAAATCCGCTAATCTCTATTCATTACGTCTTTTCTCCACAGGTGTTGCTGCCTTGACTCTGAATCTACAATGTGCACATTTCAATATAAAAAAGGAAAATGATTTCATGAACAGGTGTGTTCAAACATTTGACCAGAACTGATATGTTATTTAAACTTTGTGAATGAAAAACTGACATGCAATTAGACTTTTACCTTAAAAGTTTTACCTTAAATAAAATGCTAAAGAGAACATAGCGGACATCTGTTCAAAAGCTGTATAATACAATCCTCCATTCACATTGTGTTACCCCCATGCTTTCCATATAATGAACCCTGTGCTTAATTTAATCTAGCCATCAGGAACTCATGGATGCATAACATATATTCTGTCAACCCACATGCTCATTTCCTAATCTATTCTGATCTCTTGCTCTTACATGTGTGGCTTCATTCTTTACAGAAAGCAATGTGTGAATCAAGCCCTGAAACCCATTTTGTTTTATGTGAATGTGCAATGGAGGTGCAATCATAATCAGCTATCATAGTGGAATAAATTAAAGTCTTCATGGGCAAATGTCTTTCTTCACTTATGCTGATTAAGCATGACTGTGTAACAAAACCTTCATTCTTGTACCTGTATGATTTATTACATAACTGACAAAATGTTTATTTCTGATCTTTGTCAAGTTCAGGCATTGAGTTACTGTACCAAAGTGAAGAAATATTTTCCATATATGTAACCTAATAGAAGAACATAGCCGATTATGTATGGTGATATGTTATTAGAATGTATAATTCTAACATATATGGTCAGTACCACAATATACTAAGTTCTAAGTAAAAACTGAAACAACATACTTGATATAAAGTTAGTGATGGGCGAATAGTAACTTTTTGTATTCAGATTAATCCTAACAAATCCCAAAGTACTATTGCGGTATTCATCATGAATAGTGATGAGTGAGTCCCTCAATGGTCGGGATCGGGGAGACTCACCCAATCATTTTGTAAAGATCAAGACACAATCTATAGCTGTATAAAACTAAATAATTTTAAAAAATGACATAGCGCTCCGCAGTATTTTTAATTCTCAGTGCAGATAAAGCAGACGGCTACGGGCTGCCACCCCCATCAGCCTGGCTTTACCTTGGCTGGCAATCAAAATACAGGGAAGCCCATTAATATTTTTTTATTTAAAAAAATAATAAAAAAATGTGTGAACTCCTGTCGTATTTTGATTGCCAGTCAGGTAAAACCAGGCAGCTAGAGGCTGGAATTCTCAGCAGCTCGCAGCCGCCCCTGGAAATGGCGCAATCTTTCTTAGCGCCATTTCCAGGCACTTTACCCGGCTCATCCAGCGGCCCTGATGGTGGTGGTACGCTAGGTAATAAAGGGGTTAATACCAGCTTTGTATTCTCAGATGGCTCTAAGCCTGAATTTCATGGTGTCACACCAAATTAGACATGGCCACCATGAATTTCTAGTAAACAGTAAAAGAAAAACACAACACAGAGATTTTTTTTTTATTATAAATAAAACAAAAAAAAACATTTAGAAACTCCATCTTAAGGCTATGTGCGCACAGTGCGTTTTTTGCGGCGTTTTTGCGCGTTTTTCGGGTGCGTTTTTGGCCTCAAAACTGCAGGACTTTGCTTCCCCAGCAAAGTCTATGAGTTTTCATTTTTGCTGTCCGCACACATCTGTTTTTTTTCAGCTGCGTTTTTGTGGTGCCACAAAAACACAGCATGTCAATTATTCCCGCGTTTTTCACTGCGCTTTTCATCCATTGAGTTCAATGGGATGTTGAAAGACGCAATGAGAAACGCAAATAGCTGCGTTTTGGTGCATTTTGGTGCGTTTCTAAGACCAAAAACGCAGCTATAAACGCAGGAGGTGGGTAGTAAAGTGACGTGTACAGGAAGAGGATTCCTTCTGTCAGTATATACAGAAGCATGAATCCTCCCGGTACCGTCACCGTCGCTTCCATCTCCCGTCCGGTGCATGTATGCTGCCGTGCGGCGCCATGTCTGGGCGGGAGGTGGAAGCGGCTGCGAAAACAAAAGTTAACAGTAGAAAAAAAAAAGTTATACTCACCTGTCTGCAGACTCCCGGTGCCATGCCCGCTCCCATCTCCTCTCACGGTATCGCCACCCCCACTCCGGCTGTGTGCAGACGGCTGGGAAACCTCTGATGGATGCAGGACCTGGCGATGGATCACCTGATGCAGTCACCTGACGCATCAGGTGATCGTAAGTATGGCGGTGACGCGGGCGCCCGGCCGGTATCAGCGGATGCGTCAGGAGACTTCATCCCTGATTACCGGCAGCTGCTGCAGCGATCGGACAGGATCAGACTCCCACCCCATCGCTGCAGGAGCTGCCGGTAATCAGCACATAAGTGAGTATTATTTATTTATTTTTTTTTTTGCACTGATGCATCAGCTGATTGTATAACCGGCTTTTATACAATCAGCTGATGTGTGATGTGCTTCAGCCCCTAGAACCTGACATCATCTGATCGCTTTGCCTTCCAGCAAACCGATCAGTTGATATTGGATCCGGATTGGATGGCGCGGGACCCTGACCCAGGATTACTGCGGAGGGGGGGTTCTTTATTTCAATAAAGATAGAGTCACTAATTGTGTTGTGTTTTATTTCTAATAAAAATATTTTTCTGTGTGTTGTGTTTTTTTTTTATCTTTACTAGAAATTCATGGTGGCCATGTCTAATATTGGCGTGACACCATGAATTTCAGGCTTAGGGACAGCTATACAGCTAGCCCTAACCCCATTATTACCTGGCGAGCCACCC
This sequence comes from Anomaloglossus baeobatrachus, assembly GCF_048569485.1. Classification (NCBI taxonomy): domain Eukaryota; kingdom Metazoa; phylum Chordata; class Amphibia; order Anura; family Aromobatidae; genus Anomaloglossus; species Anomaloglossus baeobatrachus. Next base: position 293,366,626 of record NC_134355.1, read on the forward strand.
GGCATCAGGGCAGCTGGAAGAGTTGGATACAGCGCCAGAAGATGGCGCTTCTATGAAAGCGCCATTTTCTGGGGTGGCTGCGGGACTGCAATTCACAGCGGGGGTGCCCAGAAAGCATGGGCACCCTGCACTGTGGATTCCAATCCCCAGCTGCCTAGTTGTACCCAGCTGGACTCAAAAGTTGGGCGAAGCTCACGTCATTTTTTTTTTAAATTATTTCATGAAATTCATGAAATAATTTAAAAAAAAGGGCTTCCCTATATTTTTGGTTCCCAGCCGGGTACAAATAGGCAGCTGGGGGTTGGGGGCAGCCCGTACCTGCCTGCTGTACCCGGCTAGCATACAAAAATATGGCGAAGCCCACGTCATTTTTTTTGTTTGGGGGGGAAAAGAAATCCTGCATACAGTCCTGGAAGGAGGATGCTGAGCCTTGTAGTTCGACAGCTGCTGTCTGCTCTCCTGCATACACTATTGGATGGAGGATGCTGAGCCTTGTAGTTCTGCAGCTGTCTCCTCTTCTGCATACACTAGTGGAGAATGAAGAACACATTGAAGAAGGAAATGACATCAGACCTTTTTTTTTTCACTGATAAAAAACGCATAAGGACGCAGTGAGCAAAAACGCAGCAAAACGCAGCAAAAAACGCACCAAATCGCGGCAAAACGCGCGCGTTTTTTGCCGCATTTTTTTTCGACGCAGGTGCGTTTTTGTGCGTTTTTAGCAGCCAAAAACGCACAAAAACGCAGCGTCAAAAAAATGCAGTGTGCGCACATAGCCTTATTGTAGAAAATCCATAGTCCACAGGTACAGCAATGTCACCTCTGCTTCATCACTCTGTACAGTCTATACAGTGTAAGAAGCAGAGAGAGCAATGAGCAATGTCAACTCTGCTACGTCACTCTTTACAGCAGCATCTATACAGAGTGAGATGCAGGCTGACACTGAGGCTGGAGTTCCACTTACGTTTGACTCGCATGAGCCTCTCGCCGAACAAACTGACACTCTCCGGACATGAACGCCGACCGCTCCTGTCAGGAGTTTGTGCGCCATACCAGATGATGCCGATGCAACACTAGCACAGTGACTGTCAAAATTCAGTTATAAGGACCTTCGAGACGTCATAGTCATGTGACCAGTCTGTAGCCAAAGAGGTAATACCGTATTCACACGTGACTGGGTCACATGGCTATGTCGTCCTTTAGTAGTCAGTGCTGGTTACTGGGCGGCACAGCAATGATCGAACGGAGAAGCGGAAGTGGCCGGGAGGCAGACTCTGCAGGACGCATTGCGGGACCTGTTAGTATGATCACAATATTTTTTAATAATGTGGGTTTTTTTTACAATCCCTGGACCCAATCTGGACTCAATCTGTAACACAAGCTTCTCAGGAAAGCTTATGATCGGGCTTGTATACATGATCACTATGTGATTGGTGCGATCCTTGATTTTTACAGTTCGGGATCACCCATCCCTATTCATGAATAACAAACCTAATGCAAGTCAATGAGAAGCCCAAGCATTTTTCGAGAAATTTCCAATGAAAATACTCAGGTTCCCCATTGACTTGCATTAGATTCGATATTTTTGACGAATACTGGAGTAGTACTTTGGGACTCATTATGAATATTCTAAACACAAATATTTAGCATTCGCACATCACTATCTTTATGTACCGCCCCATTAGCAGTCGAACCGCTTTGATCCGGACGTCGCTACTGGAGATGAGCGATGTTCGATTTGAACCGTTCGCCAATATTAAATTCGAGTGATTTTGGGCGGTGTTTGAGTCGTTCGATGAACTCGAACGCTTTGCTTCAAGTTCGGCCGTTCGAGTTACCATTCGATAACAGTTCGATCACCAAAAGCGTGGCTTTTCACAGTAATTCTATGTGCGCACGTTGTGTATTTGCATGCATCCTGCGTCCCCAGCACAATCCCTCTATCTTTCCTACTCACCGATCACTGGCGCGGCGCTGCACGGCTGTCACATAGCTCCGGCGGCTCTTCCTCTTTTGAAAATGGCTGCCGCTCATTATTCAATCTGGTATTCCCTGCTTTCCCCGCCCACCGGTGCCCATGATTGGTTGCAGTCAGACACGCCCCCACGCTGAGTGACAGCTCTCTCACTGCAACCAATCACAGCCGCAGGCAGGCGGGTCTATATCGTGTAGTAAAATAAATAAATGAATAAGAAAAAAAACTGCGGTTCCAACAATTTTGATACTAGCCAGGATAAAGCCACACGGCTGGAGCCTGGTATTGTCAGGACGGGGAGCGCCACGTTATGGGGAGCCCACCACCCTAACAATATCAGCCAGCAGCCACCCGGAATTGCCGCATCCATTAGATGCGACAGTCCCGGGACTCTACCCGGCTCATCCTGAAATGCCCTGGTGCGGTGGCAATTGGGGGAATAAGGGGTTAAGCATGGCAGGCGTCTCCCCGAGATATCTTCCATGATTAACCTGTAAGTGAAAGTAAATAAACACACCAACGAAAAATCCTTTATTTGGAATAAAAGACAAAAAAAAGCCCTCATTTACCTCTTTATTAATCCCCAAACAACAATCCAGGTCCAAAGTAATCCACACAACGGTTTTAGCTCTGCTACATGAAGCTGACAGGGAGAATTAGTTCACGAGTTTGAGTCCTGGCCGCCCCGATAAAGAATTTTATTTATTTATTTTTAATTTTAAATTATAACTATTATTTATTTATAATTATAATTTCATTTAATTATGCACTGAGGGGAGGAGCCAGACATCAGCTGTGAGCCGCGGGACACACCTCTAAAATCGGAGCAGTTCACGGAATGAGGCTGCATTGCTCTTTCCTTTCTCTCTCTCTTCTCACTCTCTCTTCTCTCTCTCCTTTCTTCTCTCTTTTTCTCTCTCTCCCTCTCTCTCTTCTCTCCTCTTCTCTCTCTCCTCTCTTCTCTCTCTCTCCCTTTCTCTCTTCTCTTTTCTCTCTCTATTTTCTGTCTCTTATCTCTCTCTCAGACCTGGCGATGATCAGCTGATGCGGTCACCTGACGGAATCAGCTGACACTATAAATCGAGCGGTGAGGACGGCTTTTTACCGCCCGGCCGGCTAAATTATCAGCTGCTGCTGTCGGACAGGAGTCTGCACAGAAGTGTGTAGTTTTATTTTTTGCACTGATGCATCAGCTCATTGTATAAAAGCCGTTTATACAATCAGCTGCTGTGTCATGTGATTCAGGCCCTTGAACCTGAAACATCATCTGATCGTTTTGCCTTCCAGCAAACCGATCAGATGATTTTGGTTCCGGATTGGACGGCGCGGGACCCTTGACCCAGGATTACTGCGGAGGGGGGTTCTTTATTTCAATAAAGATGGAGTCACTAATTGTGTTGTGTTTTATTTCTAATAAAAATATTTTTCTGTGTGTTGTGTTTTTTTTCATCTGTACTAGAAAGGCACAGTGGCCATGTCTAATATTGGCGTGACACTATGCATTTCGGGCTTAGGACCAGTTGATAATATACAGCTAACCCTAACCCCATTATTACCCAGCGAGCCACCCATCACCAGGGCTGCTGGAAGAGTTGGATACAGTGCCAGAAGATGGCGCTTCTATGAAAGCGTCATTTTCTGGGGCGGCTGCGGACTGCAATTCACATCAGGGGTGCCCAGAAAGCTTGGGCACCCTGCGCTGTGGATTCCAATCCCCAGCTGCCTAGTTGTACCTGGCTGGACACAAAAATTGGGCGAAGCCAACGTTTTTTTTTTTCATTATTTCATGAAATTCATGAAATAATTAAAAAAAAGGGCTTACCTATATTTTTGGTTCCCAGCCGGGTACAAATAGGCAACTGGGGGTTGGGGACAGCCCGCACCTACCTGCGGTACCTGGCTAGCATACAAAAACATGGCAAAGCCCACGTAATTTTTTGGGGGGGCAAAAAACTCCTGCATACAGTCCTGGATGGAAAAGAGAAGATTTTCACTAGCACATGAATCCAGGCAACTTGTATCTTTAAAAATGAAGATTCTTTATTACGCGTTTCGAACATCCAGTTCTTATTCAATCTCTTGAGAGATTGAATAAGAACTGGATGTTCGAAACGCGTCCTCTCTAACATGGGCTTGACTACCACAGCATGGACTTTTTAAAAATATGTGAATAAAGAATCTTCATTTTTAAAGATACAAGTTGCCTGGATTCATGTGCTGGTGAAAATCTTCTCTTTTCTACATGGACTGGCTCAACTGCTTTCCTCCGTGCACAATCCAGGACTCTGGCTTCCATTATATAGGTGAGCTGGGCAACCTTTTACCCAGTCCTGGATGGAGTATGCGAAGCCTTGTAGTTCTACAGATGCTATCTGCTGTCTGTCTGTATGGAGGAGAGCAGACAGCAGCTGCAGAACTACAAGGCTCAGCATCCTCCATCCAGGACTGTATGCTGGAGGGAGAGGCAGGTGGAGCAGAACTGCAAGGCTCAGCATACTTCATCCACTAGTGTATGCAGAAGAGCAGAAAACAGCTGCAGAACTACAAGGCTCAGAATGCTGCATCCAGGACTGTATGCTGGAGGGAGAGACAGGGGGAGCAGAACTACAAGGCTCAGCATGCTCCATTCACTAGTGTATGCAGGAGAGCAGACAGCATCTGCAGAACTACAAGGCTCAACATGCTCCATTCACTAGTGTATGCAGAAAAGCAGACAGCAGCTGCAGAATTACAAGGCTCAGCATATTCCATCCATGACAGTATGCAGGAGTTTACCCAAAAAAATATGACGTGGGCTTCGCCATATTTTTGTATGCTAGCCAGGTACAGCAGGCAGGTATGGCTGCCCCCAACCCCCAGCTGCCTATTTCATGAATTTCATGAAATAATTTAAAAAAAAAAAACGAAATGGGCTTCGCCCCATTTTTGTGTCTGGCTAGGTACAACTAGGCAGCTGGGGATTGGAATCCGCAGCACAGGTTGCCCGAGCTTTCTGTGCCCCTCTGCTGTGAATTGCAGTCCGCAGCTGCCCCAGAAAATGGCGCTTTCATAGAACTGCCATCATCTGGAGTTGTATCCAACTCTTCCAGCTGCCCTGGTGACGGGTGGCTCGCTGGGAAATAATGGGTTAATACTAGCTTTGTTTTACTAGCTAGTATTAAGCCAGAGATTCTTAATGTCAGGCAAGTTTAACCTGGCCATTAAGAATCTCCAATACAGTGCTGGCCAAAAGTATTGGCACCCCTGCAATTCTGTCAGATAATACTCAGTTTCTTCTTGAAAATGATTGCAATCACAAATTTTTTGGTATTATTATCTTAATTTATTTTGCTTGCAATGAAAAAACACAAAAGAGAATGAAACAAAAATCAAATCATTGATCATTTCACACAAAACTCCAAAAATGGGTCAAACAAAAGTATTGGCACCCTTAGCCTAATACTTGGTTGCACAACCTTTAGCCAAAATAACTGCGAACAACCGCTTCCAGTAATCATCAATGAGTTTCTTACAATGCTCTGCTGGAATTTTAGACCATTCTTCTTTGGCAAACTGCTCCAGGTCCCTGATATTTGAAGGGTGCCTTCTCCAAACTGCCATTTTGAGATCTCTCCACAGGTGTTCTATGGGATTCAGGTCTGGACTCATTGCTGCCCACTTTAGTAGTCTCCAGTGCTTTCTATCAAACCATTTTCTAGTGCTTTTTGAAGTGTGTTTTGGGTCATTGTCCTGCTGGAAGACCCATGACCTCTGAGGAAGACCCAGCTTTCTCACACTGGGCCCTACATTATGCTGCAAAATTTGTTGGTAGTCTTCAGAAATCATAATGCCATGCACACGGTCAAGACGTCCAGTGCCAGAGGCAGCAAAGCAACCCCAAAACATCAGGGAACCTCCACCATGTTTGACCGTGTTCTTTTCTTTGAATGCTTCTTTTTTTTTTTCTGTAAACTCTATGTTGATGGCTTTTCCCAAAAAGCTCTACTTTTGTCTCATATGACCAGAGAACATTCTTCCAAAATGTTTTAGGCTTTCTCAGGTAAGTTTTGGCAAACTCCAGCCTGGCTTTTTTATGCCTCGAGGTAAGAAGTGGGTCTTACTGGGTATCCTACCATACAGTCCCTTTTCATTCAGATGCCGACGGATAGTACGGGTTGACACTATTGTACCCTCGGACTGAAGGGCAGCTTGAACTTGTTTGGATGTTAGCCGAGGTTCTTTATCCACCATCTGCACAATCTTGCGTTAAAATATCTCATCAATTTTTCTTTTCCTTCCACATCTAGGGAGGTTAGCCACAGTGCCATGGGCTTTAAACTTCTTGATGACACTGCGCACCATAGACACAGGAACTTTCAGGTCTTTGGAGATGGACTTGTAGCCTTGAGATTGCTCATGCTTCCTCACAATTTGGTTTCTCAAATCCTCAGACAGTTCTTTGGTTTTCTTTCTTTTCTCCAAGCTGAATGTGGTACACACAAGGACACAGGACAGAGGTTGAGTCAACTTTAATCCATGTCAACTGACTGCAAGTGTGATTTAGTTATTGCCAACACCTGTTAGGTGCCACAGGTAAGTTACAGGTGCTGTTAATTACACAAATTAGAGAAGCATCACATGATTTTTCAAACAGTGCTAAAACTTTTGTCCACCTTTTTTTATGTTTGGTGTGGAATTATTTCCAATTTGGCTTTATGACAATTTTTTTTTTTCATTGAAGACAAATTAAATGAAGATAATAATACCAAAGAATTTGTGATTGCAATCATTTTCAAGAAGAAACTGAGTATTATCTGACAGAATTGCAGGGGTGCCAATACTTTTGGCCAGCATTGTAAAGGGTTAAAAAAAAGACACCACACAGAGAAAAAATACTTTAACCCCTTTACGACCGCCGATACGCCTTTTAACGGCGGTAAATAAGGGTACTTTTTCCGATCCGCCGCTTTTTAACGGCGGTCGGAAAAAAGGGTCTAGCGCCCCCCAGTGTCAGAAAATTTCCGGGGTCTCAGCTGCCGGGGGTAGCTGAGACCCTGGAGATCATGATTCGGGCCGGTTTTTCCGGTCCCCGCTCACCTGATGACCGGTATACACCGTATACCGATCATCAAGTTATAGTAAATGACCGCGCCGGTAAAAAATGATTTATCTCCCATCTGGCATGATCAAACATGCCAGATGGGAGATAAATCTTTTTCCCGGTTCCCTCCGGTCCCCCGGTGTGCCCAAAGTGCCCCCCCCGACCCCCAACCCCCTCCCGAAAATCCAAGATGGCCGCGCGCACCGGCGAGCACAGCAGCGCGCCGGCCGCATTTACAGTGTTCCTATGGTTTCTGTCGTATGTGCCATAACACATACGACAGAAACCTGCTCCCTAGGCCCTGCCGGGTCCCCCCCTACCCCCCCCTGGTGTTCCCCGGTGTCCCCCGGTGTCATACATACCTGTCGCAGCTCTGATCCCCCGTGGCCCCCTCCTCCGGCTCCTTCACAGCAGTTGCCGGTCCTCCACTGCTTAGGCACCTCAGGGGTTCTCCTAATGCAACATGGCGTCCGCTATTGATTCCAGCCAATTTTGCAGTCAAATTACACTCCTTCTCTTCTGAGCCCTGTAGTGTGCCCAAACAGTTGATTTCCACCACATACAAGATATCAACAAACTCAGGAGAAATTGCGCAATAAATTTCATGGTGATTTTTTTCCTGTTACCCTTGTGAAAAAAAAAGCTACCTGGTTGAAGTAACAATTTTGTGGTAAAATTTTATTTTTTTATTTTCATGGCTCAACGTTATAAACTTCTGTAAAGCACCTGGGGGTTCAGGGTACTCACCAAACATCAAGATAAATTCCTTGAGGGGCCTAATTTCCAATATGGGGTCACTTGTGGTGTTTTTTTGCTGTTTACGTACCTTAGGGGTCCTCCAAATGCGACATGGTGCCCGCAATCTTTTTCAGCCAAATTTCCTTTCCAAAATTCAAATATTGCTCCTTCCGTTCCAAGCCCTCCCATTTCTCCAAACAAAGGTTTCAGACCACAAGTGAGGTATCACCGCGCTCATAAAAAAGTGGGTAACAAACATTGGGGTCAAATTTTTGGAATTACCTCTTGAAAAAGTGAAAAAATTGATGCTAAAGCAACATTTTTGAGAAAAAAATGAAAATTTTCAATGTGACAACGTAACGTTATCAAAATCTGTGAAGTACCTGTGGATCCAAAATGCTCACTATACCCCTAGATAGAAGCCTTAAGGGGTCTAGTTTCCAAAATGGTGTCACTTGTAAGGGGTTTCTGCTGTTTAGGTACCTTAGCGGACATGTAATTGCAACATGGTGCCCGCAATCTATTTCAGCCAAATTTGCTTTCCAAAATTCAAATATTGCTCCTTCTGTTCCGAGCCCTCCCATTTGTCCAAACAAAGGTTTCTGACCACATGTGGGGTATTGGCGCGTTCATAAGAAAGTGGGTAACAAGTTTTGGGGTTCATTTTGTTGTGTTATTTCTTCTAAAAGTGAATAAATTTGGGGTAGAGCAACATTTTAGGTAAAATTTTATTTTTTGCTTTTTTTCATTCCACTTTGCTTTAGTTCCTGTGAAGCACCTGAAGGGTTAATAAACTTCTTGGATGTGGTTTTGAGTACTTTGAGGGGTGCAGTTTTTATAATGGTGTCACTTTTAGGTATTTTCTGTCACTTAGGCCTCTCAAAGTCACTTCAAATGTGATGTGGTCCCTAAAAAAATGGTTTTGTGAATTTTGTTGAAAAAATGGGAAATTGCAGATGAACTTTGACCCCTTCTAACTTCCTAACCCCAAAACATTTTGTTTCAGAAATTGCGCTAATGTAAAGTAGACATGTGGGAAATGTTATTTATTAACTGTTTTGTGTGACATAACTCTCTGGGTTAAGGGCATAAAAATTAAAAGTTTGAAAATTGCAAAATTTTCAAAATTTTCATCAAATTTCCGATTTTTTCACAAATAAAAGCAAAAAATATCGTTCTAAATTTATAACTATCATGAAGTACAATATGTCACGAAAAAACAATGTCAGAATCATTGGGATCCGTTGAAGCGTTCCAGAGTTATGACCTCATAAAGTGACACTGGTCAGAATTGCAAAAAATGGCCTGGGCATTAAGTACAAAACTGGCTTCGTCCTAAAGGGGTTAATAGAAATAAAAACACAGACACACTTAATGACTCTATGTTTATTACACCCTCTCACCCCTCCAGGATCCTGGTCTTCTGTCTTCTTTCTCCTTCAACCCATGCAGCTCTGCTACATCAGACAGCACTGCATGGGAGGAAGACGTTGCTGCTTCCGTGCAGTCCAATCACTCAGTGAGTGAGCAGAGGCTGCGGGTTGTAAGCGGTGACGTCACAGCTGCCACCGTTGCTATAGTAATCTGACAGGCGGGTTACTATAGCAACGGTGATCTCCGATCACCTGATTCCCGGTGCCGCTATTCACCAGCTGTGGCATCCAGTCCCTGCATTTGGGCTGCCTCTGTAAAGAGCGCCGACACGCAGGAACGAGGAGCCAAGCATGTGCCCAAGCATCTAGCTGGTACACGGAGATGCTCAAACAAGCACCGCGTACAGGAGAGATGCACTGACAGGACCTAGCATGACATCTAACCATGTGACTAGTCTGTAGCCAATGAGATAATAGACACGTGACTGGTCACATGCTATGACGAAGTCACGGAAGGTCCTATCTTCAGTGCTGGTTACTGGGAGGGCGCAGCGATGATCGGAAGGAAAAGCTGTGGGAGACAGAATGCAGGATGCGTCGCGGGACCTGTAAGTATAATGACAATGTTTATTAACTGTATGTGTGTATGTATAATGTGTTTGTATGTGTTTGTGTTTGCCTGCCATTGTTTTCAATTGGGTTCGAATGTGTTCATCGAAAGTAACACGCCGTTCGATGAACCGAACCGAACTCGAACACTAGGGGGCACAACACTAGTCGCTACTCGTGGCTCAAAGGTCTCCGGACCCGGGGGCTAAGGGTCACACCCAAGTGAAGAAGGAGGTTATTTACAGGGTAGATATATAGTTTGTGACGCCACCCGTGGTGTGCGGTGATAGGGAGCACCGCCACTGCCGTTAGGAGTACCCGGGTTGATGGAGTGGGGCAGCTAGATGACGTTACCCTCCACGGGTAGGGAAAGGCCCCGGGACTCTGGATGGTGGGGTGCAGTGCCAGGGGAGCGCAGGCTTGCTGGTCGCAGGGGTTAATCAGGTACTCAGCAAGAAAGCAGACGCTGACAACATGGTAAACCAAGTCTCTGGGTGCTGCTGCCCTCTTGGGGAGCTCATCTGGGTTCCGTCCCCTGCAGCACTGCCTGGTGGTCCGTGGCCTGCCTCCTGGCACAGTAGTTTTAGAGTGTCCAAATGGCCCATCAGCTTGGAGCTTTCCGGGCCCTACTGCCTGCTAAGTGTAGCAGAGGAGCTTGCTCTCAGGAGCTCACGCTTGGGATTTCAGTTGACTGCTTTGCTTGGAAAGCAATATCCCCCTCGTTGCGCTAGTGCCCCTGATCTTTGAGATTCATGGGAACAGTCCATATAGGCCCTGTCCTCCGCAGGTTAATTGCCGGGTTGCTTGAAGCTTCTCCCCAACTTAGGGTCCATGTACCCCGACGTGTCTTCGTCGCAGCCCGGCTATTGAACTGCGGCTGCTGGCTATCCTCCAAGACTAGCCCAGCACCCAGTCACAATCTCCTGTGACTGGGTCTCTGACTCCTCCAGGTCCAAACCACCGTCTGCGACCTAGTCTGCTTCTTCCACTGGAAGCTCCAACTCCCAGCTCCCTCCGAGCTTCTCACAGCAGTGTATATATATATATATATATATATATATATATATACAGTGCCTACAACTAGTATTCAACCCCCTGCAGATTTAGCAGGTTTACACATTCGGAATTAACTTGGCATTGTGACATTTGGACTGTAGATCAGCCTGGAAGTGTGAAATGCACTGCAGCAAAAAAGAATGTTATTTCTTTTTTTATTTTTTTTTTTTTAAATTGTGAAAAGTTTATTCAGAGGGTCATTTATTATTCAACCCCTCAAACCACAAGAATTCTGTTTGGTTCCCCTAAAGTATTAAGAAGTATTTCAGGCACAAAGAACAATGAGCTTCACATGTTTGGATTAATTATCTGTTTTTCCAGCGTTTTCTGACTAATTAAGACCCTCCCCAAACTTGTGAACAGCACTCATACTTGGTCAACATGGGAAAGACAAAGGAGCATTCCAAGGCCATCAGAGACAAGATCGTGGAGGGTCACAACTCTGGCAAGGGGTACAAAACCCTTTCCAAGGAGTTGGGCCTACCTGTCTCCACTGTTGGGAGCATCATCCGGAAGTGGAAGGCTTATGGAACTACTGTTAGCCTTCCACGGCCTGGACAGCCTTTGAAGGTTTCTACCCGTGCCGAGGCCAGGCTTGTCCGAAGAGTCAAGGCTAACCCAAGGACAACAAGGAAGGAGCTCCGGGAAGATCTCATGGCAGTGGGGCCATTGGTTTCAGTCAATACCATAAGTAACGTACTCCACCGCAATGGTCTCCGTTGCAGACGAGCCCGTAAGGTACCTTTACTTTCAAAGCGTCATGTCAAGGCTCGTCTACAGTTTGCTCATGATCACTTGGAGGACTCTGAGACAGACTGGTTCAAGGTTCTCTGGTCTGATGAGACCAAGATCGAGATCTTTGGTGCCAACCACACACGTGACGTTTGGAGACTGGATGTCACTGCATACGACCCCAAGAATACCATCCCTACAGTCAAGCATGGTGGTGGCAGCATCATGCTGTGGGGCTGTTTCTCAGCCAAGGGGCCTGGCCGTCTGGTCCGTATCCATGGGAAGATGGATAGCACGGCCTACCTGGAGATTTTGGCCAAGAACCTCCGCTCCTCCATCAAGGATCTTAAGATGGGTCGTCATTTCATCTTCCAACAAGACAACGACCCAAAGCACACAGCCAAGAAAACCAAGGCCTGGTTCAAGAGGGAAAAAATCAAGGTGTTGCAGTGGCCTAGTCAGTGTCCTGACCTTAACCCAATTGAAAACTTGTGGAAGGAGCTCAAGATTAAAGTCCACATGAGACACCCAAAGAACCTAGATAACTTGGAGAAGATCTGCATGGAGGAGTGGGCCAAGATAACTCCAGAGACCTGTGCCGGCCTGATCAGGTCTTATAAAAGACGATTATTAGCTGTAATTGCAAACAAGGGTTATTCCACAAAATATTAAACCTAGGGGTTGAATAATAATTGACCCACACTTTTATGTTGAAAATTTATTAAAATTTAACTGAGCAACATAATTTGTTGGTTTGTAATATTTATGCATCTGTTAATAAATCCTGCTCTTGTTTGAAGTTTACAGGCTCTAAGTTATTTGCATCTTATCAAACCTGCTAAATCTGCAGGGGGTTGAATACTACTTGTAGGCATGTATATATATATATAGTGGGTTAAATAAGCATTCAACACAACATCAATTGTTTAAGTAAATATGTCGCGGGCGGAGGAGGGGACGCTGCGCTCTCCCACTGCTCGGGTCCGGCTGCTCCTGTTACTGCTGCTCGGTGGTGGCTCGAGCGGTGGGCCGGATCCCGGGGACTCGAGGTCCGGCGTTGTATGGCTTGTCTCACCCTCCCCACCGCTTGTACCTTCATGTTTCCCCTGCAATAAAGACGGAGTGATATGGTGATCATCTGGAGTGCGACTTTTTTTCTCCTTTGGATTTATCTTGGTCTTCCCCGCAAGTCTGCACCATGATCCCCTCCATGGCTCAGTAGGGCTCAAGTAGCTGAACGTGTAGTAACACGCGGAGTAGGTGGTGCACCGGGACTCTTACCTCTTTCATATATATATATATATATATATATATATATATAGTGGGTTTAATAAGCATTCAATACAACATCAATTGTTTAAGTAAATATGTCGCGGGCGGAGGAGGGGACGCTGCGCTCTCCCACTGCTCGGGTCCGGCTACTGCTGCTACTGCTGCTCGATGGTGGCTCGAGCGGTGGGCCAGATCCCGGGGACTCGAGCGGCGTTCCTCGCCCGTGAGTGAAAAGGGGGTGGTTTTAGGGATATTGTCCGTGACGCCACCCACGGTTGTGGTGAGATTGGTGACACCACCGCTGCTCTGGACGGGGATCCCGGGAGCGGTGACAGGGAGCAGCTTTGATGTTGGTTCTCCCCTCCGTGGGTAAGGGGTTGGTTGTCCAGGGGCCCGGTGATGGGGTAGGGATGTTTGGCAGGCGGGCTACGGGGCCTGGTGAGGTGCAGGGTCGCGGGGGCAGCGCTGGGCCGCACAGCACGGTGGTACTCACTCAGCCAGTAACGAATACACAGTCTCCGGTAAAACAAACGGCTGGATGGACGGGTCCCACAGACGGCTGCGGTGTTTCTCCTCCCGGCAGGTTGATGGTGACTGCCTTTCCCTGCACCTATGTAGTGTGTACGGTTCCAATGGGTTCCCACCGGTAACCCACTCCCCAGCTTGGATGGGTGCTGAAGGAGCCCCTTTTGCCCGCAGGCACTGGCCCTGGGAACTTTAGCCTTGGCGGTGACTGTGTTACCCTCTAACGGTTGGACTGTTGCCTTCTATCGGGACTTGGCTGCTGGGAAACCCTGGAGGTTCCCTTCGCTAACGGATTTGACAATTTCAGCGGTGACTCCTAGCCTTGTCGGGGTCCGTAAGCCCTGCCGGTTGGTGCTGGCTTCTCTTTGCGTACCGGTCCGGTACCACCGGGCCACCGCCCGGCCACGGTCCTTTCGGCTAGCTCCAATAGGCCTCTCCTGCAGACGGTCACCACCGTCTGCCAACCTTGCTGTTCCGTTCGGGCCACACACCCGGACCACTTTCTGTCTGCTCCTTTACCACTTCACTCTCCTCACTCCAGCTCCAAACTCAACTGACACTCAACTTCACTCTTTTTCCCGCCTCCAGGACTGTGAACTCCTCGGTGGGCAGGGCCAACTGCCTGGCCCACCCCCTGGTGTGGACATCAGCCCCTGGAGGAGGCAACAAGGATTTTGTGTTTTGGCTTTGGTGTGCCTGACCGGGGTGTGGGGTGTGTTGGTGTAGTTCCTGTGACGACCTGGCTTGTCCAGGGTGCCACAAATATGTTTTCAAAGGTGCTATTGACAAGACACAACTTGGAGACCCAATTTAAAGTCTCCACATTTCCAAAAATTAGGGGACTGTGGGGAATCACAGATGGGTGAGTTTTCAGAGTTGTTCACACATTCTATTCAATGGGCATCAGAGATCTGCTTCAAAGATTCACAGACTCAAGAGAAGAAAAGCATCTGCACCCATGGCCAAAATCTTTGCAGGTTGGATCCGGGGCAGGACGAAGTAGGTTCCAAGCCAAATCCAGAACCTTGTCAACAGACGTTAAGCCTTGGGAGTGATCATAATGAGACTCAGATACCTGTGGTGTACGCATACTGTACTGTGCTGTCACGGCAGGGAGAGGAGGAGCGTGACCCTCAGAGTGAGGAGTGGGACAACAGAGAGGATGATGATGAGGTTGTAAAACAAAACACCCCCCGACTACAGTCCTCATTCACCATTTTATTTATTTATTTTTTTTAAGGTCTGTCGTAATCCATAGCAATGTCCCATGACATTCCCAAAAAGCAAACCTCAATCGCATTAAAAAAGAAAATTAAGACTGATATAAACAGTAGACAAAAGACACCCTAATTTACCAATTTATTTTTCTGCAAAAGCCCTAAACTACATACAGTATTTCTCTTTCCACCATAACATCTTCACCTGCACCTCCCTCACAGTCCACCAGTTTGTTGTGTACACTCTACACCATCCTCTCTCAGCATAGCAACTAGCCCTTGGTGTCGTAGTTGTGGTCATATAAAAGATTATTTCCTCCTATACATGCCAAAGCTAAGAGTTTGAACTTCACCATATCCAATCTGTTGGCCATGGAAATGCTGCCTTTTGGCTTGGTAGATACAGACAGTTTCCAAAAGCTGATGGTTGTCGCAGTCCCCCAGAACCAGTTATCCAGTCATCATTACTTCTCTAATAAAGCTGTACCTGCCCTACACCAGCATGTCACAGACAACATCACCTGTTCCTGAAAAAAATATGTGTCTGACAGGGTGCATTTCACCATTGACACCTGGACAAGCAAACATGGCTAGAGGCATTACAACTTGCTGACTGGGCACTGGGTGATTCTGGTGGCTGCTGGGACAGGCGCGGAAAGTGCTGCTCCACAAGTCGTAAAATCCATAAGGCTTGCTGGATAAACCTCTATACCTACCACTTCCTCCACTACTTCTGCCTCCTCCACATCCTCTAGGGCATCCACCTGCATCCACAACCTCTACTTTAATGTGACACCCCCATTCCAATAGTGCAGAGAATCCCCCCACCTTAGCATTGTGCAGCCAGGGCTCGCCACACTTCAAATGCACTGGAGAACACAGTCACACAGCTGTACAGTTGTGCAAAGCTATCCAGGCCCAGTTTGAACAATTCCCATCTCCACTCAACCTGGAGCCACGGAAGGCTGTGTGAAATAATGGTATATATATATATATATATATATATATATATACAGTACAGACCAAAAGTTTGGACACACCTTCTCATTCAAAAAGTTTTCTTTATTTTCAGGACTCTGAAAATTGTAGATTCACATTGAAGGCATCAAAACTATGAATTAAAACATGTGGAATGAAATACTTAAAAAAGTGTGAAACAGCTATGTCTTATATTCTAGGTTCTTCAAAGTAGCCACCTTTTGCTTTCATTACTATTTTGCACACTCTTGGCATTCTCTTGATGAGCTTCAAGAGGTAGTCACCAGAAATGGTTTTCCAACAGTCTTGAAGGAGGTCCCAGAGATGCTTAACACTTGTTGGCCCTTTTGCCTTCACTCTGCGGTCCAGCTCACCCCAAACCATCTCGATTGGGTTCAGGTCTGGTGACTGTGGAGACCAGGTCATCTGGCGTAGCACCCCATCACTCTCCTTCTTAGTCAAGTAGCCCTTACACAGCCTGGAAGTGTGTTTGGGGTCATTGTCCTGTTGAAAAATAAATGATGGTCCAACTAAATTCAAACCGGATGGAATAGCACGCCGCTGCAAGATGCTGTGGTAGGCATGCTGGTTCTGTATGCCTTCAATTTTGAATAAATCCCCAACAGTGTCACCAGCAAAGCACCCCCACACCATCACACCTCCTCCATCCATGTAGAGTCCATCTGTTCACCTTTTCTACAAAGACACAGTGGTTGGATCCAAAGATCTCAAATTTGGACTCATCAGACCAAAGCACAGATTTCCACAGGTCCAATGACCATTCCTTGTGTTCTTTAGCCCAAACAAGTCTCTTCTGCTTGTTGCCTGTCCTTAGCAGTGGTTTCCTAGCAGCTATTTTACCATGAAGGCCTGCTGCACAAAGTCTCCTCTTAACAGTTGTTCTAGAGATAAGAAGGTGTGTCCAAACTTTTGGTCTGTATTGTATATATATATATATTATATATATTATATATATATTGTTGAAACAAAATCCATCAACAGTGGTGCATACCTCCCCCAACAATGTCAATGTCTCAATGAAATAGTAGTTATTGTCTACTGATACCTCGTGCAACAAGATGATGACACCTGTGCCTGGTGGTGTGGTCAGGTACCCTTGCAATTCATCAAGGATGCAAACCACACTGATGTAAACAGTTTTGAATCTAACATGCCACTTGGGTGCCTCTTAAATACTGAAGGGCATTGTCCACAATGAAGTTGTCATTTGTGTTTGATGTGGCCAAAGGATGTCCACTTCTATACCTGTCACTCTTCCAGTTTCTAAGTATCTCTATTATAAATTGCAGATGAAACTCTGTGACACTCTAAGCCCAGTCGCTACTTTAGTTTGAGAAAATCCATCTTGAAGCCTCGCAATGATCAATTGTTAGATGTTGTCTTGGTTTAATGATGTCAAAATGTGAACAATATGATGAGAAGGATTGGTTAAAAAACAATTCTAACTGAACCCTGAAATTTATTGGGTGATTCATGGATTAAACACCTGCTGTGAATTTTGCCAAAAAAGCTCCTTGTGAGAAAACAGCAAGTTGTGCAAAAAGTGCTGAATCATTGAATTGTCTAAGGGGAAAGCTTTTTTCCTTGCGGAGACTGACACTGATATTCCAGCATGCCAGTAGTGAGGAGACTTTTAGCTGCAATGCTCCTCTAGGAAATATGCAAATTGTCTCTTCAGGGAGGAAGAAGACAAACTCTAGTGCTCCATATTGCAAGTAGCAGTCCTAAAAGTCAAAATGACAATGTGAATGTCATATGTTGTCATATGACAAGGCTCATTAAACAGTCAATTTTTACTTTTAGGATTGCTACTTCCAATAGGTGGCACTAGAGTTTGTATACGTCCTAGCTAAAGAGACAATTAGCGTATTTCCCAGAGGAGCATTGCAGCAATAAGTCTCCTCACTACTAGCATGCCTGATTTTCTGTGTCAGTCTCCTTAGACTGTCTTAGCTTCTCATACAGTCAGATTAGATCTCATACTTTGCACTGAGGAGTGGCAAGCAGCCAGAAACACTGTGTCTTCAAATTGAGGTTCTGATCTTGCATAAATCCTAAGTCATATAACATGGCTTGTTAAAGGATCAATTTTGAATTTTAGGATTTCTACTTCCAATAGGTGGCATTAAAGTTAATTTACTTCATCCCTGAAGAGACAATTTGCATATTTCTCAGAAGATCATTGCAGCTATGTCTCCTCACTACAGAAATGACAGATTTTGTGTGTCAGTCTCCAAAAGAAGAAACATTTTCCCCTTTTACCCGTCTTACCTTCTCATACAGCCAGATCAGATTTCCTACTTTGCACTGACGAGGGGCAATCACCCCGAAACACCGTGTCTCCAAACTGAGGTTCTGACCTTGCATAAATCATATGACAAGGTTCGCTAAAGGGTCAATTTTGATTTTTAGGATTGCTACTTCCAATAGGTGGCACAAAACTTTGTCTATTTCCTCCCTGAAGAGACAATCTGGATTGAACAGGTGGACATGTGCAATCAAAAGTTTAGAGACGGTCACAAGTTCACCTGAAAAAGTTAGAGTGCATTTTATAATCATCCTGAAATTTCACCGAAAGCCAAATATCCTTAACTTTTTGTGAGCAGTGTATATTCAATTGAAACCAGAAACTTATACTATTTATAATTAAAGACACATATGCTTGTTTTTCTCACCATGTGACATGAAATGAGAATACACTTTTCCTGTTTTAGGTCAATTAGGATTACCACATTTTTTTATATTTGCAATTGCAAATGCTAGAATAATGAGACAGAGTGAGTGTTTTAAGGTATTTTTATTACTTTTTGCAAAGTCAAAAGTTTACATACACTAAAGGGGGCTTTACACGCTACGATATCATTAATGTTTGGTCGCCGGGGTCAAGTTGTTAGTGACGCACATCTGGCGTCATTAACGATATCGCAGCATGTAATACTTACCAGCGACCTTAGGCGACCTCAAAAATGGTGAAAATCGTTCACCATGGAGAGGTCGTCCCAAAGTCAAAAATCGGTAAGGGTTGTTTAGCGTTGTGGTTCATCGCTCATGCGGCAGCACACATCGCTATGTGTGACACCGCATGAGCGAGGAACGTCTCCTTACCTGCCGCCGGCCCCAATGAGAAAGGAAGGAGGTGGGCGGGATGTTACGTCCTGCTCATCTCCGCCCCTCTGCTTTGATTGGCCAGCCGCTTAGTGACGTTGCGGTGACGTGGCTGTGATGCCGAACGTCCCTCCCCCTTGAAGGAGGGATTGTTCGGCAGTCACAGCGACGCCGCCGACCAGGTAAGTATGTGTGATGCTGCGTAGCGATAATGTTCGCTACGGCAGCGATCACAAACAATCGCACGCGCGACGGGGGCGGGTACTTACACGGTCGCTATTGCTAGAAATTGCTAGCGATATCGCTACCGTGTAAAGCCCACTTAAGAGTATTATGCCTTTAAACAATATAGGACAGCCCATATGATGATGTTATGTATTTGGAAGCTTCTGATAGGTTTATTGACAACATCTAATTTAATTAGAGACACACCTGTGGATGTATTTTAATGTAACCCTGAAACACACTGCTTCTTTCTGTAGCATCATGAAAAACTGAAAATAAATCAGCCAATATCTCATGAAGAGAATTGTGGACTTGCACAAGTCTGGTTCATTCTTGGATGCAATTTCCAGATACCTGAAGGTTCCTTGTTCATCTGTACAAACAATTATATGCAAGTACAAACAAGATATGAATGTCCAGCCATCATACCATTCAGGAAGAGACAGATTCTGTGTACCAGAGATGAATGTGTTTTGGTCAGACATTATTGTGACAAGATTATGTAAGGATATCCAAAATGTTTGACCCAAGTCATACAGTTCAGGGGCAATGGTACCAAATACTAATGAAATGTATGCAAACTTTTGAATTTTCAGAAAATAATAAAAATGCTTTAAAACATTCTCTCTCATTATTTTAGTATTTGGCAAATATAAATTATTTTGGTCCCTAATTGACCTAAAATGGGAAAGGTTTATTCTGATTTCATGTCAGATAGTGAAAAAAAACCTACATGTGTTTTTAAAGATAGTGCATGTAAACTTCTTGCTTCAACTGTACATATTAAACATATAAAGTATAATTCTTAATGTATATGAACATAACATTAAAAATAAAGTGAAGGTTGTGAAAACATTTGTTGATAATTTAGTCTTGCTTAAATGCTTATTTTGGGCTAAAAATTATTTTTGGTATTAAGTTTTGTTGAAAGTATTGCAGCATTTGGCTTTTATAGGTTCCTTGTGTAACTTCATATCGTTACTGGCAATATGAAGAATAATTTTATTTCCCCTGCTATATGAATCAATATGATTTCTTAAATGTACTAACCTTTTTATTTCTCATTTTAAATTAATAATTTCTCCAACGTGATTATATACAGATAAGCCAACGCTAAACATGTCATTCATTATAATGACAAGCATGAAAGGTATAAGTGAAACCACAGACAACATATATCGATATACAACAACTGACTAGGAGCAAGGAAGGGGATAAGTGGTGCCTCACCGGATTCCAGAACACAGGTGTCTGGAACAAGTGGCTGGATACCACTCATATGCAGCAATAAAAAACAGGAAAATAATCCGGCACCAGGCGTCTCTTCATTAAAATCTTCAATATGTTATTTTCATGTCAAAAATAAAAAATGAATGTGGAGACGCAGACCCTAAACTCCTGACACGTTTCAAAAAAGAACAAAATCCTAATCATAGGCATATGAACAATACATAAAAACATCCTTATATACCTTTCCATTAGATAAAACCATATACGCCTGTTACTTGACAAAGTTAATTGTGCTTCATTGTAATATAAATGTGAACCTAAAGCTCATGACGCCAACATAGACTGTCGACCCTCCCTCTACTTAGACTAGCAAAAGGCATTCCCATATACCAATTATTCAATGGAGGAGAGAGAAAGGTAAAAAAAAATACATTTAATAAAAATGGTTGATGTAACTGCGATATATTAATCCCAAGGGGAATATAGCCTCCAACTCAATTATCCAAAGGCATTCCCATATAGCAATTTATTAAATGGAGGGAAAAAAAACAAAAAAAAAACAAAAAAAACAAAAAAAATCCCCCCCGATATTACATTTAATAATAATAATGTGGAAAAAAGACCCACGTGGTTGACACACAAAGGGTGTTATCAATGTGGGGGTAGGAAGTGCACCTTGTGTAAACATATGGAACTTTGAGAACTTTAAGAACTTTGTTTGAAACGCATCAGACATTTAGGGTCTGCGTTCCCATGTGAATTTTTTATTCTTGACATGAAAACAAAATATTGAAGAATTTAATGAAGAGACGCCCGGTGCCGGAATTTTCTTATTTTTTATTGCTGCACATGAGTGGTATCCAGCCACATTGATATTGGATGTACCAAATTTTAAACCTTGCCATAAACTTTAAATACTAAGCTTTAAAAGTTCTAATATTAACATGTGCTATATATATTTTTTTTAAATTGTCTCACATTGATATTGCAGTTTTGTTTCTGTAGCGCAAAAAGCCTTCTTGTTGTCTTTTTTAAGTAGCAAAGCTTTCCAAGTATTGTTTTGTCTATTGATAAAGCTTGAGAGGAAAATATGCATGTAAAAGTACATTTCACACAATTCAACATTGATGCTAATCTAGCGTCTCCAATCACTAGAACGATAAAAGGGTGATATGTTCGTCTTTGATATTTTTGTCACCGACTTTGCGTAAGCCCTTCAGTGTATTTCCCTGAAACAGCTGTTGTAATCTGATAAAAGATTTTTGTCAGACATAGAGGTTAAAAATTTATAGATAAGCAGCAGATTAACTCGACCTACTGTGTGATATTTTGTAGGTAAAATCGTAAAACAATAATTTTTGCTATCATGGATGACAAAACTATAAACATACACTGACTAGCAAAAGGGTAAAATGTTTTGAACTTTTGACTTTAAAGCTCCATGTCTCATTATCCACTACAGCTTCGAATGTGAGACTACCTTCATTGTATATTCAATCATCTTAGCTATTTCATACATAAATTTAACTTGCACTTTTACTCTTTTATTCCTAAAAATCTAAATTTTAATTTTTACTATTTTGCTAGTATTTTTTAAATCCACCTTTGGCTTTTAAAATTGAATGAAACCTTCTGGGCATGCTCTCTATCAGATTTAAGCATGTTGCGACTGAAATCTACTCCCAGATCTCTCCTACACATTTCCAATGTTGGTGCACACTGGTCTACTCACTTGGATATGTATATGGCTTTATCTTCAACTCTACCCACAAGTTTTCAATTAGGTTTAAGTCTTTTGACCATGGGGGTCCCATGGAGGCCCCGTTCGATGAACGTTCGACGAACCATTCGACGAACCACTCGGACCCCATTGAAAACAATGGGAGGCAAACACAAACACATAAAAACACATTATACATGTACACATACAGTTAATAAACATTGCCATAACACTTACAGGGCCCCGCAACGTGTCCTGCACTCTGTCTCCCGCCGCTTTTTCTTCCGATAATCACTGCGTCCTCCCGGTAACCAGCACTGATGATAGGACCTATTGTGACGTCAAAATAGCATGTGACCAGTCACATGTCTATTATATCATTGGCTACAGACTGGTCACATGGCTAGACATCATGCTAGGTCCTGTCAGTGCATCTCTCCGGTACGCGGTGATCATTTCAGCATCTCCGTATACCGGCGAAATGCTCTGGCACATGGCTGGCTTACCCATCCATGCATGTGGGCGCTATTTACAGAGTCAGCCCACATGCAAGGACTAGATGCCACAGCCGGTGAATTGCAGTATCGGGAATCACGTGATCGGAACACCGTTGCTATGGTAACCCGCCTGTCAGCGATGACATCAACGCTTACAGCCCGCAGCTTCTGCTCACTCACTGAGTGAATAGACTGCACGAGAACAGCAGCGTTCTTCCTCCCATGCAGTGCTGTCTGATGTAGCAGAGCTGCATGGATTGAAGGAGAAAGAAGACAGAAGAGCAGGATCGTGGAGGCCTGACAGGGAGTAATAAACATGCAGTCTCTAAGTGTGTCTGCATATTTTTTTCTATTAAAGTATTGTTTCTCTGTGTGGTGTCTTTTTTTAACCCTTTATTGGAGATTCTTAATGGCCGGGTCAAACTTGCCTGACATTAAGAATCTCTGGCTTAATACTAGCTAGTAAAACAAAGCTAGTATTAACTCATTATTACCCAGCAAGCCACCCGGCTTCAGGGCTGCTGAAAGAGTTAGATACAGCGCCAGATGATGGCGCTTCTATGAAAGCGCCATTTTCTGGGGCAGCTGCAGACTGCAATTCGCAGCAGAGGGGCCCAGAAAGCTCGGGCCAATTTGTGCTGCTGATTCCAATCCACAGCTGCCTAGTTGTACCTGGCTGGACACAAAAATGGGGCGAAGCCTATGTCGATTTTTTTTTTAATTATTTCAGGAAATTCATGAAATAATTAAAAAAAGGGCTTCCCTATTTTTTTAGTTTCCAGCCGGGTACAAATAGGCAGCTGGGGTTGGGGGCATCCGTACCTGCCTGCTGTACCTGGCTAGCATACAAAAATATGGCGAAGCCCACGTCATTTTTGTGGGGGGCAAAAAACTCCTGCATACAGTCCTGGATGGAGTATGCTGAGCCTTGTGGTTTTGCAGCTGCTGTCTGCTCTCCTGCATACACTTGTGAATGGAGCATGCTGAGCCTTGTCGTCCTAAAGCTGCTGTCTGCTCTCCAGCATACACTAGTGAATGGAGCATGCTGAGCCTTGTAGTTCTGCAGCTGCTTTCTGCTCTCCTCCATACAGACAGACAGCAGACAACAGCTGCAGAACTACAAGTCTCAGCATACTCCATCCAGGACTGTATGCAGGAGTTTTTTGCCCCCCAAAAAATTATGTGGGCTTTGCCATGTTTTTGTATGCTAGCCAGGTACAGCAGGCCGCTACGGGCTGCCCCCAACCCTCAGCTGCCTATTTGTACCCGGCTGGGAATCAAAAATATAGGGAAGCCCTTTTTGTTTAATTATTTCCTGAACTTCATGAAATAATTTTTAAAAAAAAATGACGTGGGCTTCGCCCCATTTTTGTGTACAACTAGGTACAACTAGGTACAGGTACAACTAGGCAGCTGGTGATTGGAATCCGCAGTTCAGGGTGCCCAAGCTTTCTGGGCACCCCTGCTGCGAATTGCTGTCCGCAGCCGCCACAGAAAATGGCTCTTTCATAGAAGCGCCATCTTCTGGCGTTGTATCCAACTCTTCCAGCTGCCTTAGTGACGGGTGGCTCGCTGGGTAATAATGGGGTTAGGGCTATCTTTATATTATCAACTGGCCTTAAGCCCGAAATTCATGGTGTCACGCCAATATTAGACATGGCCACCATGAATTTCTAGTACCGATAAAAAGAACCAAAACACACAGAAAAATATTTTTATTATAAATAAAACACAACACAATTAGTGACTCCATCTTTATTGAAATAAAGAACCCCCCTCCGCAGTAATCCTGGGTCAAGGGTCCCACGCCGTCCAATCCGGATCCAATATCATCAGATCGGTTTGCTGGAAGGCAAAGCGATCAGATGATGTGTCAGGTTCAAGGGCCTGAATCACATGACACAGCAGCTGATTGTATAAACGGCTTTAATACAATCAGCTGATGCATAAGTGCAAAAAAAAGAAAACAAACTACACACTTCAGTGCAGACTCCTGTCCGAAAGCAGCAGCTGATTGTTTAGCCAGCCAGGAAGTAAAAAGCCGGCCTCACCGCTCGACTTATAGGGTCAGCTGATTCCGTCAGGTGACGGCATGAGCTGATCATCGCCAGGTCTGAGAGAGAGAGAGAGAGAGAGAAAGAAGAGAGAGAAGATAGAGAAAATAGAGAGAAAAGAGAGAGGGAGAGAAAGAAAAGAGAGAGAAAAAAGAGAGAGAGAAAAGAGAGGGGAAAAAAGAGAGAGAGGGAGGGGGAGAAGATGTAGAGAGAAGAGGAGAGAAGAGAGAGAGGAGAGAGAGAGAGAAGAGAGAGAAGAGAGCGAGAGAGGAGAGAGGAGAGAGAGAGAGAGGAGAGAGAGGAGAGAGAGAGGAGAGAGAGAGGAGAGAGAGAGAAAAGAGAGAGGGAGAGAGAGAAAAGAGAGAAAAGAGAAGAGAGAAAGGGAGAGAGAGAGAGAGAAGAGAGAAAGGGAGAGCGAGAGAAGAGAGAGAAGAGAGAGAGGAGAGAGAGAAGAGAGAAGAGAAAGAGGAGAGAGAGAGGAGAGAGAGAGAAAGAGAAAAAGAGAGACTGAGAAAAAGAGAGAGAGAAAAAGAGAGAAAAAAAGAGAGAGAAAAAGAGCGAGAAAAAAAGAGAGAAAAAGAGAGAGGAAAGAGAGAGAGAGAAAGAGAGAAAGAGAAAGAGAGAGAGAGAGAAAAAGAGAGAGGGAGAGAGAGATAGAGAGAGAGAAGAGAGAGAGGAGAGAGCAATGCAGCCTCATTCCGTGAACTGCTCCGATTTTAGAGGTGTGTCCCGCGGCTCACAGCTGATGTCCGGCTCCTACCCTCAGTGCATAATTAAATTAAATTATAATTATAAATAAATAATAATTAGAATTTAAAAATAAATTAAATTCTTTATCGGGGCGGCCGGGACTTGAACTCATGAACTAATGCTTCTTAGACAGGAGCTCCATCCATTGAGCCACTGGCTCTAATGAGAAAGATTGGCAGATTTGGTAATCTTTAGCTCTATACTGCAGTAGAGAATCTAGAAGCAGATTGTTCAGCTGCAATTTTTTTCTGGGATGGCCAGGACTTGAACTCATAAACTAATGCTTCTTAGGCTAGAGCTCTAACCATTCAGCCACTGGCTCTAATGAGAAACCTAGGCAGATTTGGTAATTTTGACATCTAAATTGCAGAGTGAAGTCTCCGGTGACAGCGTGGCTCACTTCAGGTGCTACGTAGAGAGCACACAGCGCTCGTGTTTTGCAGTGCTCCCTGTCATCTTCATGTAGCAGAGCTGACAGTGTCGTGTGGATTTCTTCGGACCTGGAGGGGTATTTGGGGATTTTAATAAAATGATGAAAGAGGGTGTTTTTTTGTCTTTTATTCCAAATAAAGGATTTTGCATTGTGTGTGTTTCTTTACTTTTACTTACAGTTTAATCATGGAAGGTGTCTCAGGGAGACGCCTGGCATGATTAACTCCTTATTACCCCGATTGCCACCGCACGAGGGCAATTCAGGATGAGCTGGGTAGAGTCCCGGGACTGCCGTATCTAATGGATGCGGCAATTCTGGGCGGCTGCTGGGTGATATTGTTAGGATGGTGGGCTCCCCATAACATGGCGCTCTCCATCCTGACAATACCAGCCTCCAGCCGTGTGGCTTCATCCTGGCTGGTATCAAATATGGTGGGAACCGCATTTTTTTTTTTAAATTTATTTATTTTACTGCACGATACAGAGCCGCCCACTGGCGGCTGTGATTGGTTGCAGTGAGACAGCTGTCACTCATCGTGGGGGCGTGTCTGACTGCAACCAATCATGGGTGCCGGTGGGCGGGGAAAGCATGGAATAACTAATTGAATAATGAAGCTTCAGCCATTTTCAAAAGAGGAAATGCCACTGGAGATTTGTGACAGCTGTGCAGCGAGATGCCCATGATCGGTGAGTAGGAAAGAGAGAGGGATTGTGCTGGGGACGCAGGACGCATGCAGATACGAAAGGTGTGCACATACTTACTGTGAAAAGCCACGCTTTTGGTGCTCGAACCGTTCTCAAAAGTAACTCGAACTGCCGAACTTTTAGCAAATCGTTTAAGTTCGTCAAACGACTCGACCACCCCCCAAATGACTCGAACATGAAATTGGCGAACCTCGAACTTCGAACATTGCTCATCTCTATGCTTTTGGATCGTTGTTCTGCTGGAACACTATGACCTATTCTTACCCATAGTACTCAAGTGTACAAACTTGTCTTGTAGGATACTCACATGTAGGTCATCAATGAGACAAACATTCATCATGGTCAACTATCCAATGTTTTTGGCGTTGAAACAACCATATGTCATCAGGCGGCTTCTTCCACCAAACTAAACAGTTCCTTCAATTTCTCAATTGGTTAGCTCCTTTTTCCCTGTTTGATCTGTTTTCTTCAGACTCATTTGCACCCATCAGAGCCATGTCTTTTAACTTTCATCTCATCACTCCAAATCCCCCATTTGTAATCTTCTACTGTCCACTGTTCATACTTTTTTGCAAATTGTAGCCACCGCTTCTTATGATGATATTGAAGTCAAAGCTTCATCATTTTTTTCAGGCCACCTTTCTAAACTTATATAACGTGCTTTGCATGGACATCTGTGATCTCAATATTGGGAAGCATACAAACCACCTCCATTGCCGTGTTTGTCGCATCAGGACTGATAGACCTTGTGATGAGCCGACTTATTATTATTATAGCGCCATTTATTCCATGGCGCTTTACAAGTGAAAAGGGTATACATAATAGGGACAAGTACAATAATCATAAACAATACAAGGCACAGACAGTTACAGGAGGAGAAAAGTCCCTGCCTGTGAGGGCTCACAGTCTACAAGGGATGGATGAGGATACAGTAAGTAAGTGTAGATCTAGTTGTGAAGTGGTGTACTGGTCTGAGGTTTATTGTAGGTTGTAAGCTTGTCAGAAGAGGTGGAGAAGGAAATCTTGTGAAGATCTGAGATTGCGTGCAGGTAGGTACCGAAAGACTAGGTCACAGATGTATGGAGGAGACAGGTTGTGGATGTCTTTGTATGTCATGGTTAGTGTTTGAACTGGAGTCTTTCTGTAATGGGAAGCCAGTGAAGAGATGAGCGGCCGGGGAATAGTGTGGGGAGAGGTGGATTAGTTGTGCTGCATAGTTTAGGATAGATTGGAGGGGTGCAAAAGGGTTAAAAGGGAGGCCAGAGAGCAGGAGGTTGCAGTAGTTGAGACAGGAGATAATGAGGGCATTCACTAGTGTTTTTGCTGATTCTTGGTAAGGAATGCTCGAATCCAGCAGATATTTTTGAGTTGTAGTCAGCAGGGAGTGAAGAGGGTTTGCATGTGTGGCTTGAAGGATAGAGCAGAGATGAGGGTTACTCTGAGGCAATGAGCTTGTGAGACTAGGGAGAGTGAGCAGCCATCAACTTTGATAAATAGGCCTCTTGGAGGGGTTGAGTAAGGAGAAGGAAAGACAATGAATTCAGTTTTGGTATAAGGTATAGGTGGAAAAGAAGAGGGGTCCAAGAACAAAACCTTGGGGAACACCAACAGATAAGGGACGAGATGAGGAAGTGGTGTGAGAGTGGGAGATGCTGAATGTCCGGTCTGTTTAGGTATGAAGAGATCCAAGATAGGGCCAAGTCTGTGATCAAAATGAGGGAGCCAGCACGATTTCTAAACTGTACTTATTAATAAATGGAGATTTTTGGCAAAACATTGCAATATTTTGAGCTACCCCGCCACTCCACGGCAAATCTCAAGGGGCAGTCCTACACTAATATTTTATTTTTTCTGAAGGGTGCCATGTGGCCTCACACATTTAACACTAAAACTACTGAGGTAGTCATTTTGACTACTTTGCACTATGTATTTCTATATAGGTGTCACGAGTCCAGTAGTTCTAGTGTTAAAAGCAGCATATAATATAAGCAGCACTTGCCTGGGCCTGTCCCGCCCACAGCTGTGATTTAGTCACAGGTACGGGAATGAAAAGCATCAGGTAAGTGCTGTTTTAAATAGTTCTGCCTTTAAATGTGTGAGGCCACATGGCACCTTTCAGAAAAAAAATAAATATTAGTATAGGACTGTCCCTTGAGATTTGCCGTGGAGTGGTGGGGTAGCTCAAAATATTGCAATGTTTTGCCAAAAATCTCCATTTATTAATAAGTACAGTTTAGAAATCGTGCTGGCTCCCTCATTTTGATTTTTCCAAGTCTGTGATGCCAAAAAATGAGAGAATTTATAGTAGGAGGGAATGTCCCACTGTGTCAAAGGCAGATGACAGGTCCAGGAGGAGGAGGACAGAGTAGTGTCGCTTGGCTTTTTTTCATACCCATTGACACACCCATTGACACCCATCAGAGCCTAGTTATTTGACTTTCGTGTCATCTCTCCAAATCACCCATTTGCAATCTTCCACTGTCCACTTTGCGGATTTTTTTTAAAACTCTAGCTGACGCTTTTTATGACTATATTGAAGTCTAAGTTTATTCATCTTTTTGCAGTCTACCGTTCTAAATTTAAAACTTAACTATCCACAAATCACTGGAAAGCTCAGAGAGCAAGGATAAAGTGACAATTTGTTTGTAAATAAATCAAATATACTTTGTTAATTTCAAAAATATATATACTGTATGCACAAGACAATTAACAACCTAAAAGCATCCTCAACCTATTGTATAAGCAAACTTCATTTGTGATCATTATGCCATTATCCCTTATACCAACACTTGGAGAAATATGGAAAATCACCAATGCTAATTGATCCCATAAACATTCAGATATATTCAAAGAGAATTAGGCAAATGTAAGGTTACCTTAGTTGGTGAGATGTGGATGCTCAGTGTGCATCCAGCCCCGACGCGCGTTACATCGTCACTACCTCATGAACACTTTTTGGAAGTGGGTCCTGGCTGCTACATGGATCACACAATTTAAAGCACACACAGTGGGTGTGGTACAGGAAACAAATGAACCCTTTTAGGGCATGTACAAATACCATTGTTTACTAGATACCTATTCACATAAGGATTCAAGCACACATAATGGATGTGGCACAAGGATCAAATTAGCACTTTCAGGGCATCCATAAATACCATTCATTACTAGACACCTATTCACATGGGAATTCAAGCATACTAAATTGATGTGGTACTGGGATCAAATTAACCCTTTCAGGGCATATACAAATACTATTCATTACTAGAGACCTATTCTCAAAGGATTTCAAGCATATATAATGATGGGATAAAGGGATTAAATTGACATATTTAGGGCATAAACAAGTACCATTCATTACTAGGCATTTATGCACATATGGATTTAAATATACATAATAGGTGTGATACAATGATCAAAGTAACCCATTCAGGGCATATACAAACACCAGTCATTACCAGACAGCTATTCATGTAGGAATTGAAGCCTACATAATGGGTGGGTGTGGTACAGGGATCAAATTAACCCATTCATGGTATATATATATATATATATATATATATATATATATATATATAAAAATACCATTCATTACAAGACCTCTATTCACATGAGAGTTCAAACATTCTAGATATTTTCCTTTTTCAAGAAATCTCATTTTAAGGATGTTTGATTCTCTCTTGAAACCACTATCAAACGTACAGTATTTTATTATATCCCAATATTGGCCACTGGGTACATTTTTTATCCACCTTGGGGTAAGTGCCCACTGGAAAATAAAAGATAACTTTTAACATCGACATTTTTTAAATGAGTTGATCTACTATCATTCCACCACTGTCATTCCTAGAGATGACTGGATCCAAAAATTTTATTGAGGAATTGGAATAAGAAAAAGTAAAAAGCAGACCCATATATTCGTATTTAGTTTGCCCACAAAGGCTTGAGCCTTCTTTCGGGTTCCTCCCAAGGTAAAAAATAAATCATCTATAAAACATCTGTAAAATGCTTCAACTGCGTGTTTTGTGTGAGCGCAGACGAACCTTTTTACTCTCACATAGCTCTGACAATGCACTCAGTTGAAGCAGAATGATCTTATCCAGCTGTCAGAGCTGTGTGACAATGGGGAGTATGTCTGCATTCTGGATTCCCCGCATTCTGTCAGACCTATGTGAGAACACGCAGCATCTCACTTATGCTTTGTATGCTAGGGATATTATTTTATTTTTTTTTGGATAAACGCCAGTGGGCCTATTACAAAAAATATTTATGTACACATTTTTTGCTAATTAAATGTATCTTTTATGATGGGAATACCTATTTAAATACATTTTATTAGGATTTTATGTGATATACCATCACTAAGTACCAAGTATTTGTGAAGTCTAACGGAAATGATACAAGGTTTTTTAAATATTTAAAACATATAAATCTGAAAGTTGTGACATGTATTTGTAGTCAACCTCCTATAGTACTCCTAAATAAACCCTGAGTGACCAATTGCCTCCAAAAATCCCTTTATTAGTAAATTGAGTCTACTTGTGTATAATTTATTCTCAGTATAACTATTGCTGTTTTGTGAAGACCTCAGAGGTTAGTTGGATAATAATAGAGTTCAAACAGCATCATGAAAACCAAGGACTCATTGAGAATCTGTGGCAAGACTTGAAAATTGCTGTTCACATATGCTCTCCATGCAATTTGTTTGAGCTAGGGCTATATTGCAAAGTAGAATGGGCAAACATTTCAAGCTCTAAATGTGCAAAGCTGGTAGAGACATAGCACAAAAAACTTGCAGCAGTAGTTGCAGCGAAGGGTACACTCACACGCAGGGCCGCCACTAGGAATTTCAGGGCCACATACTGGCATAATTTTTGGGCCCCCTTGGGACTCCACCCAGGCGCCACCCCCAGCTCTGCCTCCACCACTAAAACTTCCTACAGTCTCACTGCCACAATTGCAAAAACATATATGTATGTACAGTATAATATATATATATATATATATATATATATAGATATATATAGATATAGATATATATACACATATACATATATACAGTCATGGCCAAAGGTGTTAGCACCCTTGAAGTTGTTTCCCTCAGAAAATTACACAGACAGCCTGTATACACAGACAGACTGTATACAAAGACAGACAGACTGTATAGACAGATAGACTGTATACACAGACAGACTTTATACACAGACTGTATATACAGACAAACTGTATACACAGACAGACAGTATATACAGACAGACTGAATACACAGACAGACTGAATACACAGACAGACAGACTGTATACATACAGACTGCATACACAGACAGACTGAATACACAGATAAACAGACTGTATACACAGACAGACTTTATATACAGACAGACTGTACACACAGACAGACTATACACAGACAGACTGAGTACACAGACAGACAGTATATACATACAGATAGTATACACAGACAGACAGTATACACAGATAGAAAGACTGTATACACAGACAGATTGAATACACAGACTGTATACACAGACAGACTGTATACACAGAAAGACAGTATACACAGAAAGACAGTATAAACAGACAGACAGTTTTTTAAGACAGACAGTATATACAGACTGACAGTATACACAGACAGACAGTATACACAGATAGATAGTATACATAGACAGACAGACAGTATACATAGATAGTATACATAGACAGACAGACAGTATACATAGATAGTATACATAGACAGACAGTATACACAGATAGTATACATAGACAAACAACTACATATTGCATACTATACAAGACACACATCTTATACATAACACATACAGGTAGCACATAACACATACAGATATATATTGAGACCATATTGAATACCCACATAATTAACCATATACCCTCATAATGGGTCCCATATCAATTGGAACAATTTATAATATGTGGGTTATCCGGACTATCAAGGACAATCGCAATATAACATGTAAGAAGAAGAAAAAAGGCGATCAAAACAGTTCAATTATTGTGCAAATATTTTATTAATCAAGTGAGGGTTAAAACACCATAAAAATATTCATAAGTATCCAGGTACACACTAATCATAGATATGCCATAATTTTCAAGACTGGTTTATGCAAGAAGGTACCTATCACCGTATGGCGATCAACCTATAGGCTCACCATTACTAAGCACTAATATACACTAAGCACTAAGCTCTCATATATTATATCAATTAGGTGGATGTCATAGATTATAACTAACTGCAATGGATTATTAGCATATGTCACAAACCACCGGGGGGGGTCACTCAGAAATCCCCCGCGCTGGCTACCAGTACGTCACAATCGGGGGGTAACAAGTGGGGGTCACCCCTCCTTTATACCTCCCGACTGACAGACAGAGCACGTGACGCGCTCTCTAGCGCCCCTCTTATAGTCAGGCCAATTATGGAATTGCCCGACAATAAGCAAGGAGGCCGCTATACTACTTATGCCGATTATTGAAGGGTCCCCGGTGAGAGTAGGGTATATATTCCCCCGACCTCCGCGGGCGGAATATATCTAAACCTCCCAGAATCTCACTGGCCTCCCCACAATAATCCTTGGCACAACTCGCTGCCACCAACCGCTTCACGGTAACTATTAGCCGAACACACAGACGTGGGATTCAAGATCGAGATAACAGAACAGCCCAAGATTAATTATATAATTTAATCAGCCTAAAGCACACTAGAAACTACAATATATACAATAGGGAATCTACAGAATATACATATGTCAGAGTACAGTTACAATCAAAGCATGGGTTACAAACAGGCATACACAGTTCCAGCAGTTACCTTGTTGCGTCTGGCCACAGGGGGGCGCTGTACCCAGGTTTCTAGGATCCTTCCCACAGATGTTTCCTACACGTGCCCCCAGCGAAAAGAACACTGGAAAATGGCCGAAGTAGGGTTATCAACCTGGGCAAATCCAGGTCCCCTCCTACCTTAGTGACCTCAGAGGGAGCACTGCTCCACCCCTGGCTTGAGTTATGGACAATCCACAACATGGAATATGGGCCATAACTTTGCCTGGGAGCGTCGTAGGCGGACGCCAATGCTCTCATTGTGACAGTTATGAATTTAGCTACAGAACGAGGGGACTCATGACCTGTCTGCCAGTTCCCCATTGGCTGATATCACGCCTGGGGCATTTCCCAATGTCCTGCTCCCATAAAAAGGGTGTGCCGGCATCGTCCGCATGCGGAGACACCATTTTTATGGTTGCCATATTTATCGGAAATATGGCTTGCGAGATATGAACCATTTTTTACTGGAGTCGTTCTGTCTGGCTATTTCCATAGCCTTGCTAATGAGATACAACTCTTGTTACAGGGTGACGGCAGGGAGTCATCCTGTGTCCATTGTTCCCACACCACCTCATCTCCATATCACAGGACATGGCCATGGAGGTGTAAGTGGAACACTGAGAACAAGAAGGGAGGGGGCACTGCCAGGGAGTGATGAGGGACTATGACTGGAGTCATAATTCATCTTCATATCCCGGGATTTGCCTCACACCTCCCCCCTTTTGAGGGCGCTAGGGGGCGGCACACTCCGGTGTTCCCCCGTGCGCCCGTCCGCGACCTCTCCTTGTCGGGACAGCCCGTCTGCGTTACCGTGGTCACGGCCCCTTTTGTGGCGAATGGTGAAGTTGTATTGCTGGAGCGCAAGGCTCCATCGCAACAATCGCCCATTCGTCCCAGAGACGGTGTGCAACCAGCTGAGGGGATTGTGGTCCGTCTCCACGATGAAGTGGCGCCCGTATAGATAGGGTTGCAGACGCTGCAGGGCCCACACTATGGCCAGGCACTCCTTCTCCATTGTGGAATAGGCCACTTCCCTCGGTAACAGCTTCCTGCTCAGGTACAAGACTGGGTGCTCTTGGCTCGCAGAGTCCACCTGGCTGAGCACCGCACCGAGGCCGAAGTCACTGGCGTCGGTCTGTACTACAAACGGCCGCGTGAAGTCGGCTGCCTGTAGCACGGGCGGGCTGGACAGGGCGTCCTTTAGGGCCCGGAAGGCTGTCTCGCAGTCCATTGTCCAATCGACTGCAGAGGGCAGCTTCTTCTTGGTGAGGTCCGTCAGGGGCTTTGCCAGGCTACTATAGCATGGAACAAACCTCCTATAGTACCCAGCGGTCCCCAAGAAGGACATCACCTGCTTCTTGGTCCTGGGGGTGGGCCAGGATGCGATGGCTTCCACTTTCTCAGGCTCGGGCTTCAGTGTTCTCCCACCTACCCGGTGACCGAGGTACTGGACCTCGCTCATGGCCAGCTGACACTTTCCCGGCTTGATGGTCAAACCTGCCCGGTGGATCCGCCTGAGCACCTGTGCTAGATGCTCTAGGTGGTCCTCCCAGGTGGGACTGAAGACGGCAATGTCATCCAGGTACGCGGCCGCGTACCCTTCAAGTCCCTTGAGCAGGGTGTTGACCATCCGCTGGAAAGTGGCAGGGGCATTCCTCATCCCGAATGGCATCACCGTGGACTCGTACAGTCCAAATGGGGTAATAAAGGCAGAGCGTTCCCTGGCCTTGCGAGTCAGGGGGATCTGCCAATATCCCCGGCTCAGATCCATGATGGTCAGGTACTGAGCCCCGGCCAACTGATCGAGCAGGTCATCGATGCGTGGCATTGGGTACGCATCGGCGACCGTGACCGCATTGAGCCCCCTGTAGTCCACGCAGAACCGAGTGGTTCGGTCCTTCTTAGGGACGAGGACTACAGGCGAGGCCCAAGCGCTGTTGGATGCCTGGATCACCCCCAGCTTCAGCATCTCGTCAATCTCCTGGCGCATGTGTTGCTGCACCTCCAGGGAGACCCGATATGCTGAACGCCGGATCGGGGGATGATCCCCAGTGTCCACGTGATGGACAGCCAAGTCAGTCCTTCCGGGCTGGTTGGTAAACAACCCCCGGAAGGGGTGTAGGGTGGCCCACAGCTGGGACCGTTGGTCCTCCAAGAGCTGGTGGCCAGCCTCCACATCCTCAATGGATCCGCCTGCCCTAACCTGGGCTAGCATATCCAAGAGGGTTTCCGCTTCTCCCTCCTCGGGCAGGTTGCACACGGGGAGCGCACATGCCTCCCGCTCATGATGTGCCTTCATCATGTTCACATGGAAGGGCTTCCGCCTTCCACGGGCAGGGTCCAGGGTGACCAGGTACGTCACAGGGTTGAGCTGCTGGTACACGAGGTATGGGCCTTCCCAGGCTGCCTGAAGCTTGTCCTGTGGTACGGGGACCAGTACCCACACCTCTTGACCCACTTGGTAGGTCCTCTCACAAGCGTTCTGGTCGTACCAACGCTTCTGATCGGCCTGGGCTTGAGCCATATTGTCGTGTACCAGTTGCGTCAAGGCCTGCATTTTGTCCCGGAAGCGCATGACATACTCGATAACCGACACTCCAGGGGTGGCCAAATCCCCTTCCCAAGCCTCTTTCACCAGAGCCAGGGGGCCCCGCACACGTCGCCCGTACAGGAGCTCAAACGGTGAGAATCCTGTTGAGGCCTGTGGGACCTCCCGGTAAGCAAATAACAGGTGTGGGAGATACCGCTCCCAGTCACGCCCATGGGAGTCGACCAACATCTTAAGCATCTGCTTTAAGGTGCCATTGAACCGCTCGCACAGGCCATTAGTCTGTGGATGGTACGGGCTGGCCACCAGATGTCGCACCTGGACTTGCTTACAGAGGGCCTCCATCAGCTGGGACATGAATTGGGTCCCCCGGTCAGTGAGCATTTCCTGGGGAAAACCCACTCGGGAGAAAATCTCCAGCAATGCGGTGGCCACCTTGTCAGCCCGAATGGACGACAAGGCCACTGCTTCTGGGTACCGGGTGGCATAGTCCACTACCGTCAGTAGGAAGCGTTTCCCAGAGCTGCTGGGGATGGCCAGCGGGCCGACCAGATCCACAGCCACCCTCCTGAAAGGCTCATCGATGATTGGCAGAGATACTAGTGGGGCTTTGGGGTGTGGCCCCGCCTTCCCCACTCTCTGACAGGTTTCACACGAACGGCAGTAGGCAGCCACATCGGCCCCCATTTTTGGCCAGTAGAAATGCTGGTTTAACCTGGCCTTGGTCTTAGCGATCCCTAGGTGTCCGGCCATCGGAATCTCATGTGCGATCCGCAACAACTCCGTCCGGAACGGATAGGGTACCACCAACTGTCGGTCCCTGGGCCACGCCTCCGGTGAACCCTGCTGGACCGTGGCCCGGTACAGCCGTCCTTGGTCCCAGACCACTCGCTCCGGGTCCGAGTCCGAGGGAGGCTGGGCCGCCTGCTCCTTAAGAGCTTTCAGGCTGTCGTCAGCTTCTAACGCTGCCTGAAACCCCTGACTAGATGTGGCCAGAATCGACGAGACTGTCACATCTTCGGTCAGTACCCCGGGACCTGTGTCCTGGCCTCCACCTGACTCGGCTGCCACTTGGTCAGAAGGGGAAGAGCTATCGGACCTCCGGGAGGCCCCTTGGCTTCCAGCACTCCCACTGCGGGTGACAGCGGCCACAGCCGCTGCAACCGTGGGTCGTGCCTGCTCCTCCTCCGTTCCTGACCAAGTCGCCGGTTCAGGCAGACCTACCTGGCTTCCTGACACCCCGGTTGTGGGGGAACCATGCACCGAGATCTTACCTGGGAGCACTTCCGCTCCTGGACCGGCCCCAATCTCACCTGCCTGTTCCCCTCCTGCAGCAACAGAACCCCGCTGTGAAATCTCTGGGGACCCCACATTTGCTGTGGTAGCCCCCACCCCACACACTGGTCCTCCCCCTGCAGCACCCTGCTCTCTGCTTATCCCTGCAGAGGGCAACAGATCCCAGCTCACAGGCTGGTTACTTGTAGAGGCATTGTCACACCTTTCTCTGACCCCCTCCCCTCCTGTCACAGCTGCAGCTGTGTGTGTGTCTATGGTGTCTATGCAAGCAGAAATATCAGAGTTCACTCCCTCCTCCCTTACATCATTCATAGATAACACATTAACATTGTCCGGAGGCATGTCAGTACGGGCTGAAGGTTCAGCCCTTGGTTGGGGCCCAAACTGGGAGGTTATCTGCCCCAAATCTGTCCCAAGTAGCACGTTTGCGGGGATCCGATCAGTTACCCCCACCTCCCTCACCCCTCGCCCTGCGCCCCAGTCCACATAAATGTCAGCAACAGGCAGCGCCGGGTCAGTGCCTCCAATCCCGGAGACAGCGAGGGTTTTTCCAGGGATCAAGTCTTGGGGGGACACCATCTCAGGCCGCACCAGAGTCACCTCCGAGGCGCTGTCTCGCAGTCCTATGGTCACAGACCGGCCGACGGTGACAGGTTGGAAGCTGTCCAGGGACCTACCACCACCCCCACCCACACAATACACCTTGGGCGGCCCTTGGGACGGGGACGGAGCCGGGGCCTTGGGACGCTGAGGGCACATGGCCTTGAAGTGTCCAGGTAGGTTGCACTGGTGGCACCGTCTTGGCTCTGCCACGGGCCTGGAGAGGGGAGTTGAGGGGGACACCCCCTGCAGTCTAGGGGCAGGTGGGGCAGTCGCAGAATTCATCTTACCCCCTCTCCAGGTGCTGCTGGTGGCTGCTCTCCTGGCTTCAGGAGCCCGATTGTTGGTGTAGTCATCGGCCAGGGCAGCTGTAGCCGTGGACCCCTTTGGCTT
Source organism: Anomaloglossus baeobatrachus (assembly GCF_048569485.1). Classification (NCBI taxonomy): domain Eukaryota; kingdom Metazoa; phylum Chordata; class Amphibia; order Anura; family Aromobatidae; genus Anomaloglossus; species Anomaloglossus baeobatrachus. The sequence continues at coordinate 293,404,590 of NC_134355.1, forward strand.
CTGGTCTCGGATGAACTGGCGGAGATCCTCAGGGCAGTTCCACAAGAGTTGCTCCGTGATGACCAAGTCCAGGATCTCTGGTCCGGTGGAAAGCTGCAGGCCTTGGGTCCAGTGGTCGGCAGCTCGGGCAAGTGCCCGCCGGTGGTCAGCCCAGGAGTCCTTTGGTCCCTTCTGTAGGCTCCGGAACTTCTTGCGGTAGGACTCTGGAGTGAGGTTGTACTGTTGGATCAGGGCCCGCTTGATGGTGTCGTAGCCCTGATCTGCCTCAGCAGGCAAGTCCCCAAGGATATCCAGGGCCTTACCCCTTAAACGGGGGGTCAGGTATTTGGCCCACTGGTCCTTGTCCAGATGGTGCTGCAAGCAAGTCCGTTCAAAAGCAGTCAAGAAAGAGTCCAAGTCTCCATCCTTCTCCAGCACTGGGAAGTCCTCAACACGGACCTTTGGAAGTTTGGTGTCTCGAAGGTCACGTGTGGCTGATGAGGGCCGGAGCTGAGCTAGCTGCAGCTGGTAGTCACGGTCTGCCTGTCGCTCTCGCTCTCGCTCTTCACGCGCTGCCTGCCGCTCTCGCTCCGCAGCCTCACGCTCTGCGTGCCGCTCCGCAGCCTCAGCGTCACGCGCTGCCTGCCGCTCTGCCCTGCGCTCTGCCAGGAGTTCCTCGTAGCCCTTCTGGTCTCCAGCCTGGAGAAGGGCCATAGCCATTTGAAGAAGGCTATCCGAGCCTCCCAGGCTCGGTGGAATGGCACGTGGTGATCTGCGGCACGCTGCAGAGCTAGGCGATTCACTGTCCCTTTCAGAGCGGAGGGCTGGCATCTGGCTCATTGAGGAACCTTGGGTGAGCTCCTCCTCATCTTGTCCAGCAGTGCCAGGTTGCGCAATGTCCTCGGCAGAACGGTTTTCTGGCGTCGAGCTCCTGGAGGACTCGTGGGCAACCTCCTCATTGCTGTCCACAGCACCGTCCTCCCTCTCTTCGGCTCCTGCCTTAGCATTGGCCAGTTGCATAGCTCTGCTCCTGGTGCCATCAGCCATTCTTGCAGACTTTTGGTCACTGACACAGAACTGACACCTGATGCCTCCACACACCTTACAGTATCTGCACTCTGACACTCTAGTGTTGAGCTAGTCTGAAGACCCCAGCAGCCACAGCTGCTGCAGGCAGTCTTTAGTGTCTGGGAGTATGGGTCTCACACTCACACACACTATTATCTCGATCCCACCGCTATGCCACCAATATGTCACAAACCACCGGGGGGGGTCACTCAGAAATCCCCCGCGCTGGCTACCAGTACGTCACAATCGGGGGGTAACAAGTGGGGGTCACCCCTCCTTTATACCTCCCGACTGACAGACAGAGCACGTGACGCGCTCTCTAGCGCCCCTCTTATAGTCAGGCCAATTATGGAATTGCCCGACAATAAGCAAGGAGGCCGCTATACTACTTATGCCGATTATTGAAGGGTCCCCGGTGAGAGTAGGGTATATATTCCCCCGACCTCCGCGGGCGGAATATATCTAAACCTCCCAGAATCTCACTGGCCTCCCCACAATAATCCTTGGCACAACTCGCTGCCACCAACCGCTTCACGGTAACTATTAGCCGAACACACAGACGTGGGATTCAAGATCGAGATAACAGAACAGCCCAAGATTAATTATATAATTTAATCAGCCTAAAGCACACTAGAAACTACAATATATACAATAGGGAATCTACAGAATATACATATGTCAGAGTACAGTTACAATCAAAGCATGGGTTACAAACAGGCATACACAGTTCCAGCAGTTACCTTGTTGCGTCTGGCCACAGGGGGGCGCTGTACCCAGGTTTCTAGGATCCTTCCCACAGATGTTTCCTACACGTGCCCCCAGCGAAAAGAACACTGGAAAATGGCCGAAGTAGGGTTATCAACCTGGGCAAATCCAGGTCCCCTCCTACCTTAGTGACCTCAGAGGGAGCACTGCTCCACCCCTGGCTTGAGTTATGGACAATCCACAACATGGAATATGGGCCATAACTTTGCCTGGGAGCGTCGTAGGCGGACGCCAATGCTCTCATTGTGACAGTTATGAATTTAGCTACAGAACGAGGGGACTCATGACCTGTCTGCCAGTTCCCCATTGGCTGATATCACGCCTGGGGCATTTCCCAATGTCCTGCTCCCATAAAAAGGGTGTGCCGGCATCGTCCGCATGCGGAGACACCATTTTTATGGTTGCCATATTTATCGGAAATATGGCTTGCGAGATATGAACCATTTTTTACTGGAGTCGTTCTGTCTGGCTATTTCCATAGCCTTGCTAATGAGATACAACTCTTGTTACAGGGTGACGGCAGGGAGTCATCCTGTGTCCATTGTTCCCACACCACCTCATCTCCATATCACAGGACATGGCCATGGAGGTGTAAGTGGAACACTGAGAACAAGAAGGGAGGGGGCACTGCCAGGGAGTGATGAGGGACTATGACTGGAGTCATAATTCATCTTCATATCCCGGGATTTGCCTCACAGCATATATTACCAGATTGTGCTTATAACCAATATTATACTTATATCACACAAATTAATATTATCCAAACACAATCTAAGAGCTATAATAGAATTATGCACTGATATACCCAAAGAAAACAGAGATAATTGGGACTCTAATTGCAGCTACCATAGAAATTAAATGGGACATAGTGAAGTGGGCTTAGCCTAATACTGTGCAGTCACTCAATTAGTTAAATGGACTGCTTCCACATAGCAATGCTAAAGCTGGTGTCACACTAAACGACAGCGACAACGACGTCGCTGTTACGTCACCATTTTCGGTGACGTAACAGCGACCTTGTAAGTCGCTGTTATGATCGCTGCTTAGCTGTCAAACACAGCAGAAGCAGCGATCATAAGGTCGCTGTGCTACATGTTCAGAGAGCAGGGAGCCGCGCTTAGCGCTGGCTCCTTGCTCTCCTGCAGCACACATCGGGTTAATTAACCCGATGTGTGCTGCAGCTACATGTCACAGTTCAGAGAGCAGGGAGCCGCGCTTAGCGCTGGCTCCTTGCTCTCCTGCAGCACACATCGGGTTAATTAACCCGATGTGTGCTGTAGCTACATGTCACAGTGCAGAGAGCAGGGAGCCGCGCGCACTGCTTAGCGCTGGCTCCTTGCTCTCCTTGCTACAGTATACATCGGGTTAATTACCCGATGCATACTGCAGCCACATGTCACAGTGCAGGAGCCGGCGCTGGCAGCAAGAGCGGAGGCTGGTAACCAGCGTAAACATCGGGTAACCAGGGAAAGGTCTTCCCTTGGTTACCCGATGTTTACGCTGGTTACAGCTTACCGCAGCTGCCAGTGCCGGCTCCTGATCGCTTCATTTCGTCGCTCTCTCGCTGTCACACACAGCGATGTGTGTGTCACAGCGGGAGAGTGACGATCAAAAAATGAAGCTGGACATTCAGCAACGACCGGCGACCTCACAGCAGGGGCCAGGTCGTTGCTGGATGTCACACACAGCGACAGCGACGGGACGTCGCTGCAACGTCACAGAAAATGGTGACGTAGCAGCGACGTCGTTGTCGTCGTCGTTATGTGTGACACCAGCTTAAGCCTAGCCTAGATTAGTATGGCATTTCTATGCACAATGGCAAGACATGTGAGTCAAATTGTCATAGAATAAGAGTACAATGGAAAAATACAACCATTAAATCGCCATATCAAACGGAAGAAGGTTTACCAATACCTGATATATGTGCAAGGATATGTGGCAAGTCAGCGTGTAGCCGGATACACAGGACATATCTATGCATATCTATGACTAGTGTGTACCTGGATACTTATGAATATTTTTATGGTGTTTTAACCCTCACTTGATTAATTAAATATTTGCACAATAATTGGACTGTTTTGATCGCCTTTTTTCTTCTTCTTACACATAATACATAAAGGCAGCACATAACACATACAGGCAGCACATTACACAGACACAGACAGCACATTACACAGACACAGACAGCACATTACACAGACAGCACATTACACAGACACAGACAGCACATAACACATGATTCACATTATACTCACCTGCCCGTGATGCAATTCAGCGCCCTCCCACGCATCTAGGTGAGGTAAGGCAGGGGTCGGGGTCGGCAGGCCCCCCTAGTCTGAGATCAGCTGAACCTGGCTGGGATCAGCGCCCCTTCCACGGGCTGAGAGCAGCGGGCCCCCACGGTCTGAGATGAGCGGGCGGGCCACTTCACGACCTGACCCCCCCCATCTGAGAGAAGCAGGCTCCCCTGGTCTGAGATGAGCGGGCGGGCCACCTCACCCCCCCGGTGTGAGATAAGTGGGCCCCCCTGGGCTGAGATGAGCGGGCGGGCCACCTCACCACCTCACACCCCCCGGCGAATGTCTTCAGCTCACAGTGCTTATCTGTCCCACTGGCTGCCACGTCCTCACCACCTCTGCCGCTGTTACTTGCTGGAGTGTAATGAGGTCGCAGAGTGATGACCTCACCACACTGCTGCAAGGCCCAGCGATGACGCGCCGGCTCCCTGCTCTCCTCCAATGACTCTGCCTCCACTCCACCACATGGCTAATTTGCATGCTCTGCCCAGTTGCATGCAAATTAGTCATGTAAGGAGGTGAAGCAACACTGCCAGGCAGCTGTGACTGGGGCCTGGTGAAGAGGAGGGGCCCGTCCTGCTGGGGGCCTAATAAAGATAAGTATTTACCCCGGGCCTGTCTGGGCCCCCTCTCTTCACCTGGCCCCCTACACCAGGCACAGTAGTAATGCCCTGATGGTGGCCCTGCTCACACGAGTGTATTACTCAGGCGAGTACAATGCGAGAAAATCGCGCATTGTATTTGGACCAATGTTATTCAATGAGGAAGAGCAGATAGTCAGCTATTTTCTCATCCATAGTCTAGAGGAGAGAAAAGTCACAGCATGCTGCGAGTGTCAGCGAGAGCCATGTCACTTGCACCCATACAAGTCTATGGGTGCAAGTGAAACATTGGACTGCACTTGGATAATATCCGAGTGCAATGCGATTATCACATCAGCTGACAATGGAGGAGATAGAGAAATTAATCCTTCCATCTCCTCCACAGTGCCCACCCTCTCCTCTTCAGCTGTGATCCGATCCCAGGATCGGATCACAGTCCGATGACACTCGGATCATGCTGGCAGCGCAGCAGGAGCTGAGAGTCATTAGTATATCGCATCCAATGCACTCCCGTTGGATGCCATACCATCGGGTGAATCTAGACTAATTGTGGTCCTACAAAGTATTGACTCAGGGGTCTGAATAAAAATGCACATAAATATCTTCAAGTTTACATTTTTAAAATATTTAGAAAACCATGTATCATTTTCTTTATACTTCAAAAATACTTGCTACTTTGAATTGATATATCACATAAAATTCCAATATAATGCAGTTAAGTTTTTTGGTGAAACGTGAAAAATGTGGAAAAGTTTATGAGGTATGAATACTTTTTCAAGGTACTGTATTATTAACTCAACGCAAACAGCCCAACTATCCAACTACACACTACAAACCACCAGCCCACGTAGCAGGTACAAAAGAATACAATTTGCATTTACAGAAATAGCAAAGAGCAGGAAAATAAAACATTTTTGAGAATTTTTTCTTATACTAGTGCCATTGTTATTTTTCCTGGAAATGTATTAATACATGCAGGGGTGGACATAAATGGAAGATTGCCCCTTAGTAAGAACAATTTATGGCTCTTTGCTGTCCAATAGCTCATCACAATGCACTTGTTTATACAGTGCCTACAAGTAGTATTCAACCCCCTGCAGATTTAGCAGGTTTACACATTCGGAATTAACTTGGCTTTGTGACATTTGGACTGTAGATCAGCCTGGAAGTGTGAAATGCAGCAAAAAGGGTGTTATTTCTTTTTTTATTTTTTTTTTAAATTGTGAAAAGTTTATTCAGAGGGTCATTTATTATTCAACCCCTCAAACCACAAGAATTCTGTTTGGTTCCCCTAAAGTATTAAGAAGTATTTTAGGCACAAAGAACAATGAGCCTCACATGTTTGGATTAATTATCTCTTTTTCCAGCATTTTCTGACTAATTAAGACCCTCCCCAAACTTGTGAACAGCACTCATACATGGTCAACATGGGAAAGACAAAGGAGCATTCCAAGGCCATCAAAGACAAGATCATGGAGGGTCACAAGGCTGGCAAGGGGTACAAAACCCTTTCCAAGGAGTTGGGCCTACCTGTCTCCACTGTTGGGAGCATCATCCGGAAGTGGAAGGCTTATGGAACTACTGTTAGCCTTCCACGGCCTGGACAGCCTTTGAAAGTTTCCACCCGTGCCGAGGCCAGGCTTGTCTGAAGAGTCAAGGCTAACACAAGGACAAAAAGGAAGGCGCTCCGGGAAGATCGCATGGCAGTGGGGACATTGGTTTCAGTCAATACCATAACTAACGTACTCCACCGCAATGGTCTCCGTTCCAGACAAGCCCGTAAGGTACCTTTACTTTCAAAGCATCATGTCAAGGCTCGTCTACAGTTTGCTCATGATCACTTGGAGGACTCTGAGACAGACTGGTTCAAGGTTCTCTGGTCTGATGAGACCAAGATCGAGATCTTTGGTGCCAACCACAAACGTGACGTTTGGAGACTGGATGGCACTGCATACAACCTCAAGAATACCATCCCTACAGTCAAGCATAGTGGTGGCAGCATCATGCTGTGGGGCTGTTTCTCAGCCAAGGGGCCTGGCCATCTGGTCTGCATCCATGGGTAGATGGATAGCACGGCCTACCTGGAGATTTTGGCCAAGAACCTCCGCTCCTCCATCAAGGATCTTAAGATGGGTCGTCATTTCATCTTCCAACAAGACAACGACCCAAAGCACACAGCCAAGAAAACCAAGGCCTGGTTCAAGAGGGAAAAAATCAAGGTGTTGCAGTGGCCTAGTCAGTCTCCTGACCTTAACCCAATTGAAAACTTGTGGAAGGAGCTCAAGATTAAAGTCCACATGAGACACCCAAAGAACCTAGATAACTTGGAGAAGATCTGCATGGAGGAGTGGGCCAAGATAGCTCCAGAGACCTGTGCCGGCCTGATCGGGTCTTATAAAAGACGATTATTAGCTGTAATTGCAAACAAGGGTTATTCCACAAAATATTAAACCTAGAGGTTGAATAATAATTGACCCACACTTTTATGTTGAAAATTTATTAAAATTTAACTGAGCAACATAACTTGTTGGTTTGTAAGATTTATGCATCTGTTAATAAATCCTGCTCTTGTTTGAAGTTTGCAGGCTCTAACTTATTTGCATCTTATCAAACCTGCTAAATCTGCAGGGGGTTGAATACTACTTGTAGGCACTGTATATCTATGTCAGAAAGCTTGCTATTTTTCAGGTTTTAGTGGGCCCCTGCACAGGTTGCAACAAATAGTATATCCACTTTTGAATAAATATATAACTACTTACTCTGACACTGACCAATCACAGTATGTAAATATATACCTCTTTAACAAGGTAGCAGTAACAGTATAGTAATATCTAGCTAGGGATTTATTAAAAAGTCTTTAGGAGAAATACCAGAAAAAGCACAGAGTAAAACTCTAATAAAATGACTTCCCTCTCTCCTTTAAATGGGTGGTTCACCCATATTTTTTATTGTCTAGTTTGATATTATATTGAGAAACAATGTTTCTCTCAAATACCTTGTGTTGGCAATAGTGCCTATGAGAGGCGCTATTGCAATCGTTGTTCCCACTCCAGTGACGTCACTGTCAAGTGCCGCACACGTCACATCCGTGCAGCCGGCTGCTTTCTTCTTTTTTCACTGAGCTGTGAGTGGTGTTTCACCACTGTCACAGCCCATCTGCTCCCTGCTCCCTGCTCCCCCCTCCCTCACAGCAGAACGCTGCAAGCAAGAGACATGCTGTGCTGTGAGGGAGGAGGGAGGAGGAAAGAGGGAGGGGGGAGCAGTGAGCAGATGGGCTGTGACAAGCGGTGAAACACCGCTCACAGCTCAGTTAGCAAGGAAGACTGCAGCCGGCTAAATGGATGTGACGTGTGCGGCACTTGATGGTGACGTCACTGGAGCAGGAACAGCGGTCTGCAATAGCACCTCTCACAGGCATTATTGCCAACACAAGGTATTTGAGAGAAACATTGTTTCTCAATATAATATCAAACTAGACAATAAAAAATATGGGTGAACCACCCCTTTAATTATCCAGTTATTTAAACAGAATACAGTTATTGTAGGGGTTTTGCCAAAGTCTATGATTTTTTATGTTTTCTGCTCAAGTAATGGTTTTCTTAAGGAAGTCAAGACTAAAGACTGCTTTTCACGCAGTGACATTGCTAGCGATGTCTCTGGTGAAAGCACCCACCTCCATCGATTGTGCGTCACAGGCAAATCGTTGCCCGTGGCGCACAATATCGCTAGGACCTGTCACACATACCTGCCTAGCGACATCGCTGTGGCCAGCAAACAGCCTCTTTTCTAAGGGGTGGTTCATGCGTCATCACAGCGACGTCACACAGCAGCCGTCCAATTGAAGCGGAGGGGCGGAGAGAAGCCGAAAGAAAGTGACGCCCACCTCGTTGCCGGAGGATGCAGGTACGGTGTTGTTCCTCGTTCCTGGGGTGTCACACGTAAAGATGTGTGCTGCCTCAGGAACGACGAACAACCTGCGTCCTGCAACAGCAACGATATTTGGGATTAGAATGACGTGTCAACAATCAACAATTATGTGAGTAATTTTGATCGTTAGCAGTCGTTCGTACATTTCACATGCAATGACATTGCTAACGAGGCCGGATGTGCGTCATGAATTCCGTGACCCCAATGACATCTCGTTAGCGATGTCGTTGCGTGTAAAGCCCCCTTTAGTCACAGGTAATGACAGTGATTAATCAGTGAATTTTCATTTTAATGTCATAACGATAATTTTAACAGATTATAAATAGAGATGAGTGAATGAGTTCTAAAAAAATGATTTCTCTGTGGCATACAGCTATTGGATATTCAAGTTGAACACATATCATGAACTGTTCCTCTATTCCCTGGTGGTGCTGGACTGCCCTGTAGCTAGTGTTTTGTCATAGCAGGATTTTATTGCCGCCAGGGGCATAATAACTGATCAATTGAAAATCCTGGCAGCTGACTTCTCAAAATGAACAAGGCCTGGTTTGGCACCGACTTCTCAACCCCAGCAGATGACAGTTGCTCTCACTCATAACTTTTGTAAGGCAAACAGGCATCCCTCACTCCTACTTTTTTAGGAGTCCAGCAGCCAGCCCTGAGTCATAATTATTAGAGGGCCAGCAGATGGCCTTTAATCAATTTTTAGAGAGCCAGCAGCTGGCCCTCACTCATAATTTGTAGAGGGCCAGCAGCTGGGCCCTAAATCATAATTTTTGGAGGTTCAGCAATTTATTTTTCAGGGCTACAGATTTTATTTTCAAAAATAAAACCATAAAGTTTGAGTGTGAAAGCACAACATTCAACGTCATCCAAGAAACCTAGTTTCCTGTCCCACTTTGGAGGAGGGCTCCGACAACACTGTTGAAAACAGAACAGTGCGGATAGATAGTCGGTTGGATGTTAGATAATGTTTCCAGTCTGTTTCCCAACACCACCATGTCTTCTACACAATTCAGACTCAGCAGCCACAAGTCTGGACCACATAATTATGAACCTTATCCTCCTTCATCCCACCATTACGATTCCCAGAAGACAAGTGATCCCACACTCCTAGAAGTGAGTCTTTACATTTCCAATTCCAGCCACTCAACCTGAACATTTCATGAGGAACATGAAGCAATTGTGTGTAGTGATGCCCAAATATTTGAGCAGCCACAGTCAAAAGAAGACAACAGTGTGCAACAGCAATTAGTGTCTCAATTGTTTTATGATGATGAAATACAGTTGCCAACAAGTGATGTTGTTAAGTCATCAACTCAGTCAACAAGTGAGGAGGAGCACCAAAGAGGGGAAGTATAAAGGTACCGTCACACTAAGCAACATAGCTAGCAACATCGCTGCTGATGTGCTGTTTCTATTTGTCTTAGTTAAAACTGTTATTTAATCTTTTTCATGCTTGTCTCTGCTGCCATCTACTGGTCAGACCTTTCGGCTCCTCTGTTTCTTTTGCCCAGCCCATGGGAGTGTCTGATGACCCTCTTGCATCACATCCTGGGATGTTCATTTCCAAAGCAGAGTTTGTGAGAACAACATCCCATATTGGATTGGAGCTACTAGGAGCAAAGTCTTCTGACCACGTAGTAGCTTCAGAGGCAAGCATCGCTGGAGAATTACAATGCCAAGTACTTGGATTACTGCACTCTGCATGTCCTAACCTTTGGAGAAAATAAACCACCATTGTTTCATCTCAGCACGTGCATTTTTCACTCTGGAGCTCTCTGGTCTTGTTTGCCCTACCTATAGAAAAAACGAAGGTAAGATTCTCACAACCTCTCACAACTACGCACCTTCCATCGCCTTTAAGTGGGGACAGAACAGAACTGCTTAAGAGCTCAATACCCCGGCTACAGATCCCTAAGAACCCTGTAACTTCCCATATAATCTGCCTAGCAACAAGCCTTGTGCACTAGTCTGCCTGCACAGGGCATGCCTGGACAAGCCTAAGGGGAAGCTCTCCCATCTGCCACGTCCTATGTCACCTCTGCTTGCATTGTAAAGGGACAGTTTATGCACCTGCTGTTTCTCTCTTGCTATACGCCTTCTATAGACTTGCAGTACATTATACCCCATTACTGCACATCGCTGCACTGCGAACCCCAAGTTTTACTAAAGACACCTTGGGAATCTCATCAGGGAGTCCTTGCAGAGCTGCACAACGATTTTTGGACCCCTATTCAAAAGTCAAGTTTCTTAAAGAGACAGTACACCTTAAATCAAAATGGCCGAAAAAGACCTTGGACAGTTCCCCACTGCTGAAACAGAGCAAATACAATCTGATACTGTCCATTATGAAGCCCAGGAGGCATAGCCCACGCTTTCAGCAGACCAAGTTGTCCGACCGAAGCGCTCTTCCAAAACCATGATAAAGGCAACTGAAAACTATCACACTATGAAACATGAGCTATGTGAACACCTGGAAGAACAGTGGGAACGAGTCACCTATTACATGCCAAGACTTGAATCCTCATCAGGTGATGCCACATGCTTACAAGCCACTCTGGAACGGCTGAACACAGCTCATGAAAGATACAAGAGACTGTCAACAAGGTATATTACCTTTCTAAAAGACTCTAAAATTGATGAAGCTCTTTCAGACCTGAGCAAGGCAGAAGAGGTAGACAAGGAAAGAGATGCCAAGGTGCAAGATGCCATAGACAAGGCCGAACACCGTATCTCTCACCAGCAAGAAACCAGATCTCACCGATCAACCTCATCTAGACGTTCCTCTCGGTCATCCGGGTCATCGTCCTCAAGAAGCTCAGCCCTGAGCGACAGGATACTAAAGGCCCGCATAGGAGCAGAGGAATCCAAGGTGAGACGTTCCTTCACAGAAAGAGAAGTAGAGGAAGAAGCCAAAAGGACAGAAGCAGAAGCCCTTGCAAAAGCAGAAGCCGCTAAAGCAGAAGCCAAAAGGGCAGAAGCAGAAGCCCTTGCAAAAGCAGAAGCTGCTAAAGCAGAAGCACATGCAAAAGCAGAAGCTGCTAAAGTGGAAGCCAAAAGGGCAGAAGCGGAGGCTCGGATAAAGATTCTTCGGTCACAGATGGAAGAGGAAGTTGCGCTAGCTAAAGTGAGACTACTTGAGCAAGCATTGATCCAAGGTTCTGATCCAACTAACTCGCCACCACTGGAAGCAAACAATCCAGTTGATCGCACAAGAGACTATGTACTGAATCAGTTACCTGTAGCAACCCCGGTTTGCAGTACCGTCCAAGCCGACAACACCGAACCTCCAACTTACCTCTACCAGTGCCAGTGCCACCTAAAGCACCCGAGCAAATTAATAACAGTCACCAAGAGGTGCCCTCTCAAACACAGTCACCACGGCAAGATGGCAACCAAGTGTTTCCTGACCCATTTCCACAGCTCAAGCAGCGGTCATCAGAATCTACAGAGGCTAAACCACAGGTCAACCCTGCAGCAACGTCATTTTACCTGGGAACATCTCATCCATTCACGCCAGGCAGCCCATATGCCCCAGGGGCATCACGAGTCGTCGTGGCAACAAGTGGTGAGAAATCAGATATGTCTGAGTTTGCCAGGTTCATGGTGAGCAGAGAGCTAATCAACACTAGTATCACGAAATTTGATGATCATGCAGAGAGCTACAGGGCCTGGAAAGCAACTTTCAAGGCAGCCATCGTCAATCTCAACTTACTGCAGAACAGGAGCTCGACCTCCTGATCAAGTGGTTGGGCCTAGGCTCTACAAACCGTATCAAGAGCCTCAGAACCGTCTATGTGGGACAAGCAGAAGCAGGTCTCGCTGCTGCATGGCAGAGACTGGAACGCACCTTTGGCAGCGCAGAAGCAATAGAGAAAGCCCTATTCAAGAGACTGCAGGACATCCCAAAGATCAACCTTAAAGAAGTCCACAAGCTTCAAGACCTAAGTGATCTGCTCATGGAGCTGGAGCTCGCCAAAAGAGATCCTCGTCTGTCTGGGCTGTGCTACCTCGATACAGCCCATGGAGTGAACCCAATCGTGGTGAAGCTGCCATACAGTCTGCAGGAGAAATGGGCAACATCAGTCTCAAGGTACAAAAGAATGCATGACGTCACCTTTCCTCCATTTATTCAGTTCTGCAAGTTCATCGATGAGCAGGCCCAGATGAGGAACGACCCCAGCCTCGACTTCCTAGAGTTCAACACTTCGGCAGCTGCAACATCATCATCAAGGTATGAAGGTGCCATACACAAACGCAGAGACATTAAGAACACTGTGAGTGTCAGGAAGACTGAGCTACCATCACCTGCAGCACGCACAGATAAACAGAACACCATCTCATCACGAGATAAGTCTTTTAATCAAGAATGTCCCATCCATAAAAAACCGCATTCACTGAACAAGTGCAGAGGGTTTAGATCCAAAACCCTACAGGAGCGCAAGAAAGTCCTCACAGAGCTTGGGATCTGTTTCAAATGCTGCGCATCACTTGAGCACATGGCCAAGGACTGTAAATCCATCGTCAAGTGTCATAGTGAAAAACACGTTTCAGCCTTTCAGCCATGCATTCAACCCAGCTAACTAGAGACACACCGGCTGCAGTCACCACCACTCCCACTCCAAGTCATGACGGGGAGTCCAAGAATCAGACTGACACTACCACAACCGTCTCCTGCTCACGCTCAGAGGTATGTGGAGAGGGCCAAACACAGCAATGTTGTGCCCGAATATGCCTCATCAAGGTTTATCCCGAGGGACATCCAGAAAAGGCAAGGAAGGTGTATGCCATCATAGACGACCAAAGCAACCGGTCCCTAGCAGGAACCAAATTCTTTGAAGCCTTCGGAATTAATGGACCATCAGAACCCTACACCTTGAACACCTGCTCGGGTCGCATAGAGACTAGCGGCAGAAGAGCCCAGGGATTCATTGCTTCTCCTATCAATGGGAAGACTGAAATACCTCTACCAACGCTCGTTGAATGTGACCAAATACCCAGCCACAGGAATGAAATTCCTACCCCAGAAGCTGCATTTCATCAACCACACCTAAGACACCTCGCTAGTGTTATCCCACCTCTGGACAATAACGCAGAGATTCTACTCCTGCTCGGCAGAGACAATCTAAGGGTACACAAGGTGCGACAGCAGTGTAATGGGCCTGACTATGCACCATACGCCCAGAGACTGGACTTGGGATGAGTAGTCATAGGAAATGTGTGCGTTGATCGATCAGAAATTGATTCCTTCAAGACTTATGTGCATGGAGATGGGCACACAACCTGCTTAAAGCCATGTCCTCATCACTATGGAGTGAAAGAGAAGTCTCCAGACACAATACAGCTACCTGACGTCGCTTCTTCTCTGCATATCGACAACTTGGGAAGATCAGTCTGTCACACAACCAAGGACGACGATAAAGTAGCCTTGTCAGTAGAGGACAGAGAATTCATCGGAATAATGGACTGGGAGTTTTCTAAAGACAAAACCAACCACTCTCCATTACCCTCCCGATCTACCAGGGGAAGACTCCCAAACAACCGAGATCAAGCTCAGACTAGGTGTAACTCTCTTCAGCGTTCCATGAACAGCAAGCCTTAAATGAGAGAACACAGCGTCGCCTTTATGGACAAGGAAGTCTGCAACAACCTAGCAGAACCTGTACCAACTGAACTGAATCCAGCAGATCACGCAACTAGACCTATGTCTATAAGTTCTTTTGCTAACTCTTCTTGGCTTACAGGTCCAGAGTTCCTGCTGAGACAGTCAGAAGAAGGTGTCCAGGAAGCCTTCAGCATCCTAGATCCAGACAACGATCCAGATGTCCGAGCTGAAGTCAATACCCTGGCCACCAGTGCAGAAAAAACTTCCAACTTCAGTTGCCAACATTTTGAACGTTTCTCCAGCTGGCTGAGGCTCGTCAGGACTGTCGCTAGGTTAGTGCATATCGCCAGATGCTGTCGTACTGACCTTAAAAACAAAGACTGTCATTAGTGATGAGCGAGCATGCTTGTAACTACTCGGTACTCGCACGAGTATCGCTGTACTCGGGCTGCTCGGCGGGGACCGAGTAATCTCGCGATACTCGTGCTGTACTCGTGGTCTTCATTTCTGCATGTTGGCGCTCTTTTGAGAGCCAGCCCTCATGCAGGGATTGGCTGGCAGATCACTGCAATGCCACAGCCCTGTTAGTTGTGGAATTGCAGTGATTGGCCGGCCTGCACAGCGTGACCGAGCCTTTATATCGGCCGGCGCGCTGTGCTCTGCTCACAGCTATCCAGACTGTCAGTGCAGGGAGAGTGTCGCTGATTCAGGGAAAGCTTTGCGGCCCTTTATAGCTTTTTCAGTTGCAGGGCTGCAAACAGTGTGACCAAAAGTCCTTCTCAGGACTATTCTAGTTGTATACAGGCAGGCAGGGTATAGCCAGGTCGGAGTACAGTAGCAGAGTCCTTCTCAGGACTATTGTTGCTATATACAGGCAGGGTATAGCCAGGTCTGAATACAGGCTAGTGACCAAAAGAGTCCTTGTCAGGACTATTGTACCAGTATACAGGCAGGCAGGCAGGCAGGGTAGTGGTGACCGTATACCAGCCTTCATCATATCTGGGGCTGGTGTACACAGTGTAAAACAGTCCAGATAGTGTCTGACTTGTCTGTAATTGTCGCTCCCCAAAAAAACCTGTTAGGTTCTTATTGCGTCTGTGCTTGGTTTTTAAAACCGCACGTGTGTGCCTGTTGGTGGCAGCGTACAGGTGCACTTGTGTGCAATTTCCACAAACTTTGATATAACGCACAAGTAGTGAATATACACGTCAGCAGTGCACAGCATTGCAAAATGCGCAAGGGCATTGGCAAGGAACAAGGAAGTGGACGTGATGGTGGTGCAGGCAGAGGCCGAGGTCGTGGGCAAGCTCTAATTTCGCCACAACAAAGGGCCACATCTAGTCGCTCGCACGTCCTGTCCCAAATTCTTGGGGACCGCAGCAGTACACCGCTCTTGAACCAAGACCAGTGTCAACAGGTTGTTAGTTGGATAGCAGATAATGCTTCCAGTCAGATTGGCACCACCACAAACACTCTGTCTTCCACACGGTCAAGTGTCAGTAGCCGTGATACTGCACCGCACATTTCTGAACCTGATCCTCCTTCCTACCACCAGGCTGAGTACACGTCCTCCTCGGACATTAATGATCCCACACTTGGACACTCGGAAGAGCTGTTCACGTTTCCATTCACACATTCTGGCCTCTCGCCAGCTCATATTGAAGTGGGTCATGAGGAGATCGTCTGTACAGATGGCCAAATATTTGAACAGCCACGTTCTCACGAAGTTGGCAACGTGTCTCAACAAGTGGTGGACGATGATGAGACACAATTGTCAGCAAGTCAGGAGGAGGAGCAGGGTGCGGAAGAGGAAGACGACGTGGTGGATGATCCAGTAACTGACCCAACCTGGCAGGAGGATATGCAGAGCGAGGACAGCAGTGCACAGGGGGAGGGAGGCGTAGCATCACAACAGGCAGTAAGAAGCAGGGTGGTGGCCCCAGGCAGAAGTCAGGCAACCGTTCCCCGGAACAACACGACGACACAAGGTGCCTGTACAAATGTTAGGTCTTCCCGAGTCTGGCAGTTTTTTAAGTTGGATCCAGATGATTCAAAAAAGGCCATTTGCAACACCTGCCGTGCCAGCATCAGCAGGGGTACCAAAACTAGCAGCCTGACCACCACCAGCATGATCAGGCACATGTCAGCCAAGCACCCGACTTTGTGGGAAGTACAACAGAGTCGAGGAGCAGTGCTTGCTGATGTCACTGCTACGTCTTCGCTGGTTGTGCATGCGAGCCAATCCCCTGTCCATGCTGCCTCTGAACAAGCCTCCTCCACTCCTGCACCTGCAGTTGCCTACGCAGAAAGAACACCATCATCAAGCATGTCCTTGTCTCAGCGCAGCGTTCAGTTATCCATTCAGCAAACCTTTGAACGCAGGCGCAAATACACTGCCAACACCCCACATGCCACAGTTCTAAATGCTAACATTTCGCGACTGCTTGCGCTGGAAATGTTGCCTTTTAGGCTGGTGGAGACAGAAGCATTCCGTGACCTGATGGCGGCAGCTGTCCCACGTTACTCGGTCCCCAGCCGCCACTATTTCTCCCGGTGTGCCGTCCCCGCGTTGCATAACCACGTGTCACAAAACATCACACGTGCCCTGAACAACGCTGTTTCACCCAAGGTCCACCTAACCACAGACACGTGGACAAGTGCTTGTGGGCAAGGCCGCTACATCTCGTTGACGGCACACTGGGTTAATATTGTGGAAGCTGGGACCCAGTCTGAGCGAGGGACGGAACACGTCCTTCCCACACCAAGGTTTGCAGGCCCTACCTCAGTCAGTATTTCACCCACACTCTACAGCTCCGGAATGTCATGCTCTTCAGCCTCCTCCTCCTCCTGCGCATCCTCATCCACTGTACCCTCCACACCAGTCACAAGCTGGAAGCACTGCAGCACTGCCTCGGCAAAGCGGCAACAGGCTGTGCTGAAGCTAATCTGCATAGGTGACAAACCCCACAATGCAGAAGAGCTGTGGACAGCTCTGAAACAGCAGGCAGATCACTGGCTCACACCTCTGAACCTAAAGCCAGGAAAGGTCGTGTGTGACAATGGCCGGAACCTGGTGGCGGCTTTGAGGCGAGGCCAGCTGACACATGTTCCATGCGTGGCCCATGTGCTCAACCTCGTGGTTCAGCGGTTTCTAAAGTCATACCCAGAGCTGTCTGATCTGCTGGTAAAAGTTCGCCGCCTGTCTGCACATTTTCGAAAGTCACCTACTGCTTCAGCCGGCCTTGCCGGCTTTCAGCGCCGTTTGCATCTTCCGGCTCACAGACTGGTGTGTGATGTCCCCACGCGTTGGAATTCAACTCTGCACATGTTGGTCAGGATATGTGAGCAGAAGAGGGCAGTTGTTGAGTACCTGCATCACCTAAGCCGTCGGGAAATGGGTCAAACTCCACACATAACACCTGAAGAGTGGAGATGGATGTCAGACCTATGTACCATCCTCCAAAACTTTGAGGACTCCACCAAGATGGTGAGTGGTGATGACGCCATTATTAGCGTCACCATACCGCTACTCTGCCTTCTAAAACGGTCTCTGCTGAAAAACAAACATGATGCATTGCAGGCGGAGCGCGATGAGTTGCAGCAAGAAACAGTAGTGGGTGTGGGTGATAACGCACAGCCCAGCCTCGTCTCATCACAACGTGCAGTGGAGGACTATGACGAGGAGGAGGATGAAGACATGGAGCAACTCTCCGGCCAAATTGAGGATATGACATGCACACCAGTCATATCCTCGGTTCAGCGTGGCTGGCCAAAGGACAGGGTAGATGAGGAGGAGGAGGAGGAGGAGGAGGACAGCATGTTCAGTCATCTTGTTGGTCAGGCTACTGAAGTCCTGGCTGTTAAGAGTCTGGCGCACATGGCTGACTTTATGGTAAGCTGCCTGTCTCGTGACCCTCGCGTTAAGAACATCTTGGCCGACAATCATTACTGGTTGGTAACACTGTTAGACCCACGCTACAAGGAGAACTTTTTGTCTCTTATTCCCGTGGAGGAGAGGTCAACCAAAATGCAGCAGTTCCGGAAGGCCATAGTCACGGAAGTAGGCAAAGCATTCCCCTCACAAAACGCTAGCGGCATAGGTCAGGAATCAGTGGACAACCGAGGCGTACAGCCGAGAGAGGCACAAGTCCAATCCGCCAGAGGTAGGGGAACAGTCTTTAAGATGTGGGACAGTTTTCTCAGCCCCTCACGTACCACAGCCCCTGAGGTGCGGGGTAGTGCCACAAGAAATCCTAAGTTTGCCCAGATGCTGAAGGAGTACCTTGCAGATCGAACAACTGTACTCCGACATTCCTCTGTGCCTTACAATTATTGGGTATCCAAGCTGGACACGTGGCATGAATTGGCTCTCTACGCCTTGGAAGTCCTGGCCTGCCCTGCTGCTAGCGTTTTGTCAGAGCGTGTTTTTAGTGCCGCAGGTGGAATCATTACAGATAAACGCACCCGCCTGTCAACTGAAAATGCTGACAGGCTGACTCTGATCAAGATGAACAAGGGTTGGATTGGGCCAGACTTCACCACACCACCAGCAAATGAGAGCGGAATTTAAAGTTTGCCATGTACCTCCACTCACCCATGGGTACACACTTCTGGACTTTGGATAATCGCTGGACTGCTCCTCCTTCTCCTCATGCGCCACCATGATGATGACCGTTACAAATTGCAATACTTAGGCCTTTGTTTCAGGTATACCCCCAGTGGTAAATTTTTTCGCCCATTCTTTGCAGAATGGACATTACAACGACAGGAGACCCGCTCCTTTGCAATGGGAACAATGTTTTGAGGCCCTCATGCACGTCTCTACCCAGGGACAACGTGGAGCCTCCCAATTTTTGGCTGCCCTGCCTAAGGGCTATACTATAATACACCCACTTCCTGACAATGGACACTTAATGTTTTGAGGCCCTCATGCACGTCTCTACCCAGGGACAACGTGGAGCCTCCCAATTTTTGGCTGCCCTGCCTAAGGGCTATACTATAATACACCCACTTCCTGACAATGGACACTTAATGTTTTGAGGCCCTCATGCACGTCTCTACCCAGGGACAACGTGGAGCCTCCCAATTTTTGGCTGCCCTGCCTAAGGGCTATACTACAATAGACCCACTTCCTTACAATGGGCACTTCAGGTTTACAGGCCATCATGCACGTCTCTATCCAGGGACAACGTGGAGCCTCCCAATTTTTGGCTGCCCTGGCAAAGGGCTATACTAAAATAGACCCACTTCCTTACAATGGGTACTTCAGGTTTACAGGCCATCATGCACGTCTCTATCCAGGGACAATGTGGAGCCTCCCAATTTTTGGCTGCCCTGCCTAAGGGCTATACTAAAATAGACCCACTTCCTTACAATGGGCACTTCAGGTTTACAGGCCATCATGCACGTCTCTATCCAGGGACAATGTGGAGCCTCCCAATTTTTGGCTGCCCTGCCTAAGGGCTATACTATAATACACCCACTTCCTGACAATGGACACTTAATGTTTTGAGGCCCTCATGCACGTCTCTACCCAGGGACAACGTGGAGCCTCCCAATTTTTGGCTGCCCTGCCTAAGGGCTATACTATAATACACCCACTTCCTGACAATGGACACTTAATGTTTTGAGGCCCTCATGCACGTCTCTACCCAGGGACAACGTGGAGCCTCCCAATTTTTGGCTGCCCTGCCTAAGGGCTATACTATAATACACCCACTTCCTGACAATGGACACTTAATGTTTTGAGGCCCTCATGCACGTCTCTACCCAGGGACAACGTGGAGCCTCCCAATTTTTGGCTGCCCTGGCAAAGGGCTATACTAAAATAGACCCACTTCCTTACAATGGGCACTTCAGGTTTACAGGCCATCATGCACGTCTCTATCCAGGGACAATATGGAGCCTCCCTATTTTTGGCTGCCCTGCCTAAGGGCTATACTAAAATAGACCCACTTCCTTACAATGGGCACTTCAGGTTTACAGGCCATCATGCACGTCTCTATCCAGGGACAATGTGGAGCCTCCCAATTTTTGGCTGCTCTGCCTAAGGGCTATACTAAAATAGACCCACTTCCTTACAATGGGCACTTCAGGTTTACAGGCCATCATGCACGTCTCTATCCAGGGACAATGTGGAGCCTCCCAATTTTTGGCTGCCCTGCCTAAGGGCTATACTAAAATAGACCCACTTCCTTACAATGGGCACTTCAGGTTTACAGGCCCTCATGCACGTCTGTA
This sequence comes from Anomaloglossus baeobatrachus, assembly GCF_048569485.1. NCBI lineage: Eukaryota > Metazoa > Chordata > Amphibia > Anura > Aromobatidae > Anomaloglossus > Anomaloglossus baeobatrachus. The sequence goes on from NC_134355.1 coordinate 293,425,076, forward strand.
TGCAGGGGCATTGGTGAACCTCACAATTTTGGACTGCCCTGGCAAAGGAAAATACTACAAAGACTCACTTCCTCAAAATGGGCACATTAGACTCAAGAGGCCTTCATGTACGTCTCTTCTCAGGGACATCGGAGTGCCACACAATGTTTTCACGTAAAATCTTTCATGTATTAATCTCAAAAAGTAACATACACCAGCTCTATCTCACTATTGCGTATGTGCCCTTAACATTTCTGCCATGAAAAATCATTTTGGGGTCATTTTGGAAGGTTTTCTGGTGAGTCCGTAAAAATGGCGTGAAACGCGGACAAAATTGTTCACAGCTGTGACTTTTGAGTGATAAATGCTTCAAGGGGTCTTCCCCATGCTGTTGCCATGTCATTTGAGCACTCTTCTGAGACTTTTGTGACATTTTTAGGGTTTCTCCATGCTGCCGGGGGGTCATTTCACAAAAATACTCGGGTCTCCCATAGGATAACATTGGGCTCGTTGCTCGGCCCGAGTACACGAGTATCTTGGGAGGCTCGGCCCGAGCTTCGAGCACCCGAGCTTTTTAGTACTCGCTCATCACTAACTGTCATCGCTGGCATGTCTGCCACAAAGCCCTTTCTGCTGAGGACATCTCCCATAGCGAGTCCCTCATAATACGCCACCTCCAACAGAGTGAATTCGCCATAGAATGGAAGTGTTTATACAACAAACAGCAGATTCCATTAAGAAGTCCTCTCGCCAATTTAAACCCAGTCATCGACAGTTTCGGCTTACTGAGAATTGGTGGTCGTTTAAATCAGGCTCATCTTGGAGTTGCAGAACAAAATCCTCTCATCATTCCCAACAAACACCATGTTACAGTCTTGCTGATCCGACACCACCATGAAAAGACTGAACACCAAGGCAGGCAAATTACAGAAGGTGCTTTACGGTCTGCAGGCCTCTGGATTATTGGAATGAAGAGACGTGTAGCACAAATACTACACGATTGTGTGAACTGTCGTAAAGCGAGAGGAAAACAACTGTACCAGCAAATGGCTGACTTGCCTACAGACAGACTTTCCACAGAGCCACCTTTCACCTACGTGGGCCTAGACGTTTTCGGACCATGGATGGTGTCCACACGCAGAACTCGCGGAGGCCAGGCAAACAGCAAGCGGTGGACTGTGTTATTCACCTGCATGAGTGTTCGAGCCGTTCACATTGAGGTGTTAGACTCCATGGATATCTCCAGCCTAATCAACGCCTTGAGAAGGTTCCTTGCCATCAGAGGACCAGTGAAAAAGCTGAGGTCTGACCGTGGAAGCAACTTCGTCGGTGCATGTAGAGAACTGAACATCGACACCAAACCTATCCAAGATCAGCTGGCAGAGAAAGGTTGCACCTGGATCTTCAATCCCCCTCACAGTTCTCACATGGGAGGCACCTGCGAGAGGATGATCGGGATTTCACGCAACATCTTGAACTCCATGCTAATGGACGTCAATTCCTCAAGACTCACACATGAGACTCTAGTCACTCTTTTAGCTGAAGTCTCAGCCATTATCAATTCAAGACCCCTTGTGCCGGTGACCATGGATCCAGAAACACCAACCATATTAACTCCTACTATTCTCATTACCCAAAAAACTGACAACGCGGTAATGCCCAGCGCAGAGTTCACCCACGCGAACACTTATCAAAAACACTGGAAACGCGTTCAATACTTGGCTGACTACTTCTGGAACCGATGGAGGAAGGAATACCTCACCATTCTTCAAGGAAGAAAGAAGTGGCGACATCCCAAGCCGAACCTCAAGGAAGGAGACCTAGTCCTCATGAAAGATCAGACCACAGAAAGGACTGACTGGCCTATGGGACTAATTACTAGGATACTGCCTAGTCAGGACGGCAATGTTCGGAAGGTGGAGCTAAAGGTCATCAGGAAAGGTGAGACGAAGACCTTTGCAAGGCCAATCCACGAACTTGTTCTGCTTTTGCCCATAGAGAGCGTCCCTACAGGATGAACGCTACCGGACCTGAACTTTGAGCCATCCTTCTTGTTTTGGACTCAATTGAGCTTGTTTTTGCATTTAACATGCCTTTTCTTTCAGGTTGTATTATGGACTCAATAGTGAAATCCCCAAAGTGAATTTCAGACGGGGAGTGTGCTGTTTCTATTTGTCTTAGTTAAAACTGTTATTTAATCTTTTTCATGCTTGTCTCTGCTGCCATCTACTGGTCAGACCTTTCGGCTCCTCTGTTTCTTTTGTCCAGCCCATGGGAGTGTCTGATGACCCTCTTGCATCACATCCTGGGATGTTCATTTCCAAAGCAGAGTTTGTGAGAACAACATCCCATATTGGATTGGAGCTACTAGGAGCAAAGTCTTCTGACCACGTAGTAGCTTCAGAGGCAAGCATCGCTGGAGAATTACAATGCCAAGTACTTGGATTACTGCACTCTGCATGTCCTAACCTTTGGAGAAAATAAACCACCATTGTTTCATCTCAGCACGTGCATTTTTCACTCTGGAGCTCTCTGGTCCTGTCTGCCCTACCTATAGGAAAAACGAAGGTAAGATTCTCACAACCTCTCACAACTACGCACCTTCCATCGCCTTTAAGTGGGGACAGAACAGCTGAGGCACGACTTTTGTGACGTAGCAGTGATGTTGCTAGCAATGTTGTTATGTGTGACATCCAGCAACAACCTAGCCCCTGCTGTGAGGTCGCTGGTTGTTGCTGAATTTCCTGGACCATTATTTAGTTGTTGCTCTCCCGCTGTGAAGCACAGATTGCTGTGTGTGACAGCGAGAGAGCAACAACTGAATGTGCAGTGAGCAGGGAGCCAGCTTCTGCGGACGCTGGTAACCAATGTAAATATCGGGTAACCAAGGAGCCCTTTCCTTGGTTACCCGATATTTACCTTCATTACCAGCGTCCGCCGCTCTCACGCGGCGAGTGCTGGCTCCCTGCACACATAGCCAGACTACACATTGGGTAATTAACCCAATGTGCCCTCTGGCTAGGAGTGCAGGGAGCCAGCGCTAAGCGGTGTGCGCTGGTAACCAAGGTAAATATCGGGTTACTTAGTTACCAAGCGCAGCATCGCTTCCACGCATCGCTGCTGGCTGGGGGCTGGTCACTGGTTGCTGGTGAGATCTGCCTGTGTGACAGCTCACCAGCAACCCGTGTAGTGATGCTCCAGCGATCCCTGCCAGGTCAGGTTGCTGGTGGGATCGCTGGAGCGTCGCTTAGTGTGACGGTACCTTAAGACGAGGGGGAGGACAATGAAGTCACTCACCCAACCTGTCAGAGTTCCTTGCCAAACGAGGATAGCAGAGCAGAGGTGACGGGATCAGCAGCACCGCTACTGGCAGGAAGAGGCAGTGGGGTGGCCAAAGGGAGTGTTATGTTCTTAAAACAACTCACAAAGGGGTAAAGTTAACACACTAAAAACTGCAACTGTAAACTGCTGGTTCCTTTACAAACTAGGGAATCTTTATGGTATTGGAATAGCCCTGACCACACACTAAACAATGGCAAATCGAACCTATGCTACCTAATCAGCCATCAAGCAATTCACATCCCTCTTAAGGTACTGGAGAGCAGAGCAGAATGCAAATTAACAACAGAAGTGGAGGCATGCTGAAGTTAAAAGTATCCCCCATTGTTGACAAACAAAAAGAACAAATAACAGAGAAAGTGAATATTGCTAAAGAATATGCTACTTACTTAGTGACAACAACATAAGATAGGTGCAGAGTAGAGAAAAAAACAGCAGAGATAAATATCCTAGCTTGTACACCATCGACTGGCAGAAACTATCAGCAATATGGCTGGATTTCAAAAGGAGAATATCACCAGCAGGAAGTACCAGCATGAGTAACAAAGTTAAAGCCACACCCAAAAGGCGATTGAGCATGCAAACGAGTAAATTAATACAACTGATACCCTAATAAAACCAAAGCATGGATAACAGAAACTGAACACCCGAAGAAAAGTTGAATCTAGTGAACAGAGAAGCCAACCACAGAGCATAGACTCAAGAGTTCGAATACAGATGCATGACAGAGAAAAGGTGGACAATTGTTTCCCAAACAACTCAAACACAGCAAGTTCCCAGTGCAAGAGTTCCTTTTTTTCACATGAATTCCTATGTAGCCCTTCCCTCCATAAAGAGTTATATGGTTCATGAACGTTTCATTTGTACCTCACTGTTAATCTGCATAATTATATGCCCATATGCTGAAGTAGAAAAAATTCAGATACACTTCTAAAATAAGTTCAAAGCTCCTAATGTTCAAATGGTTTATAAGGTTGTAATAAATTGACAGATCACTGCAAAAATTCAATAATGAAATTGTAGTTTTCGCCTCGGATAGATAAGTGAGACAGTCACAAATGTAAACCATCACTGAAAAACATATAATCAAATTGTAAAGTATATGCCTATTTAGATACAACTCAGTATGGATATTACACTTCATATCAGTAACCATCTAAAGACTTATTCATATAAAATTGCAATTAAAATATTGTAGTCATAATATTCAATACAGCAAAATGCATATTAATTTGGTCATTGACTAATATCATATTCTAATAAAGAGTAAGAAAGACCATTAAATTGGAAAATAAATCATTCAGAGTGTCAGACATTTAAACCATAAGTTATTTTAAAGTAAAAATTGTACTCTATGAAAAAAGGGGAAGTGTCGCAATCCAAAATATATAACCCTTTTAAAAGACTATTTTATTATTAATATTTAAAATCCACAAACCCTTGTGCAAATTATAAAAGAAAAAGAAAAAGAAAGGGAGGAAGGTAAAGTTCTTACCCTATTTGATACCCCTCCCTCCTGTCCACTACCTACCGCGGGGGTTGGCACCCTAAATATACGAAAATGGCGCCCCCACTCAGTGGTGGCTAGCCCTAAAAAATCCCTAGATAGACCCTCAATGTAGTCATGAAAAATAGATAAAGTAGAGGGTCATGGGAGGGCACATTCAGACTTAGTGGACAGAATAGCTAGGACACATATACCCGACCACTAGGCCCAGACTATTTCATGGAATTCTGATGTAACCTGGAATGATAAAGGGGCTTTATCCAGACATCATGCCGTCCTGATAACGATTGGCAAGCTATATATCAAGCCTCCTGAAGATCCGTGGCTGGAGAAACGCGTCGAGGCGACTCCAGGGCAATTCTGGGACATTTACATGACCCCCAATGAGCTAAGTGCCTGACTATTTCATTATGAATTAACCTGGGTGGTTTCACCTGTTTGCTTATTGATATGCAATCTGTAGGTTAAACTGCAATGACACTTATCGTTAAACCGGCTTCCTGGGGCATATAAGTCGTTAGGCTGGAGGAAACAGACAGCCCCAGAAGCTTGTGTACGTCTGAGTTCTATACATCATACTGCACTCTGCACTGTTTTTTGCACTTTGTCTAGTATGCATATCAATTTTTATTGGAGTACCTTCCCTGCATAATGAGTTAATTTGGATACTCCGGGTCCCTGAGAATATTATCTATATTATTAGGTCATATCTGATCAAAAATCATTCCAGGGTACATCAGAATTCCATGAAATAGTCTGGGCCTAGTGGTCGAGTATATGTGTCCTAGCTATTCTGTCCACTAAGTCTGAATGTGCCCTCCCATGACCCTCTACTTTATCTATTTTTCATGACTACATTGAGGGTCTATCTAGGGATTTTTTAGGGCTAGCCACCGCTGAGTGGGGGCGCCATTTTCGTATATTTAGGGTGCCAACCCCCGCGGTAGGTAGTGGACAGGAGGGAGGGGTATCAAATAGGGTAAGAACTTTACCTTTCTCCCTTTCTTTTTCTTTTTCTTTTATAATTTTCACAAGGGTTTGTGGATTTTAAATATTAATAATAAAATAGTCTTTTAAAAGGGTTATATATTTTAAAGTAAAAATTGTAAAATAACTTTACAAAAACTTGTAGCATCATAATCCCAATTGAGATCAAGTGGTTGGATAGATTGCAACCTGTATATCCAGAAGACTTCTTGTTGTATTGCAGTCAATTTGCTAATACAGTATATTAAATAAATGTTTGATGGACCTAATGATCCTAACTAGAGATGAGCGAACCGGTCCCGGTTCGGCTCGAGGCCGGTTCGCCGAACGGAGGTCCCGTTCGAGTTCGGCTCGTCGAACGTTCGACGAACCGAACTCGAACTGCATAGGAAACAATGGCAGGCAATCAGAAACACAGAAAAACACCTAGAAAACACCCTCAAAGGTGTCCAAAAGGTGACAAACAACTCACAACACAACACAAACACATGGGAAAGTGACAAGGACATATACTTATGCAAAAACAAAAGAGCTGGACAAAGAAAAAGAGGAGGAGACACAGATATAGGCATGGCACGCCCTTCTAAAGTCATGTAAAACACCGCAAGGTGACTCCAAGCGGAGCCTCCCTTTTTTCCAAAAATTGTGCCCCACACACACCCACCCCTTCAGTGGCAGCAGTTGTGTCCCAGTTGTACACTTCACAGCTAGATTTGCATCAAGCACATTCAAAAATACGCCATAATTAACCGTCCCCAGGATGACACCGGGGTAGGTAGATAAAGTCTTTGCTGACCCATGACTTGTTCATCTTGGCTTCTTTTAAAAACAATGTAAGCAAGGGTTACTCCAAGCGGAGTCTCCCTTTTTTTCCAAAAATTGGGCCCCACACACACCCACCCATTCAGTGGCAGCACTTGGGCCCTAGTTGCAAACAGGATATTTTGATTTGCATCAAGCACATTAAAAAATACGCCATAATTAACCGTCCCCAGGATGACACCGGGGTAGGTAGATAAAGTCTTTGCTGACCCATGACTTGTTCATCTTGGCTTCTTTTAAAAACAATGTAAGCAAGGGTTACTCCAAGCGGAGTCTCCCTTTTTTTCCAAAAATTGTGCCCCACACACACCCACCCATTCAGTGGCAGCACTTGGGCCCTAGTTGTACACTTCACAGCTAGATTTGCATCAAGCACATTCCAAAATACGCCATAATTAACCGTCCCCAGGATGACACCAGGGTAGGTAGCAAAGTCTTTCCTGATCCCAGCTCTGTTCATCTTGGCTTCTTTTAAAAACAATGTAAGCAAGGGTTACTCCAAGCGGAGTCTCCCTTTTTTCCAAAAATTGGGCCCCACACACACCCACCCATTCAGTGGCAGCACTTGTGCCCCAGTTGTACACTTCACAGCTAGATTTGCATCAAGCACATTCAAAAATACGCCATAATTAACCGTCCCCAGGATGACACCGGGGTAGGTAGATAAAGTCTTTGCTGACCCATGACTTGTTCATCTTGGCTTCTTTTAAAAACAATGTAAGCAAGGGTTACTCCAAGCGGAGTCTCCCTTTTTTTCCAAAAATTGTGCCCCACACACACCCACCCATTCAGTGGCAGCACTTGTGCCCTAGTTGTACACTTCACAGCTAGATTTGCATCAAGCACATTCAAAAATACGCCATAATTAACCGTCCCCAGGATGACACCGGGGTAGGTAGATAAAGTATTTGCTGACCCATGACTTGTTCATCTTGGCTTCTTTTAAAAACAATGTAAGCAAGGGTTACTCCAAGCGGAGTCTCCCTTTTTTTCCAAAAATTGTGCCCCACACACACCCACCCATTCAGTGGCAGCACTTGGGCCCTAGTTGTACACTTCACAGCTAGATTTGCATCAAGCACATTCCAAAATACGCCATAATTAACCGTCCCCAGGATGACACCAGGGTAGGTAGCAAAGTCTTTCCTGATCCCAGCTCTGTTCATCTTGGCTTCTTTTAAAAACAATGTAAGCAAGGGTTACTCCAAGCGGAGTCTCCCTTTTTTCCAAAAATTGGGCCCCACACACACCCACCCATTCAGTGGCAGCACTTGTGCCCTAGTTGTACACTTCACAGCTAGATTTGCATCAAGCACATTCAAAAATACGCCATAATTAACCGTCCCCAGGATGACACCGGGGTAGGTAGATAAAGTACTTGCTGACCCATGACTTGTTCATCTTGGCTTCTTTTAAAAACAATGTAAGCAAGGGTTACTCCAAGCGGAGTCTCCCTTTTTTCCAAAAATTGTGCCCCACACACACCCACCCATTCAGTGGCAGCACTTGGGCCCTAGTTGCAAACAGGATGTTTTGATTTGCATCAAGCACATTCAAAAATACGCCATAATTAACCGTCCCCAGGATGACACCAGGGTAGGTAGCAAAGTCTTTCCTGATCCCAGCTCTGTTCATCTTGGCTTCTTTTAAAAACACAGCAAGCAAGGGTTACTCCAAGCGGAGTCTCCCTTTTTTTCCAAAAATTGGGCCACACAGACACCCACCCCATCAGTGGCAGCACTTGGGCCCCAGTTGTACACTTCACAGCTAGATTTGCATCAAGCACATTCCAAAATACGCCATAATTAACCGTCCCCAGGATGACACCAGGGTAGGTAGCAAAGTCTTTCCTGATCCCAGCTCTGTTCATCTTGGCTTCTTTTAAAAACAATGTAAGCAAGGGTTACTCCAAGCGGAGTCCCCCTTTTTTCCAAAAATTGGGCCCCACACACACCCACCCATTCAGTGGCAGCACATGTGCCCTAGTTGTACACTTCACAGCTAGATTTGCATCAAGCACATTCAAAAATACGCCATAATTAACCGTCCCCAGGATGACACCGGGGTAGGTAGATAAAGTCTTTGCTGACCCATGACTTGTTCATCTTGGCTTCTTTTAAAAACAATGTAAGCAAGGGTTACTCCAAGCGGAGTTTCCCTTTTTTTCCAAAAATTGTGCCCCACACACACCCACCCATTCAGTGGCAGCACTTGTGCCCTAGTTGTACACTTCACAGCTAGATTTGCATCAAGCACATTCAAAAATACGCCATAATTAACCGTCCCCAGGATGACACCGGGGTAGGTAGATAAAGTATTTGCTGACCCATGACTTGTTCATCTTGGCTTCTTTTAAAAACAATGTAAGCAAGGGTTACTCCAAGCGGAGTCTCCCTTTTTTCCAAAAATTGGGCCCCACACACACCCACCCATTCAGTGGCAGCACTTGGGCCCTAGTTGCAAACAGGATGTTTTGATTTGCATCAAGCACATTCAAAAATACGCCATAATTAACCGTCCCCAGGATGACACCAGGGTAGGTAGCAAAGTCTTTCCTGATCCCAGCTCTGTTCATCTTGGCTTCTTTTAAAAACACAGCAAGCAAGGGTTACTCCAAGCGGAGTCTCCCTTTTTTTCCAAAAATTGGGCCACACAGACACCCACCCCATCAGTGGCAGCACTTGGGCCCCAGTTGTACACTTCACAGCTAGATTTGCATCAAGCACATTCAAAAATACGCCATACTTAACCGTCCCCAGGATGACACCGGGGTAGGTAGCAAAGTCTTTCCTGATCCCAGCTCTGTTCATCTTGGCTTCTTTTAAAAACAATGTAAGCAAGGGTTACTCCAAGCGGAGTCTCCCTTTTTTTCCAAAAATTGTGCCCCACACACACAAACCCATTCAGTGGCAGCACTTGTGCCCTAGTTGTACACTTCACAGCTAGATTTGCATCAAGCACATTCCAAATCTACAAGCATTTACTCTCCCCAGGATGACACAGGGGTTGTAAATTCCTTCTGGATCCATGACTTGTTCGTTTTGATGAACGTCAGTCTGTCCACATTGTCACTGGACAGATGTGTGCGCTTATCTGTCAGCACACACCCAGCAGCACTGAAGACACGTTCAGAGACAACGCTGGCAGCTGGACACGACAAAATCTCCAAGGCGTAAGTTGATAGCTCTGGCCATTTTTCAAGGTTTGAAGCCCAAAAGGAGCAAGGCTCCAGTTGCACAGTCATGGCATCGATGTTCATTTGGAGATACTCCTGTATCATCCTCTCCAGCCGTTGACTATGTGTCAGACTTGTTGTCTCTGGTGGCCTTGCAAAGGAGGGTCTAAAAAAATTATGAAAAGATTCCATAAAATTGCTGTTACCAGCACCAGATACGGTCCTACTGGTACGTGTAGACTGTTGAAGATGACGAGACCGTCCCATGTTTGTCAAGTTACAACTGGGAGATTCACTCCCTGCACCTGCACAGTTGTTTGGTGGAGAAGCGGATCTAAGATCGAGTAACAGCTTCTGCTGATACTCCTGCATACGTGCGTCCCTTTCTATGGCTGGAATTATGTCACAAAATTTGGACTTGTACCGGGGATCTAATAGTGTGGCAAGCCAGTAGTCATCATCACTTCTAATTTTGACAATACGAGGGTCATGTTGGAGGTAGTGCAACAAGAAGGCACTCATGTGTCTTGCGCAGCCATGCGGACCAAGTCCACGCTGTGTTTGTGGCATAGAGGTGCTAACCGTTCTTTCTTCCTCTGACATCTCCCCCCAACCTCTTTCAACTGAAATTTGACCAAGGTCTCCCTCATCTGCTGAGTCTTCCATGTCCATGGACAGTTCGTCCTCCATTTCTTCATGTCCTCCTGCACCTTCCTCAACATCTCGCCTGCTACCATGCGCCCTTGTTGATCCCTGTCTCCCATGCTCCCATGCCTGGCGCCTTGGTGATGATGAACGTCTGGACCTTGGTGATGTTGTTGTCCCTTGCGCATATGAATCCTCCTGTAGTTCATCCCCTTCCTGTTGTCCCACCCCCTGACTCCGAATAGTGTTTAGCGTGTGTTCCAGCATGTAAATGACTGGAATCGTCATGCTGATAATGGCATTGTCAGCGCTAAACATATTCGTCGCCATGTCGAAACTGTGCAGAAGGGTGCATAGGTCCTTGATCTGAGACCACTCCATCAGGGTGATCTGCCCCACCTCTGCATCTCGTTGGCCCAGGCTATACGTCATGACGTATTGCACCAGGGCACGGCGGTGCTGCCACAGTCGCTGTATCATGTGGAGAGTTGAATTCCAGCGTGTCGGCACATCGCATTTCAGGCGATGAACCGGCAGGCCGAAAGACTTCTGGAGCGATGCAAGTCGCTCAGCTGCGGCGCTTGAACGGCGGAAGTGAGCAGACAGTTTTCGTGCCCTGTTCAGAAGGCCATCTAGGCCGGGATACTGTGTTAAAAATTGCTGCACGACAAGGTTCAACACGTGAGCCATACAAGGTACGTGTGTCACCTTGCCCAGGCGAAGGGCCGCACCCAGGTTTGCAGCATTGTCGCACACGGCCTTACCAGGCTGCAGGTTGAGTGGAGACAACCATTTATTAAACTCGGACCGCAGAGCTGACCACAACTCCTCAGCTGTGTGACTCTTATTCCCAAGACATGTCAAGCTAAAGACCGCCTGATGCCGTTGCGCTCTGCTGCCAGCATAGTAATGAGGGGTGCGTGATTCCTTCTGCGCAGTGAGAACACTGGTGGCCTGACCAGGCAGGCTTGGGGCGGAGGTGGAGGACCCAGATGAGGTGGAGGATGCAGAAGCAGTGGCGGAACTTGGACAGACAGAGGATTGACACACAAGTCGTGGGGACGGCAAAACTTGTGCAGCAGACCCTTCACCATCTATCACCATAGTTACCCAGTGCCCAGTCAGCGACATGTAACGTCCCTGTCCATGCTTACTGGTCCAAGTATCGGTGGTGAAATGCACCCGTTCACACACAGAGTTTCTCAATGAAGCGGTGATGTTGTGTGCGACATGCTGGTGTAGCGCGGGCCCACCTTTCTTAGAGAAGTAGTGGCGACTAGGCATCTGGTACTGGGGCACAGCGACAGACATAAGGTCTCTAAAATCCTGTGTGTCCACTAGGCGGAAAGGCAGCATTTCGGTAGCCAACAGCTTACAGAGGGATAGAGTCAACCTCTTAGCTTTGTCATGGGTCGCAGGAAGTGGCCTTTTATTTGACCACATCTGAGGGACAGAGATCTGGCTGCTGTGTGTAGACGGTGTTGAGTAGGGTGTCCCTGGAAAAATGCAGGTTTGTGAGGAAAGTGCAGGCGGAGACATGATGTTGCTTTCATCCAAAGTTGGTGCTATCAATGTCTGAGAGAGCTGTACACACTCACTTGTTTCCCCTTCCAAAACAACTGACGACCTACCAAGCAAACTGCCTGTTGCGGTTACAGTGGTGGAAGTTGTGGGTGGAAAAACAGGTGTGACAGCTCTCCCCACAGTCCTAGAAGATGACGAGCGCGCGGATGCACTGGAAGGGGCAGGCGGTGGATGGTTCGCTCCGCTAGGCCGCATTGCAGCACGGTGAGCTTCCCACCGGGCCATATGATATTTATTCATGTGACGATTCATGGAAGAAGTTGTCAAACTGCTGAGGTTTTGACCTCTACTAAGAGAACCATGACAAATTTTACAGATAACATAATTTGGGCGATCTTTTTCTATGTCAAAAAAGGACCAGGCTAGGCAAGGCTTAGAGGCCATGCGACCTGTTGATCCACCCCGAATAATGCTCAGAGGCAGAGTGGTGGCTGAGGAAGCAGTTGTAGACGTGCTACCAGTGCTCCGACTCTGTCCAGGAAGGCGCAAGGTAACTTCGTCGTCGGTTGCATCCTCCTCCACCGCCTCTGTTGACCTCCTCGAGTGCCTGCATGGGGGTTGACAGTAGGTGGGATCTAGAACTTCATCATCAATTGTTGTGTTTGCACTCCCCTCCCCCTCAGACCGAGCCTCTTCTTGCCCTGACCGAATATTTAAGTTGTCATCCCAATCGGGTATCTGCGTCTCATCTTCATCAGAATGTTCCTCATTGTCTATAACCACAGGTGTTACAGTTTGTGACAAAGGGTCAACATTATGCTCAGAAACTTGTTCCTCACGGCCTGAATCAGAGTCACAAAGGTTCTGGGCATCACTGCAGACTATTTCCTGTTCTGTACTCACTGTAGCTTGGGAGCCGACCTCTGATTCCCAGGCTATAGTGTGACTGAACAGCTCTGCAGACTCAGCCATCTCAGTTCCACCATACTGTGCAGGGCTGATGGAGACTTCAGAGCTGGGAGAAATCAAGTGTGATTGGGATGACAACTCAGAGGACTGGTATTTTTTGGATGCGGTACTTGAAGTGGCTGAGAGGGCACTTGTTGGACCACTTGAGATCCATTCAAGCATTTTCCTTTTTTGCCCATCATCTACCTTTGTTCCTGTTGTTCGTGTCCGTAAAAAAGGGAGCACATCGGATTGTCCACGGTAAGTAGTAGACATCTTACTTTTGCTGGTAGATGGTCTATCTTCAGCAGATGATAATGGAGCTTTGCCACCTTCACCACGGACAAAACCTTTTTTGCCTTTTCCACCACGCCTCTTCCCATTTCCACCAGCATCTGTCATTTTGCCACTCATGTTGATTGCGACAAGATTGTGGACTGAAAATGTGGTAGTAAAAATTGAGAGGTGGTGTAGATTGCAGTGGTGATCTAGCTTTATTAACAGCAGAAAAATAAAGAATAAATATCCCTGACAATGCAACTACGGCCCTTAAACTGGCAGCAAAAATTGCTAGTATAATGGCTTAGTTATAATGAGTTGGAGTGTGCAATGCAGGCAGACGCGCTCTGCAAATGTCTTTGCATTAGTGGGACTATAGCAAAGTCCAATAGCCACGTATAGGATGCCACTAGGTGCACTGAGTGTTTGCTAGTATAATGGCTTAGTTATAATGAGTTGGAGTGTGCAATGCAGGCAGACGCGCTCTGCAAATGTCTTTGCACTAGTGGGACTATAGCAAAGTCCAATAGCCACGTATAGGATGCCACTAGGTACACTGAGTGTTTGCTAGTATAATGGCTTAGTTATAATGAGTTGGAGTGTGCAATGCAGGCAGACGCGCTCTGCAAATGTCTTTGCACTAGTGGGACTATAGCAAAGTCCAATAGCCACGTATAGGATGCCACTAGGTACACTGAGTGTTTGCTAGTATAATGGCTTAGTTATAATGAGTTGGAGTGTGCAATGCAGGCAGACGCGCTCTGCAAATGTCTTTGCACTAGTGGGACTATAGCAAAGTCCAATAGCCACGTATAGGATGCCACTAGGTACACTGAGTGTTTGCTAGTATAATGGCTTAGTTATAATGAGTTGGAGTGTGCAATGCAGGCAGACGCGCTCTGCAAATGTCTTTGCACTAGTGGGACTATAGCAAAGTCCAATAGCCACGTATAGGATGCCACTAGGTACACTGAGTGTTTGCTAGTATAATGGCTTAGTTATAATGAGTTGGAGTGTGCAATGCAGGCAGACACGCTCTGCAAATGTCTTTGCACTAGTGGGACTATAGCAAAGTCCAATAGCCACGTATAGGATGCCACTAGGTACACTGAGTGTTTGCTAGTATAATGGCTTAGTTATAATGAGTTGGAGTGTGCAATGCAGGCAGACGCGCTCTGCAAATGTCTTTGCACTAGTGGAACTATAGCAAAGTCCAATAGCCACGTATAGGATGCCACTAGGTACACTGAGTGTTTGCTAGTATAATGGCTTAGTTATAATGAGTTGGAGTGTGCAATGCAGGCAGACGCGCTCTGCAAATATCTTTGCACTAGTGGGACTATAGCAAAGTCCAATAGCCACGTATAGGATGCCACTAGGTACACTGAGTGTTTGCTAGTATAATGGCTTAGTTATAATGAGTTGGAGTGTGCAATGCAGGCAGACGCGCTCTGCAAATGTCTTTGCACTAGTGGGACTATAGCAAAGTCCAATAGCCACGTATAGGATGCCACTAGGTACACTGAGTGTTAGCTAGTATAATGGCTTAGTTATAATGAGTTGGAGTGTGCAATGCAGGCAGACGCACTCTGCAAATGTCTTTACACTAGTGGGACTATAGCAAAGTCCAATAGCCACGTATAGGATGCCACTAGGTACACTGAGTGTTAGCTAGTATAATGGCTTAGTTATAATGAGTTGGAGTGTGCAATGCAGGCAGACGCACTCTGCAAATGTCTTTGCACTAGTGGGACTATAGCAAAGTCCAATAGCCACGTATAGGATGCCACTAGGTACAATGAGTGTTTGCTAGTATAATGGCTTAGTTATAATGAGTTGGAGTGTGCAATGCAGGCAGACGCGCTCTGCAAATGTCTTTGCACTAGTGGGACTATAGCAAAGTCCAATAGCCACGTATAGGATGCCACTAGGTACACTGAGTGTTTGCTAGTATAATGGCTTAGTTATAATGAGTTGGAGTGTGCAATGCAGGCAGACGCGCTCTGCAAATGTCTTTGCACTAGTGGGACTATAGCAAAGTCCAATAGCCACGTATAGGATGCCACTAGGTACACTGAGTGTTTGCTAGTATAATGGCTTAGTTATAATGAGTTGGAGTGTGCAATGCAGGCAGACGCGCTCTGCAAATGTCTTTGCACTAGTGGGACTATAGCAAAGTCCAATAGCCACGTATAGGATGCCACTAGGTACACTGAGTGTTTGCTAGTATAATGGCTTAGTTATAATGAGTTGGAGTGTGCAATGCAGGCAGACGCGCTCTGCAAATGTCTTTGCACTAGTGGGACTATAGCAAAGTCCAATAGCCACGTATAGGATGCCACTAGGTACACTGAGTGTTTGCTAGTATAATGGCTTAGTTATAATGAGTTGGAGTGTGCAATGCAGGCAGACGCGCTCTGCAAATGTCTTTGCACTAGTGGAACTATAGCAAAGTCCAATAGCCACGTATAGGATGCCACTAGGTACACTGAGTGTTTGCTAGTATAATGGCTTAGTTATAATGAGTTGGAGTGTGCAATGCAGGCAGACGCGCTCTGCAAATGTCTTTGCACTAGTGGGACTATAGCAAAGTCCAATAGCCACGTATAGGATGCCACTAGGTACAATGAGTGTTTGCTGGTATAATGGCTTAGTTATAATGAGTTTGAGTGTGCAATGCAGGCAGACGCGCTCTGCAAATGTCTTTGCACTAGTGGGACTATAGCAAAGTCCAATAGCCACGTATAGGATGCCACTAGGTACACTGAGTGTTAGCTAGTATAATGGCTTAGTTAATGAGTTGGAGTGTGCAATGCAGGCAGACGCGCTCTGCAAATGTCTTTACACTAGTGGGACTATAGCAAAGTCCAATAGCCACGTATAGAATGCCACTAGGTACACTGAGTGTTAGCTAGTATAATGGCTTAGTTATAATGAGTTGGAGTGTGCAATGCAGGCAGACGCGCTCTGCAAATGTCTTTGCACTAGTGGGACTATAGCAAAGTCCAATAGCCACGTATAGGATGCCACTAGGTACACTGAGTGTTTGCTAGTATAGTGGCTTAGTTATAATGAGTTGGAGTGTGCAATGCAGGCAGACGCGCTCTGCAAATGTCTTTGCACTAGTGGGACTATAGCAAAGTCCAATAGCCACGTATAGGATGCCACTAGGTACACTGAGTGTTTGCTAGTATAGTGGCTTAGTTATAATGAGTTGGAGTGTGCAATGCAGGCAGACGCGCTCTGCAAATGTCTTTGCACTAGTGGGACTATAGCAAAGTCCAATAGCCACGTATAGGATGCCACTAGGTACACTGAGTGTTTGCTAGTATAATGGCTTAGTTATAATGAGTTGGAGTGTGCAATGCAGGCAGACGCGCTCTGCAAATGTCTTTGCACTAGTGGGACTATAGCAAAGTCCAATAGCCACGTATAGGATGCCACTAGGTACACTGAGTGTTTGCTAGTATAATGGCTTAGTTATAATGAGTTGGAGTGTGCAATGCAGGCAGACGCGCTCTGCAAATGTCTTTGCACTAGTGGGACTATAGCAAAGTCCAATAGCCACGTATAGGATGCCACTAGGTACACTGAGTGTTAGCTAGTATAATGGCTTAGTTATAATGAGTTGGAGTGTGCAATGCAGGCAGACGCGCTCTGCAAATGTCTTTGCACTAGTGGGACTATAGCAAAGTCCAATAGCCACGTATAGGATGCCACTAGGTACACTGAGTGTTTGCTAGTATAATGGCTTAGTTATAATGAGTTGGAGTGTGCAATGCAGGCAGACGCGCTCTGCAAATGTCTTTGCACTAGTGGGACTATAGCAAAGTCCAATAGCCACGTATAGGATGCCACTAGGTACACTGAGTGTTTGCTAGTATAATGGCTTAGTTATAATGAGTTGGAGTGTGCAATGCAGGCAGACGCGCTCTG
Source organism: Anomaloglossus baeobatrachus (assembly GCF_048569485.1). NCBI lineage: Eukaryota > Metazoa > Chordata > Amphibia > Anura > Aromobatidae > Anomaloglossus > Anomaloglossus baeobatrachus. Next base: position 293,442,217 of record NC_134355.1, read on the forward strand.
CAAATGTCTTTGCACTAGTGGGACTATAGCAAAGTCCAATAGCCACGTATAGGATGCCACTAGGTACACTGAGTGTTAGCTAGTATAATGGCTTAGTTATAATGAGTTGGAGTGTGCAATGCAGGCAGACGCGCTCTGCAAATGTCTTTACACTAGTGGGACTATAGCAAAGTCCAATAGCCACGTATAGGATGCCACTAGGTACACTGAGTGTTAGCTAGTATAATGGCTTAGTTATAATGAGTTGGAGTGTGCAATGCAGGCAGACGCGCTCTGCAAATGTCTTTGCACTAGTGGGACTATAGCAAAGTCCAATAGCCACGTATAGGATGCCACTAGGTACAATGAGTGTTTGCTAGTATAATGGCTTAGTTATAATGAGTTGGAGTGTGCAATGCAGGCAGACGCGCTCTGCAAATGTCTTTGCACTAGTGGGACTATAGCAAAGTCCAATAGCCACGTATAGGATGCCACTAGGTACACTGAGTGTTTGCTAGTATAATGGCTTAGTTATAATGAGTTGGAGTGTGCAATGCAGGCAGACGCGCTCTGCAAATGTCTTTGCACTAGTGGGACTATAGCAAAGTCCAATAGCCACGTATAGGATGCCACTAGGTACACTGAGTGTTTGCTAGTATAATGGCTTAGTTATAATGAGTTGGAGTGTGCAATGCAGGCAGACGCGCTCTGCAAATGTCTTTGCACTAGTGGGACTATAGCAAAGTCCAATAGCCACGTATAGGATGCCACTAGGTACACTGAGTGTTTGCTAGTATAATGGCTTAGTTATAATGAGTTGGAGTGTGCAATGCAGGCAGACGCGCTCTGCAAATGTCTTTGCACTAGTGGGACTATAGCAAAGTCCAATAGCCACGTATAGGATGCCACTAGGTACACTGAGTGTTTGCTAGTATAATGGCTTAGTTATAATGAGTTGGAGTGTGCAATGCAGACAGACGCGCTCTGCAAATGTCTTTGCACTAGTGGAACTATAGCAAAGTCCAATAGCCACGTATAGGATGCCACTAGGTACACTGAGTGTTTGCTAGTATAATGGCTTAGTTATAATGAGTTGGAGTGTGCAATGCAGGCAGACGCGCTCTGCAAATGTCTTTGCACTAGTGGGACTATAGCAAAGTCCAATAGCCACGTATAGGATGCCACTAGGTACAATGAGTGTTTGCTGGTATAATGGCTTAGTTATAATGAGTTTGAGTGTGCAATGCAGGCAGACGCGCTCTGCAAATGTCTTTGCACTAGTGGGACTATAGCAAAGTCCAATAGCCACGTATAGGATGCCACTAGGTACACTGAGTGTTAGCTAGTATAATGGCTTAGTTAATGAGTTGGAGTGTGCAATGCAGGCAGACGCGCTCTGCAAATGTCTTTACACTAGTGGGACTATAGCAAAGTCCAATAGCCACGTATAGAATGCCACTAGGTACACTGAGTGTTAGCTAGTATAATGGCTTAGTTATAATGAGTTGGAGTGTGCAATGCAGGCAGACGCGCTCTGCAAATGTCTTTGCACTAGTGGGACTATAGCAAAGTCCAATAGCCATGTATAGGATGCCACTAGGTACACTGAGTGTTTGCTAGTATAATGGCTTAGTTATAATGAGTTGGAGTGTGCAATGCAGGCAGACGCGCTCTGCAAATGTCTTTGCACTAGTGGGACTATAGCAAAGTCCAATAGCCACGTATAGGATGCCACTAGGTACACTGAGTGTTTGCTAGTATAGTGGCTTAGTTATAATGAGTTGGAGTGTGCAATGCAGGCAGACGCGCTCTGCAAATGTCTTTGCACTAGTGGGACTATAGCAAAGTCCAATAGCCACGTATAGGATGCCACTAGGTACACTGAGTGTTTGCTAGTATAATGGCTTAGTTATAATGAGTTGGAGTGTGCAATGCAGGCAGACGCGCTCTGCAAATGTCTTTGCACTAGTGGGACTATAGCAAAGTCCAATAGCCACGTATAGGATGCCACTAGGTACACTGAGTGTTTGCTAGTATAATGGCTTAGTTATAATGAGTTGGAGTGTGCAATGCAGGCAGACGCGCTCTGCAAATGTCTTTGCACTAGTGGGACTATAGCAAAGTCCAATAGCCACGTATAGGATGCCACTAGGTACAATGAGTGTTTGCTAGTATAATGGCTTAGTTATAATGAGTTGGAGTGTGCAATGCAGGCAGACGCGCTCTGCAAATGTCTTTGCACTAGTGGGACTATAGCAAAGTCCAATAGCCACGTATAGGATGCCACTAGGTACACTGAGTGTTTGCTAGTATAATGGCTTAGTTATAATGAGTTGGAGTGTGCAATGCAGGCAGACGCGCTCTGCAAATGTCTTTACACTAGTGGGACTATAGCAAAGTCCAATAGCCACGTATAGGATGCCACTAGGTACACTGAGTGTTAGCTAGTATAATGGCTTAGTTATAATGAGTTGGAGTGTGCAATGCAGGCAGACGCGCTCTGCAAATGTCTTTGCACTAGTGGGACTATAGCAAAGTCCAATAGCCACGTATAGGATGCCACTAGGTACACTGAGTGTTTGCTAGTATAATGGCTTAGTTATAATGAGTTGGAGTGTGCAATGCAGGCAGACCTGCTCTGCAAATGTCTTTGCACTAGTGGGACTATAGCAAAGTCCAATAGCCACGTATAGGATGCCACTAGGTACACTGAGTGTTTGCTAGTATAATGGCTTAGTTATAATGAGTTGGAGTGTGCAATGCAGGCAGACGCGCTCTGCAAATGTCTTTGCACTAGTGGGACTATAGCAAAGTCCAATAGCCACGTATAGGATGCCACTAGGTACACTGAGTGTTTGCTAGTATAATGGCTTAGTTATAATGAGTTGGAGTGTGCAATGCAGGCAGACGCGCTCTGCAAATGTCTTCGCACTAGTGGGACTATAGCAAAGTCCAATAGCCACGTATAGGATGCCACTAGGTACACTGAGTGTTTGCTAGTATAATGGCTTAGTTATAATGAGTTGAAGTGTGCAATGCAGGCAGACGCGCTCTGCAAATGTCTTTGCACTAGTGGGACTATAGCAAAGTCCAATAGCCACGTATAGGATGCCACTAGGTACACTGAGTGTTTGCTAGTATAATGGCTTAGTTATAATGAGTTGGAGTGTGCAATGCAGGCAGACGCGCTCTTCAAATGTCTTTGCACTTTTGGGACTATAGCAAAGTCCAATAGCCACGTATAGGATCCACTAGGTACACTGAGTGTTTGCTAGTATAATGGCTTAGTTATAATGAGTTGGAGTGTGCAATGCAGGCAGACGCGCTCTGCAAATGTCTTTGCACTAGTGGGATTATAGCAAAGTCCAATAGCCACGTATAGGATGCCACTAGGTACACTGAGTGTTTGCTAGTATAATGGCTTAGTTATAATGAGTTGGAGTGTGCAATGCAGGCAGACGCGCTCTGCAAATGTCTTTGCACTAGTGGGACTATAGCAAAGTCCAATAGCCACGTATAGGATGCCACTAGGTACACTGAGTGTTTGCTAGTATAATGGCTTAGTTATAATGAGTTGGAGTGTGCAATGCAGGCAGACGCGCTCTGCAAATGTCTTTGCACTAGTGGGACTATAGCAAAGTCCAATAGCCACGTATAGGATGCCACTAGGTACACTGAGTGTTTGCTAGTATAATGGCTTAGTTATAATGAGTTGGAGTGTGCAATGCAGGCAGACGCGCTCTGCAAATGTCATTGCACTAGTGGGACTATAGCAAAGTCCAATAGCCACGTATAGGATGCCACTAGGTACACTGAGTGTTTGCTAGTATAATGGCTTAGTTATAATGAGTTGGAGTGTGCAGAGGACAGGAGGGTACAGTGCCAGGATTGTGGGGTCTGGGTAGAGGAATGGAAGCCTGCCTTTCTATTTCTCCTAATAGGGAAATGCAGGGAGGAAATCCCTGACCTTGGCTACACAGACGCTGTCGCTGTTTTCAGGACCTGTCACCTTAACTCTGACCCTGCCGGTTTGAGCCCTTAAAAGGACTGCTAGAAAGTGATATCCCTATGCTGTCCAGCGCTGTGTATGGAGCGCATACAGCTGTATCGGCGATAGGACTCAGGAGGACGGAGCTGCGACAGTGATGTCTGACACCAAAGACGCAGAAGAGATAATTGCGTCCTGGAGGAAAATGTCCGGTTTTATAATGCAGGGACATGTGACATGGACATCCTATCACACATGCCGTTGCTTCTCTGGCTAAAAGTCCACTTAGCTGTGTGTGTGTCTGGGATTGGCTGACATGCTGGCCCGCCCCACAAGACGCGCGCGCTTAGGGAAGGAAGACAAGGAAAAAAAAAAAAATGGTGATCGCCATTATAGAAACAGCAGTGATCTGAAGGCGCTGTTCACGCACACTATACACTGAAATGTCATAATAGTGTGATTCACAGAGTGACTTAAGCCCACTTTACACGTTGCAATTAGTTGTACAATCGCATTTGCGATGTGACACGCCCAGGTTGCATACGGGATCTATGAGATTTCACGTTGGTCGTTCATTTGCTGTCACACGAGCGTTAGTAGTCTATGTTAAATTGGTCAATTTTGTGTGCGCTCCTTTAGATCATGTGTTCTGTGACGTATGCATTGAGCACCTTTTTTTTTTTTATTTATTGACTTGCCAAGCGTGTGTAATGTTTAGGGATGCGTTTTTACTATGTCATCTGCCATTCAGCTCTGCTACATGGCCGCTAACAGCAGACACAGACAGCCATGTGGCAGAGCTGAATGGCAGATGACAGCAGACACAGACAGAGCCGCACTGTCAGAATGAACTCGGGTGAACTTCACCCGACTTCACGGTCATGCTGCGGCTCTGTCTGTGTCGCGCCCTGATTAGCGGTCACCTGTGAAGACTCACCGGTGACCGCTAATCTCCTGAGTAACTGAAGTTAGCAGCCCTCTCTCATACTCACCGATCCCCGATCCCCGGCTCTGCACGGCTTTCTCACTGCTCCGGCGGCTTTTACTGTTTTGAAAAAGCCGGCCGCCCATTAAACAATTTCGTATTCCCTGCTTTCCCCGCCCACCAGCGCCTATGATTGGTTACAGTGAGACACGCCCCCACTCTGAGTGACAGGTGTCACACTGCACCCAATCACAGCAGCCAGTGGGCGTGTCTATACTGTGTAGTGAAATAAATAATTAAATAATTAAAAAAAACGGCGTGCGGTTCCCCCCAATTTTAAAACCAGCCAGATAAAGCCATACGGCTGAAGGCTGGTATTCTCAGGATGGGGAGCTCCACGTTATGGGGAGCCCCCCACCCTAACAATATCAGCCAACAGCCGCCCAGAATTGCCGCATACATTATATGCGACAGTTCTGGGACTGTACCCGGCTCTTCCCGATTTGCCCTGGTGCGTTGGCAAATCGGGGTAATAAGGAGTTATTGGCAGCCCATAGCTGCCAATAAGTCCTAGATTAATCATGTCAGGCGTCTATGAGACACCCTCCATGATTAATCTGTAAGTTACAGTAAATAAACACACACACAAGAAAAAATCCTTTATTAGAAATAAAAACACACACATATACCCTGGTTCACCACTTTAATCAGCCCCAAAAAGCCCTCCTTGTCCGGCGTAATCCAGGATGATCCAGCGTCGCATCCAGCGCTGCTGCATGGAGGTGACCGGAGCCGCAGCAGACACAGCCGCTCCGGTCACTTCCACGCAGCAAATGAAGACAGCCGCGCGATCAGCTGCTGTCACTGAGGTTACCCGCGGCCACCGGTGGATGCAGCGGTGGCCGCGGGTAACCTCAGTGACAGCAGCTGATCGCGCGGCTGTGTTCATTTGCTGCGTGGAGGTGACCGGAGCGGCTGTGTCTGCTGCGGCTCCGGTCACCTCCATGCAGCAGCGCTGGATGCGACGCTGGATCATCCTGGATTACGCCGGACAAGGAGGGCTTTTTGGGGCTGATTAAAGTGGTGAACCAGGGTATATGTGTGTGTTTTTATTTCTAATAAAGGATTTTTTCTTGTGTGTGTGTTTATTTACTGTAACTTACAGATTAATCATGGAGGGTGTCTCATAGACGCCTGACATGATTAATCTAGGACTTATTGGCAGCTATGGGCTGCCAATAACTCCTTATTACCCCGATTTGCCAACGCACCAGGGCAAATCGGGAAGAGCCGGGTACAGTCCCAGAACTGTCGCATATAATGTATGCGGCAATTCTGGGCGGCTGTTGGCTGATATTGTTAGGCTGGGGGGCTCCCCATAACGTGGAGCTCCCCATCCTGAGAATACCAGCCTTCAGCCGTATGGCTTTATCTGGCTGGTTTTAAAAATGGGGGGAACCGCACGCCGTTTTTTTTAATTATTTAATTATTTATTTCACTACACAGTATAGACACGCCCACCGGCTGCTGTGATTGGGTGCAGTGTGACACCTGTCACTCAGAGTGGGGGCGTGTCTCACTGTAACCAATCATAGGCGCTGGTGGGCGGGGAAAGCAGGGAATACGAAATTGTTTAATGGGCGGCCGGCTTTTTCAAAACAGTAAAAGCCGCCGGAGCAGTGTGAATGCCGTGCAGCGCCGGGGATCGGGGATTGGTGAGTATATGAGAGAGGGGGATAGACTGACATGGACAGAGAGTGAGGGACAGAGATAGTGACGGACTGACAGACATTAGTGCATGACAGACATTGTGAGGCGCTTCAGAACGCAGCTTTTCAGCTGCGCTCTAAAGCAGACCTTTTTTAAGCTGCGGTGCAGAGCGCACACCTGCGCACATAGCATCAGACAACAAAATCGTATGAGGGATGTCACACGTTACAATTGACTAGGTTCGTGCAACAAAACGCTCAATTCTAGAGAATGATACGATGTGTTTGCGATCAACGGTTTTGCGTTCAATCCTGATCGCATGTAGCTGTCACACGCAGATACCTCACAAACGATGCCGGATGTGCGTCACTTACAACTTGACCCCAACGACGGATTGTGAGATATATTGAAGCGTGTGTAGCGGGCTTTACACTATTACAGCAGAAACCAAGCTAGGATTTAGCTGGTTTTTTGCTGCTAGAACCGTTCTCGAACGTTTCTAGAACTATCGAGCTTTTGCAAAAAGCTCGAGTTCTAGTTCGATCTAGAACAGGCCCCAAAATCACTCGAGCCTAGAACTGGAGAACCTCGAACCACGAACCGCGCTCAACTCTAATCCTAACTATACAACATTTACAAGTGGCTATTGCTGAGTCTAAAAAAAAGATCAATTTAATTGAAGTCAAATTAAAGGTTCTATTAAACCTTATCAATTGAATCTTTTCAAAAGTCAAATTGATAAAATTCAAAAGGATCTGAAGAGAGACATCAAACAGAGGAAATGTACTAAATTTATTTGCGACTCAGAGGACTATATTATTAATCGGGTGTACAGATAGCAAGACTCATCGAGTACTGCCAAACCTTTAGTGTTTTGGGGAAATCAACGTACGGGATCACAATTCTCCAGATCTGGCAGCTAATCCATTACAATTACCAGGGCTCTTTTTTTAACCCCTTAACGACCCATGACGTACTGGGTACGTCATGGATCATGTGCGGTTAATCCCCACCCCCTGCCATTGGCAGGCGGCGGCGATCCGCGCACATATCAGCTGTTTTCAACAGCTGACATGTGTGCCTGCTAGTCGCGGGTGGAATCACTTCCACCTGCGACTATTAACCCCTTACATCTCGCTGCCAAAATCTGGCAGCGAGATGTATATGAGCGCCGCCAATATTCTGACTTACCCCGCCCCCATCGGAAGTCAAGTGACATGATCTTGTGACTTCCGGTGGTTGCCATGGTAGCACAGGGTCATGTGATGACGCCTGTAGCTAACATGAGTCATTTACTCTCAATGTCAGAATGCAGCCGGCATTGAAAGTAAAGCAGCGTATCTGCAGATCTTAGCTTTGTAGCTGTGATCTGGAGAAATGGCAGAGCGATCAGATTGCTGGTCGCTATAGCCCCCTAGGGGAACTAGAAAAATTAAAAAAATTTAAAAAAGTTTTAAAAAATGAAAAAAAAATAAAAAAACCTAAAAGTTCAAATCACCCCCCCTTCACCCCATTGAAAATTAAAGGGTTAAAAAAATTAAAAATATACACATATTTGGTATCGCTGTGCGCTGTGTTCAGAAATGCCCGATCTATCAAAATGTAAAATCAATTAATCTGATCAGTAAATGGCTTTGCAGCAAAAAAATTCCAAACGCCAAAATTATGTTTTTTTGGTCGCCTCAAGTTTTCCGCAAAACGTAATAATGGGTGATCAAAACGTATCATCCGCGCCAAAATTGTACCATTAGAAACGTCAGCTCGGGACGCAAAAAATAAGTCATCACTGAGCCATAGATCCCAAAAAATGAGAACGTTACGGGTTTCGTAAAATGGCGCAAAACGTGCGCCACTTTTATTGGAGAAACTTCTAATTTTTTTAACCCCTTAGATACAAGTAAACCTATACATGTTTGGTGTCTACAAACTCACACCGACCTGAGACATTGCACTAACATATCAGTTTTACCATATAGTGAGCACGGTGAATAAAATATCCTAAAAACTATTGTGCGATCACACTTTTTTGCAATTTTTCCGCACTTGGAATTTTTTGCCGTTTTTCAGTACACTATATGGTAAAACTTATGGTTCCATTTAAAACTACAACGCGTCCCACAAAAAACAAGCCCTCATATGGCACGATTGACGGAAAAATAAAAAAGTTACGGCTCTCAGAAGAAAGAGAGGGAAAAAAAACGGAAAAACGCAAAATGCCCGGGGGTTGAAGGGGTTAAGAAGGAGATGAAGAACCAGAAAGACCACCAGGAGAGCAGACACTATCATCGCAGAGGCCATGAAACAGGTGTGAACATGGTCGTACTCCAAGGAGAATCATTAGTGAAAAACATATTTAAGGTCTTGGGCCCAGACCAGCTACAACAAGATCCCATGCTGATTTTGTAAGTTTGCCCACTGACAAAGACATAAACATTCTATAATTTTACAGATGCGCTAATTTTAACAGTGAGAGATAGAATGTCTATAATAAAATCCAGAAAATCACATTGTATAAATTAAAGAAATGTATTTGCATTTTGCAGAGAGAAATAAGTATATGATCCCCTACGAACCCTTAAGAGTTCTGGCTCCTATAGACCACTAAGACGCTCCTAATCAACTTGTTACTTGCATTAAAGCTGTCTTAAATAGTCACCTGTATAAAAGACTCCTCTTCATAGACTCAATTAATCAGTCAGACTCTAAAGCGGGCTTTACACGCAACGACATCGCTAACGAGATGTCGTTGGGGTCACGGAATTCGTGAAGCACATCCGGCCTTGTTAGCGACGTTGTTGCATGTGAAACGCAGGAACGACCATTAACGATCAAAATTACTCACCTAATCGTTGATCCTTGACCGGTTGTTCTAATCCCGATTATCATTGCTGTTGCAGGACACAGGTTGTTCGTCGTTACTGCGGCAGCACACATCGCTATGTGTGACACCGCAGGAACGATGAACATCACCATACCTGCGGCCGCCCGCAATGAGGAAGGGAGGAGGTGGGTGGGATGTTCAGCCCGCTCACCTCCGCCCCTCCGCTTCTATTGGGCAGCTGCTTAGTGATGCCGCTGTGACGCCGAATGAACCGCCCCCTTAGAAAGGAGGCGGTTCGCGGCCACAGCGACGTTGCTAGGCATGTAAGTATGTGTGACGTGTGTTAGCAATGTTGTGCGCCACGGGCAGCGATTTGCCCGTGACGCACAACCGATGGGGGCGGGTGCTTTCACCAGCGACATCGCTAGCGATGTCGCTGTGTGTAAAGCCTGCTTAAGTTCTAAAACATGGGCAAGATCCAAGAGCTTTCTATGGATGTCAGGGACAAGATCATAGACCTTCAAAATGCTGGAATGGGCTACAAAACCATAAATAAGACGCTGGGTTACAAGGAGACAACTGTTGGTGCATTAGAAAGAAAATGGAAGAAATACGAAATGAGCATCCATTGATATTGATCAGGGGCACCATGCAAAATCTCACCTCATGGGGTATCCAGGATTATGAAGAAGATGAGAGATCAGCCTAAAACTACACGGGAGGAACTTGTTAATGATCTCAAAAAACTGGGACCACTGTCACCAAGAAAACCATTGGTAACACATTATGCCGTAATGAATTAAAATCCTGCATTGCCCGCAAACTCCCACTGCTCAAGAAGGAACAGGTGCAGGCTCGTCTGAAGTTTGCTAATGAACAGCTGGATGATTCTAAGAGTGATTGGGAGAAGGTGCTATGGTCAGATGAGACAAAAATTTAGCTTTTTGGCCTTAACTCAATTTGCTGTGTTTGGAGGAAGAAAAATGCTGTCTATGACCCAAAAAATGCTTTAAAAACTCTGATACCTCTATAATAATTAAACCACTAATAAAGGGAGCATTGTTGTAGTGATGGGCAGATTGGATGATATTCAGGAGATCCAATCACAACTGTCTGATAGGAATGTTTATGAGGAATTGAATAATAATCCTGTGTTTGACATCACTAAAAAATTAGAATGCATCATCGAGAAATATTTAGAGATACAGAAAGTTGATGAAATGGTGTCCATTTTTTTGATTAATAAACATCCTATCAAACTTATTTTTTTATACACTACGAAAGGTGCACAGATCACTAACTACAAAATCCCCCAGGCAGACTGATAGTCGCCATGAGAGATTCCATCGTTTCTGCCCTGGCTATTGTCTTAGAAAAAAATTCTGAAACTTCTTATCAAACTAACTCCCTCTTTTTACTAGACACACCACCATTTTTGAGAAAAATGAAAAATCTTACAGTTAATGGTGATTGTATACACTTCAATAGTATACTCTGAATGATTAAGAGTAGTGATGGGTGAACTTGCAGATATCCAGAATTGGTGGGTCTAATCGGATTTTAAAAAAACAATTGGCTCCGGAATGGATCCCAGATATCTGGCCGGACGCTGATCCCCATTAACGTTTATCGGAAATAGAATCCGACGCTTAATAATGGTAGTAGAAGGGATAGGGGGATTGGAGCAAAAACGCTATACTTAGCAACTCTCCGGCGTGGCTGTAACTGCTTACAGGATGCTCAATCTACATCCGGGGCCACTCATTAGCCTCATACATATTCACTGCTTCTCCTATCCACCGGCAGCTCCCGCATCTTTGATTGGTTGCAATCACAGACCCTAACTGCTGGTCCCTGTAGAATGATGTAAAAATAAAGAAAGATAATATTTGAATATTTGGCGTTGGGTCCACCATATTATGACACCCAGAACAGATAAAGCAGACAGCTAAAGGCTGCAGCCCCCAGCCATACGCTTATCTCGGCTGTGTATCAAAATAAGAGGAACCGCATACAATTTTTTTTCAAATTATTTAAATAAATAATTTTGAAAAATGGCTTGCAGTCACCCCCAATTCTGAAACCCAGCTATAATAAAGCCTGACAGCTGGGGGCTGATATTCTCAGTCTGAGGAGGCCCATGCTTATAGGACCCCCCAAAGACTAAAAAAATAGCAGCCTGCAACCACCCAGAATTGTCCTGACTATCCTGATTTCCCGGGTGCAATGGCAATTGGTGTAATAAAGGGTTAAAGACAGCCGACAGATACTACTAAGTCCTAGATTAGTAATGGGAGGCATCTATGAGCACCCCCCCCATTACAAATCAGTAAGTGAAAAGAAATAAACACCAACACTGAAAAAATACTTTATTCGAAATAAATACTAAACAACACCATTTTCACCAAATTATTAACCTTAAAACACCAATGTATTCTACACGATTACACAGGTCCAATGTAATCCACATAAGGTCTGGTGATGATTCCAGCTCTGCTACATCTAATGTGACAGTGTGCGGCTATAGATCATGACCACCCGCTTTGAGCTTCAGGCAGGAAATGGGTCAGAGCATTCAGCAGTGATGTCACTCAGGTTATTTGCAGTCACAGCTGAAGGTTCCAATGGTCCTTCACCTGTGATTGGAGGTAATCTGACCTCAGGCAATCTCATTAAACTCAGGTGAGATCACTGAGTTCATAGACCTGCATTTCCATGTAGAAAACCACTGTTTTTGCCAAGAGATGCAGATTTGGTGCTGAAATATTTATACCACATGCCTGCACCCAATCTACACCTCCTGGCAAAAAATTGTATTACTACTTTTTTGCCAGGAGGTGTAGCTTCGGTGCATGAATATGGTATACATATTTCAGCACCAAATTTGCATCTCTTGGCCCAGAAATGCAAAAAAAAACTATTTTGATGCCACTTCAGTGTAGTTTTCTGCCAGGAGGTGCAAATTTGATGCTGAAATGTTTGCACCAGTTTTCAGCACTAAATATGCAGCCTGAGAATATCAGACTCCAGCTGTTGGGCTTTATCATTGCTGGGTATCAAAATTTGCATTTTTAAAAATTATTTATTTAAATAATTAAAAAAAGCCGCATGTGGTTCCTCTTATTTTCATACACAGCCAAGATAAGCACATGGCTGGGGTCTTTAGCCTGTAGCCGTATGCTTTATCTGTACTGGGTATCATAATTTGGGGTGACCCTACGCCAATTATTTTCTTTATTTATTGCAATCTCCAGTAACCTGCAGACAGCATCTGTGATTGGAAACAGTCAGACACTGTGACACAACGTTGGGGCACATCTGACTTCAATCAATCACAGACACCAGGACTACCGGTGGGTGTAGGAAACAATGAGTATGTATGAGGCTAATGAGTGGCCCCAGAAGAAAAGTGAACAGCCCAGAAGCAGTTTCAAAATGCGAGGATCCAGACTTTTACAGTCCGGATCTGCCCATCGCTGATTAAGAGCAGTCAAGTGGTTAGTATAACAGACAAATTACACCAAAACTCAAAATAATTTTTTCATGGACTTACTGACTTTGATTTTGGAAGAGAACTCTTTTTTATTCCAAGACACTTTTTTCAAACAGCAATGGGTTTGATGGTTACTGCAATGGGACAAATGCCGCACCTGCTTATGTTAAAGCCTTTATGGCAAGAGTTAAACAGGAATTCATTTATACAAGTGCATTTTTTCAGACACAATGCATATTGTAGCGCAATTTATAGATGACATTTTCTGCATTTAGAGGTGTGACATCTGAGCCTTGGAAACCTTTGTACTAGAGATCAACTTGGTGTGGTATGAATTGAAATTTACCATGCAGGCAGATTCAGAGATTAGTTTCCTGGAGACTATGTTTATTATCCCCTTTACTTCTGGGCAATTTTACGTTTTTCCATTTTTTGCTTATTTTTTTGTGGGACGAGTTGTACTTTTAAATGAAACCATGAGTTTTACCATATAGGGTACTGGTTTTATGGTTTTAGAGAGTTTTACAAATCTGTAAGTAAAAAGATATAAACACAAGCATCAAAAAAATCCTTTCTTTGAAATAAAATACAAAAATCACCCTCTTTCACCCCCTATATTATTAAAGGGTCTCATAAATGCCTCCCATTACTAATCTAGGGCTTGGTGTCAGCTGCGATTTGTCATTAACCTCTTATTACCCTGATTCCCACCGCACCAGGTTAAATCGGGATGAGCCGGGATTGTTGCACCTAATGAATGCTCCATATAGCCATAGGCCTTCCCAGCCTGAGAATACCAGCTCTGTTATGATACGATGTTCAACAACTACCATAAGCAGTTTTCCCGAGCCGTAGGGCTCTAACGCTGACTGCAGCCCTGAACCTAACGCCAACTAGAAGCAGCCGGGCAGCATGCCTAACGCTCCCTATGTACCTCAAACCCAGCCGGAGAACTACATAAACCTAAAGGCAGAAAGGGCAAAAGCTAACTTGCCTCAGAGCAGATTTTCCCCAAGAGATAGGAGGACCACCACATATAATAATGGTTAGCAAGATGAAAGGACGCACACAGTCAGAGCTAGCTTGAGCAAAGTGAGGCCATATGCTAATTTCTAGGATACAAAAAGGACAGGATAGTGAACTCTGCAGTCCGCATAAAAATTCTAATATCCTACACGGAGTATGCAAAAAGGGGTGAGTAACCTAGTACTCATATGTATGTACTCCGTACAATGCTTGGGTAACACTGCAGAAAAATGACTAACAAAAAACCCTGCAACTAAGATCTCTAACATGGATTACTAAGGAGAAAATTCCCCCTTTCTGAAGGTACAAACACTTCTAAGTAAAACACAAATACCTTCAGAAATAATTTGCAAATGCAAGAATCACAAAGCATACAAAATGTATGAAACTAAACTGATGAACTTATGTTAGTGGAGGGCAGGAGAGCAGAACCACCCTGGCCTGAAGCTATCAGACAACTGGCAACAGCATGAGGTCCAAACACACCTATATCCAAATCAAGCCAACACTGAAAATCAGCTGTGCAACCCTCCAGTCACAGACCTCAATGTACCAACACCAGCGACCACCGGAGGGAGCCCAAGAGCGGAACTCATCCAGACAATATTCAAAACACAGCTTCCAGCAGCAGGCTTTATCATGGCTGGGTATCAAAATTAACGGGGACCACACTATGTTTTTTAAAATTATTTATTTAAATAATTTTTTTAAAAAGCCACTTCCGGTCCCTCTTATTTGATACACAGGCAAGATAAGCTCACGGCTGGGGGCTGCAACCTGTAGCCATATGCTTTATCTGTTTTATCATAATATGAGGTGCCCTACGCTAATTTTTTAATTAATTTATTTATTTTTACATCAATCTTGATACACACAGCGTCTGTGATTGGTTGCAGTGAGGCTGGGGGCATGTTTGACTGCAACAAATCAAAGATGCCAGGACTGCAGGTGGGCGGGGAAAGCAATGCTTATGCATGAAGATAATGAGTGGCCCCGGAAGTAGAGTGAGCGGCATGAAAGCAGAGTTACAGCTGCGCTGAGAACGGTAAGTATAAAGCACTTGCTTTTATTCCTATTTTCTTCCTTTTTTTCTATGATTTTTTTTATTACCTGGGTGGCTGGATTCGGATTGTTACCCGGAGTTTTCTGAGAACTCCACGCTCGGTGTCGGTGCTTGGGTTCTTTTGGGTTCTTTTGATCCAATGCGGACCTGGATTTTACAGTCCAGGTCTGCCCGTCACTACTTTTTATGTGTTTTCGGAAGACCATAGAAGATGGGCATGATAGAGTACTCAGGAATAATCAACTCTTTTTCCCTCTCGTTAATCGTATTAAGTCCAATGCCCTCCAAAATCAATTGATTTAAAATACTTTTGAAAACCTGTGCTGGATCACTAGATAATTTTCTATATCTATTGTTGTTATCCAATATATTATAAACTTGTCTCAAATAAATGTCCTTAGTTACACTGCCTAACTTGTCCGATTTTTAAATAATGAGGTTGTTATTGTTCCTTAATTCAGTATTAGCTTTCAAATATTTAACACAAATTTCTCCCATAGTTAGAATCATGGTTAGTTTTGTGAGTGATATAACAAAATTAAATCACTCTCCATAATGGATTGGAAGGTGTCTAAGGCAGCAACTCAGATTTTTAATGGTTACATTGGGTATTTTTAAAAATAATATTGATGTGATTTTTATCAATTTTATAGTCACAGTTATTGACACCTAGAAATTCGTATAATGACATAAGAACATTTTGTTCAACAAAAGACAAATCAACAAACTCATTTTTACAGGTCTCATGTTGTTCACTAATATGAGGACCTCGATTTTTTGTAAGAAAAAAAGTCTCTTAGGCCCGTTTCACACGTCAGTGAAAAACACAGACGTTTTTCACTGGCGTGTAAAACACGCACATGTCACTCCGTGTGCCATGAATCACGGGTTGTCTAAGTGCAATCCGGGCTCCGTTCTCCGTGGCCCGTGATTGCACTTAGATATTAACTCATCTGTGCGCGCTCCCGCTCTCCATGGTGCTGATCGCTCCCGCGGTGCAGCATCCGGCCGGCGCTGACCCCCGCAGCAGCTGCTTCCGGGTCAGCTGTGTCGTGCATCATGAATATGCGCGACAGTAATAAGCCGGCTCAGAAGCAGCAGGCTGCACGGGCTGCAGAGGACATCGCTGGAGCCGGGTGAGTAAAAATGATTTTTATTTTAAAAGCACGTTTTTTTCTGGCACGTGTCTCACGGATCACACCACTGCGTGGTGCGTGGGACATCAGTGATGCCAGAAAAAAATGGACATGTCTCCGTGTGGCAATCACGGACACGCGTGAACGCTGCATGGAGACATGGTCAGGGAAAAATCACTGATGTGTGAGCAGACCCATTCATTTTAATGGGTCTGCGTATGTCAGTGATTCTGGTACGTTTAAAAAAAAAGCACAAACGTACCAGAATCACTGACGTGTGAAAGAGGCCTTAGTTAGTTAGAAACCTAGAAAATTTGTTGACATCTAATAAATATTGTTTGAAATAAATTAAACTTTTGAACAGGGACAAAATTTTGACCATTTGAAATAACATCCAATTGTTTTCTAGATAAAATGGCAAGTGTAAGTACAATGATATTGCCAAAGTTATTTTTTTCATCTGTAAATGTCTTTTATTCCTTTGTGTTTTCTTTTCAGAGCTGTTTTCTTCAGTTGTTTTTTTCCCGTTTCTTGACAATGTCCTTAAGTTAATTTTATCAGACATGAAATAGCTATTTCTAACAGTTGACATACCTGGACCGCAATCAGAAGTTTCAAATTGTGAAGAAGAAAAGTTGACTTGTAGAATGAAGACTTTTTTTAAAATAGATTTAGGTGGGTTTCTTTTTCCAAAAAGTACTTTTAGAATCATAAACTTTGTTATTTTTATAATCAACACGGTCCCGTAGAAATGTTCTATTTTTTTATTTGCATGATGGAATCTGAAATTTAGTTTCAGTCTTCTTTCATTTTTCTTGTAATCTTTCACATTGAATATGAGTGAAAAAAAATCAATCATCTGTGTTTTTAAGTCCCCAATTTGTTGCTTTAATGGTATTTAGCTTTAATTCTTTCTCTTATATTATAAATGTATTAATTCAAAAGAGCATTTATTCAGGATATCATTCCATTGTATTAAAACCTCATCTGAAAAGATATATGTAGGCAGCTTCTTATTCTTCAAGCCACTTGGAAGCATTTGACGTTCCACATACATGGTAAGGGAATTGCGATCTCACCATGGGCAGGTTTTTTGACTGAGCTTTTCTTCCATATTGCGCATTGGCCCATAAAATTCCACATTTTGCGGTGTAGATTCTTGCACATTAAATATTTGTGTAAATTTAGCATGTCGATCAGTGGAGTCGAAGCAATCCATGATGGCACTGATCCATATAATAAATTCAATTCATAGGCTTGATTCCAGTAAAAAAAACAACAACTTTTTTTAACAATTCAGATGAGAAGAAAGGAATATAAAGTGTTTACATATGCAGGAAAAGAAAAATGCAAAGCACATCTGATAGTAAAAGGTACAGTATATAATTCCTTTGTGGTATAGAGTTCAATGGGCAGAAACTTACCAATCCAATGAAAAAAAGAGGATTACTAATAAGAATATACCAATACTATATCAAGATACTACATTAAATAAAATCTTAAATAATGACCATAAAACAGTAGCTAAAAAAGGCAATACACTTGACAACATTCTTTTCGCCCAGTTTTTTCAAACTCAATGATAATAAAAAGTCTGGCTTTCAACCACGTTTTTTTAATAGTGGCAACAATTGCAACATATAGTATGTCCTCTCAGCAAAAAGAAGAAATTCTTTATGTTACCCAATGACAAACTATTTCACATAGAAGTTTTTATCAATTGTGATTCAAATGACACTATATATTGTGTAGAATGCACCTCTTGTGGATTAAGTTATCTTGGTTGCACAACAGGAAAAATGAAAAAAAATGTAAAAAATCAGAATATATTTACAATATAAATAAAATCAATTATGCATATTCAGGTGTTACTTAAAATTTTATTTAAGTAATTAAAGAGATTTGAAAGACATGCAATGTTATGGCATCGAGAGGGTGACACGCCGAGCAAGAGATGGTAATTTTTAAGAAAAAAGTGTTCTTAAGGGAAATGCATTGGATCCTAAAATTAAAGACAAAACAACCAAATGGGATGAATTTCATAATGTTATTGTATATTATTGTATTAATTTATTAGGATATTTATTGCAATTGGACTTATTCTAATTTGAATAATTATTTGCATATGTCCTATTGGCGGACTTTGGTTTTAAAAATCATGTGACATGACTAAGGGTACAGTGTAGCTCCGAAAAAGCAGCAGAGATGGTAAACATGGAGTTGTAGAGATGTTACACGTAGACTTGTAAAGTTGTTTTAATGATTTTAAAATAAAGGATCAAAAGTTTATTTAAAGTGGACTTACCTGTTTTTTCTTTGTAATTTTCCTATTTATCTCTGCTGGGCAGCAATGTTAACAGATTCCACATCTACATGCAAAGCTAGACAATCATTCCCAAACGGTGAGTTCACAGCTACCTGCTATTATTATGGTTTACATTATTGTTAGTCCAACATCTTCTGTATTTGTCCAGCTTAATTCTATGATTCATACACTATAGCATTTTTTTTACATATTCTAAAATATGCTGTACATTAGGTCTTATTCAGAATAACTTTCTACTGGTTATACCACCTAGAGAATACAAGAGACAATATCAAGTGAAAAAAATCTATAGAAATGCGCCATAAATGCAAATATGTGGGCTCAAGGCCAACAGGGATCTCAAACGGATATTAGTCCAATAAAGAAAAAGAGTTCAATCCCATAATGAAAATTACAAAATATTTTATTAGACAATTCATTACAATAAATAAATCCATATTTAATAAACAATAAATTGGTGTACAAATATATGGAGGTATAAGTGTGGACACTAGGTGAGACACAGAGCAAGTGCTGAATTTGGGGCTGGAAAGCACAGGAAAAAACCCTCTATGACTAGTAAAAATGCTGATTGTTTAATAACAGATCCCCATATCGCATATAGCTCAGCGGGATCACTTAGTACAGAAAACAGCAAAAATAGTTATAAGTAATTCCTCCTACTTACCCATTAATCACCCTGCACCTGACCATCCTTCCTTCAATTATATAAAATTTGCCAGTGCCAAATGCTAAAAAACAGACCTACACTCTGATGTTCCCACCTCAAAACTTCACTGTAGGTATGGTATTTTTGTGGTAGTATGCAGTGCCTTTTGATCACCAAACATGATGTGTATTATGGCATCCAAAGAGTTTAATTTTGGTTTCATCTGACCAGACTAAATTCTCCTGGTATTTGACAGGCTTGTCTAAATATTGTTGAGCAAACTTTAAACTCACTTGAATAATATGGAGATAATGGAGATTAAGAGCATTACTTATTTTTTGTTTTCTTTAAAATAATTGCACCTGCTGATTGCAGGTGTTTCTGTATCTCTCCATAGGTGGTCCTTAGCTCTTGGACACCTTCTCTAATAATTTTTGTCATTCCTATGTCTTTAATTTTGCAGGTTTGTGGCTAGTTTACAGTGAAATTATGTTCTTTCCACTTCCAGGATATGACCCTAACAGTGCTCACTGGAATCTTCAGTACGCTTAGAAATTTTCTATAACTAATGCTACAAGTAGGTGTTTTGCAACAATAATATTGCTGAGGTATTGAAACAGCTCACTGGTTTTGCCCATCATGAGATGTTTCTTGTGTGGCACCTTGGAAATAGGACACCTTTTTAAAAGCCATCAGTTGAACCGGCTGATATTATTTTTCACTAAGTGGAAGGATTGCTTTCTAATTACTGATAGATTTAATTACTCTCCATGGCTTTTTGCACCTCTTTTTCTTTATGTGTTCAATGCCTTTTTCTTCTGTCATTTCTCATAATTACACATGACTAAATTTAGGGACATCTACGTATATATTTCTTTGCCTGTGTGGATTGGATAGGTTGTTATCGACATCTGGTGAGAAATATATGTCATTAGCACTTCTAGAAATATATTTACTTGGAAAATTGTTGAAGTGTTCAATACTTATTTCACCAACTGTATATGCCCTTACAGTTATTGCTCCACTAATGTTTCCTCTCATTCGCTATCCCCAAACCCCAGCACTACCCACAAAGGTAATTATTTCACCTTCCTTTTAACCTCCCACCTGACCTTATCGTGTGACCTGCTCATAAACATAAGATCCGTCTTCTAAAACACAAAACAAGTTGGGCACTCTCACTTATTTGCTTTATCTTTGCTTCTCCTCACTGTTAGCAGTATATTACCCAATCCTGGACCTCCACAGCTGATATCCCTTAGTATTTCTCCTTTCTATCACTCCCCACTCATTAGAAACTACTCCAACCTCTCCAACATAAAAATAATTTCCTTGACCCCCACTCCACTTATCCCTCTCTCCGGAGTGCTATGGAATGCCAGTTTCAGTTTCATCTGCAATAATCTCTATTTCATTCACTACCTCTGTACGTCTGGAAACCTATCCATCCTGGGCTTCACTGAACCATGGCTGACGCCCACCTTCACCGCCTCCCCTGTTGCACTGTTTTATGGAGGCTTTCACTTCACGCACACTCATTGCCCCAGTGCTATAGACATGGTGGAGGAATAGGCCTTCTGCTTCCTAACAACTGCACTTTCAACCCAATCCCACCTCTATTCCATCTTATCCTCCATTTTTTTATAGTGTATTCTGTCCTTCTCTCCTCCAAACTCATATATTCCTCACTCAATCACCTCCAAGACTTTTCCTTAATATCCCACATCCACTAGAATTCCATGCCCCAACACATCTGATTATCCACCACATTTGGAACTTTCAGATGGAATTTGAAAACCTAGCTCTTTAAGAAAGCTTATAGCCTGCAATGATCCCACTGCCACCTCACCACCACATGAGCTTCCGCAAACCACCAACCTGCTGTCTCCCTCAGAATTATCCTATAGGCTGTAATCCTGCAAGGACAGGGCCCTCTTTCCCTATATTCCAGCATTTCAATGTTTGGGAATTGTAATTTATATTTTGTATGTAAATCACTTTTCACTTGTACAGAGCCATGGAACTAATGGTGCTTTAAAAAGAAATAATAATAATAGGATACGGAGTCAGAATTTGCAACTAAACAAACCTATACAGTATAATAATAGAGACGATAGAGGATCTGTACTGCATAATAAAATGCTGCCATCAAACACACGTAGCCACCCGATTGTAGCACAGCAGTAAAATGCAGAGCACAAAACTTGATACATAGAGACCAATATGGCATATTTAATTGGTAAAGATAGTCATGTTTTTGAAATGTCAGAAATAATGAGAGCTAATGAGTCAATAGATTGTTTACAATAATTGATCATTTGTTATAGAAAGTACTTTGCATTAAAATATTAATAATTGTTTCATTAGGGTTCAATTTTCTTTACTTCCAACACAAGGAAAGTCTTAAGGCTGGTTTACAAGCAACGACATCACTAACAAGATGTCGTTGGGGTCACGGAATTCGTGATGCACATCCGGCCTCGTTAGCGTCGTTGTTGCGTGTGAAACGTATGAGCGACCGCTAACGATGTAAAATACTCACCTAATTGTTGATCGTTGACACGTCGTTCATTTTCAAAATGTCATTGCTTGCTCTCGACGCAGGTTGTTCGTCGTTCCTGAGGCAGCACACATCGCTACGTGTGACACCCCAGGAATGACGAACAGCACCGTACCTGCGTCCTCCGGCAATGAGGTGGGCGTGTCTTTCATGCGGCTGCTCTTCGCCCCTCCGCTTCTATTGGATGCCTGCCGTGTGACGTCGCTGTGAAGCCGCACGAACCACCCCTTTAGAAAAGAGGCTGTTCGCCGGCCACAGGGACCTCGCTGGGAAGGTAAGTCCATGTGACGGATAATAGCGATATTGTGCGCCACGGGCAGCGATTTGCCCGTAACGCACTAATGACGGGGGTCGGTGCGATTGGCAGCGACATCGATAGCAATGTCGCTGCATGTAAACCGGCCTTAAGTATTTTCTTATTAGCAGTAATTATTAGTGCTATCACAGCAAAAAAACATATTGAAGCTATAAAGGGATATTTTCCTCTGGCTTCTTATTTTTTCCATAATAATAAACAGAAAATAAGTCTAACCAGCAATATATATCATATGAATAAAATAGTAATTACAGTTAATGCCTGCGGGCTCTTTTTATGGATAAAGGGATATCTTGATGGAAGTTAAGACATTTCTAGCAATTCATTAGAAATATTCAAAACTGAGTGAACAGAGCCAACTATGTCCAGAGATAAAACTCATATTTATTCTTTAAATATCTATATTTTTTACTTTTTTGAAACCTAAAATGTATGTTGCTTTAGTGATGCAAGCAAGACTTCAACCTATTTATTTTTACACATTTTGATACTAGAGGCTGATCAATGAATTACAATTCTCTGGCTACTTTTGCCTGAAGTCATCTAATTTGCAATTAAAATTTATATTGAAAAATGCCAAACCACAATATTTGAACGGAGCCTGTGTGCTTATGTTGCAATATTTTCTAATACCACAAACATTTATGAGCTTTGGTAACCAATTTTATTTTGCAGGACTTTTGGTTGGGCCAAACAATGTATGTCCTCATGTGAATCGTAACCATTTACATTAAATGGCCTTTTAAAATGTATTTATTTATGTTTATTTTCGTAGGCAGGAATAGAAAGTAATTTATTAAAACAGCCTTTCTGGGCTCTTAACTTGTTTTACAACAAATGTTTAATTCATGAATTACTGGGCACACCCTCCATAATCCAGCAGAAGTTAATCATCTTGAATCCCTTCTCTAGTTTATACTGCAGGATCCCACAAATCCCTTTACAAGTCTGCCTGTGGTTTATTTACACTATTTATTGTACAGTGGAAATACATAAAAAATTGCAAAAAATATGTGTTCAATTTATGTCTGAATAGAAATATAACTGGGGAAAGCATCAGAATAGATGGACAAAGAGAGGGACTTAGAAAACATTGCACCACCCCCCAAAAAATAATAATGAAAAAATTTGCCCCGAAAAAAAATTATATGCATGTATATATGAATTTTTTTTCTTACTATCAATTAGGATTATCAAAACTATTTATATTTGCCAAATGCCAGAACGAGAGAGAGAATGTTTTAAGGCATTGTTATAACTTTCGGAATAGTGAAAAGTTTACGTACATTTCATTATTATTTGGTACCTTTTCCCTAAAACTGTATGACTTGGGTCAAACGTTTTGCATATCCTTCCAGAAGCTTCTCACAATAGATGGTAGGAATTTGGACCAATTCCTCATGACAGAACTGGTGTAACTGAGGCATGATTGAGGTTACCTTGCTCGCAACGCAAGTGCCTTTTCAGCTTTGCCCATAAATTTTCAATAGGATTGAGATCAGGGTTTTGTGATGGCCATTGCAAAACATTGAATTTGTCATCCTTAAGCCACTTTGTAATGAGTTTGGCATTATACTTTGGGTCATTGTCCATTTGGAAGACCCATTTCCACACAAGCTTTAAGTTCATGGCTGATGTCTTGAGATGTTGCTTCAGTATTGCTACATAATCTTCTTTCCTCATTATGCCATCTATTTTGTGAATGCACTAGTCCTTCCTGCAGAAAAACAACCCCACAACATGATGCTGCCACCCCCGTTTCACAGTTGGGATGGTGTTCTTAGGCTTCTCCCTATTTCCTCCAAACGTGACGATAGTGATTATAGCAAAACAGTTCAAATTTAGTTTTGTCAGACCACAGGACATGTCTAAAAAAAATAAAAATCTTTGTTCCTGTGGGCATTTGCAAACATTACTCTGGCTTTTTTATGTTTCTTTTGGAGTAATGGCTTCTTCCTGGCCTTTCAGACCCTGTTGATACAGTACTCTTTTCACTGTGGATAATGACACAATCTTACCAGCTTCCTCCAGCATCTCCACAAGGTCTTTTGCTTTTGTTCTTGGGTTGATATGCACATGTCTGACCAACGCACTTCATCTCTTGAACACAGAACCTATCGTCTTCCTAAGCGGTATGATGGTTCGACATTCCCATCTTGTTTGCACTTGTATATAATTTTTTCTACAGATGAATGAAAAATGTCTTAAACATTGTCACTCTCATTATTCTGGCATTTTGAAAATATATATATAATTTTATTAATCCTAATTGACCTAAAATGGGAAAGGTTTACTCTGATTTCATGTCAGATAGTGAGAAAAACATGCAGATGTGTCTTTTTAGATAGTGTATGTAAACTTCTAATTTCAACTATATATAGTTGGAGTAGGCAGAGCATAGCACATAGAACAAGTCACAGAAAGGCATAACTCCAAACTTTTAATTAGAGGAAGAGAGCCATGAATTACAGCACAAACACAGAAATAGTGGCCATGTTAGCATGGGGAGTGGACTGGGTCTTGGAGGGAACAGACCAAATCCCCATACACAGTTGATGACAGATGCTACCCTTTGATTAGGGAGGTTGAGTTGATGAGGAGCATAGTGTCTTATATATCCCTTGTGTACAATGGGTAACTATAATTGAATTTTCATATGAGCTATGCACTAGTTGTCATACAGTTAGGTCCAGAAATATTTGGACAGTGACACAAGTTTTGTTATTTTAGCTGTTTACAAAAACATGTTCAGAAATACAATTATATATATAATATGGGCTGAAAGTGCACACTCCCAGCTGCAATATGAGAGTTTTCACATCCAAATCGGAGAAAGGGTTTAGGAATCATAGCTCTGTAATGCATAGCCTCCTCTTTTTCAAGGGACCAAAAGTAATTGGACAAGGGACTCTAAAGGCTGCAATTAACTCTGAAGGCATCTCCCTCGTTAACCTGTAATCAATGAAGTAGTTAAAAGGTCTGGGGTTGATTACAGGTGTGTGGTTTTGCATTTGGAAGCTATTGCTCTGACCAGACAACATGCGGTCTAAGAAACTCTCAATTGAGGTGAAGCAGAACATCCTGAGGCTAAAAAAAAAGAAACAATCCATCAGAGAGATAGCAGACATGCTTGGAGTAGCAAAATCAACAGTCGGGTACATTCTGAGAAAAAAGGAATTGACTGGTGAGCTTGGGAACTCAAAAAGGCCTGGGCGTCCACGGATGACAACAGTGGTGGATGATCGCCGCATACTTTTTTTGGTGAAGAAGAACCCGTTCACAACATCAACTGAAGTCCAGAACACTCTCAGTGAAGTAGGTGTATCTGTCTCTAAGTCAACAGTAAAGAGAAGACTCCATGAAAGTAAATACAAAGGGTTCACATCTAGATGCAAACCATTCATCAATTCCAAAAATAGACAGGCCAGAGTTAAATTTGCTGAAAAACACCTCATGAAGCCAGCTCAGTTCTGGAAAAGTATTCTATGGACAGATGAGACAAAGATCAACCTGTACCAGAATGATGGGAAGAAAAAAGTTTGGAGAAGAAAGGGAACGGCACATGATCCAAGGCACACCACATCCTCTGTAAAACATGGTGGAGGCAACGTGATGGCATGGGCATGCATGGCTTTCAATGGCACTGGGTCATTTGTGTTTATTGATGACATAACAGCAGACAAGAGTAGCCGGATGAATTCTGAACTGTACCGGGATATACTTTCATCCCAGATTCAGCCAAATGCCGCAAAGTTGATCGGACGGTGCTTCATAGTACAGATGGACAATGACCCCAAGCATACAGCCAAAGCTACCCAGGAGTTCATGAGTGCAAAAAAGTGGAACATTCTGCAATGGCCAAGTCAATCACCAGATCTTAACCCAATTGAGCATGCATTTCACTTGCTCAAATCCAGACTTAAGACGGAAAGACCCACAAACAAGCAAGACCTGAAGGATGCGGCTGTAAAGGCCTGGCAAAGCATTAAGAAGGAAGAAACCCAGCGTTTGGTGATGTCCATGGGTTCCAGACTTAAGGCAGTGATTGCCTCCAAAGGATTTGAAACAAAATATTGAAAATAAAAATATTTTGTTTGGGTTTGGTTTATTTGTCCAATTACTTTTGACCTCCTAAAATGTGGAGTGTTTGTAAAGAAATGTCTACAATACCTACAATTTCTATCAGATATTTTTGTTCAAACCTTCAAATTAAACGTTACAATCTGCACTTGAATTCTGTTGTAGAGGTTTCATTTCAAATCCAATGTGGTGGCATGCAGAGCCCAACTCGCGAAAATTGTGTCACTGTCCAAATATTTCTGGACCTAACTGTATATACAGTATATGACCTTCTTTTGATCCATTTGGTTAAATAAACCGACCAGCAGAGCCCTATATAGAATCTGACCATATCTTTGTAATACTAGAGCAATTGCTCACCTCTTGAATCTCTGTGAAGATTTGTGGGCAATGTGCCTCTTCAAAGATGGTGATCGCCAACCAGAAATTCACAGTGCACATGTCTGATTGAAGAGATGAAGTCCTCTCTGAAGTAACATAACACTGATGACTTCCAATCACGCACTGCATAATTGCGGGTTGTATTGAGCCTATTCCCATCGGCACATGTTCGATAATGCCCAGACATGCACATCAGCATACTTTATAAAGCCATTATCAGCAAGCACGCTACGCTCACTATGACGTGGGATAGTTAAGTCATTTAGTAGTTAAGAGAAACGTGTATTTAATACATTATTAAGCACTTTTGACACCTTAAGAAAATATGAAATATATGCACTGAGGAAAAGTTTAACAGCACTATGAGATGTGCTAACTGCTAAACAAATTATGCACTGTTTAATTTGATTGTGTGTTTATTGTGTTTATTATATGTAAATTGCACTATGAGGTCATTTTGCTATATAAACTTCCTGTATACATCTCTACACTTCTTTAAAAAGGTTCCTGCTATCAAACCATATGGGCCAATAAATGTCTTTTCTTGCAATGTGTGGAGTGCTGCCTCCTTCATTTTTTCTTTATATGTCTATAACTGAATAGTTGCTTGGTAGGCCTTGTCCATGGAATTTAAAAGAATATTTTGTGCTGCTCATATTTTTGCATGTCTATATATTATTTAAACAGATTTCGCACTTCTGTTTTATATGGAAAATATCACTATGGAGCCTTAATGATATGGAGGTTTAATGATACTGCTGAGGACGAGGAGAGGATATTGAAAGGTATAGAGGGAGATGCAGCATTTCTGAGTACACGTATGCTTTGAAGAGCAAGTAAGAAAATGATGCAAAACGGGTATTGACTTTACAATTGCATCACACTACTTTGGGTCAATATCATAAGCCATGAAGTTTAAGATAAAATATTAGTTGCACTCATTTTCTAGGAGATTCCTTTTTTGTACTAGATTTAGCATGATTTCCAATAAGTATGCTATGGAAATACTTTAGAACATGGAGTTTTTGCAAAGTGAGATAATAAAACTACAGACAGAAACCAAAGAATGTAATATTAAATTGAAGTCTCTCATTAAAGACAATGAAAGGGATAATTTTAACACTTTAACGACTGCGAGCAGTAATATTACGTCCTAGCGGTCATAGTGTTATTGCCCACAGTCTGCCGCCGGTAGCATGCCGCGATTGGCGCACATCTCAGCTGATTGTTAGCTGCTTGTGCCATTTAACCCCTTAAATGGCGCTGTCAATATGTGACAGAGCCATTATAACGCCATTGGTGGTAAACATTTACTTACCGGCCGATACCGGAAGTCACGTGACTTCCGGTGGTTGTCAAAGAAGCACAGGGTCATGTGATGACTCCTGTAGCTGACATGAATTACTTTCGGTTTCACTCGGCCTGGAGCCGAGTAAAGCACAAAATGAGCATATCTGCTATTTACAGCTATATACCTGTGATCAGCAGATGTGGCAGAGCAATCGGATTGTTGATCCATATAGCCCCCTAGGGAGACTAGTAAAATAAAAAAAAAGTAAAAGAAAAAGTAAAACAATTTTTAAAAAAAAAACCCTATAAGTTCAAATCACCCCCCTTTCGCCCCATTGAAAATTAAAGGGTTAAAAAAATAACAAAATATACACACATTTGGTATCACCACGTTCAGAAATGCCCGATCTGTCAAAATATAAAATCAATTAATCTGATCAGTAAATGGCGTAGTGGCAAAAAAATTCCAAACGTCAAAAAATCTCTTTTAGTCGCCGCAAATTTTGCGCAAAATGCAATAATAGACGATCAAAACGTAGCATCTGCCCAAAAATAATACCGTCAAAAAACATCAGCTCGAGACGCAAAAAATAAGCCATCAATGAGCCATAGATCCCGAAAAATCAGAACGCTAGGGGTCACGGAATATGTCGTAAAACATGCGCCACTTTTTTCGGACAAACTTCCGATTTTTTTTAACCCCTTATATAAAAGTAAATCTATACATGTTTGGTGTCCACAAACTCGCACTGACCTGAGGCATCACACCTACACATCAGTTTTACCATATAGTGAACACAGTGAATAAAAAATCTCAAAAACAATAGTGCTATCGCACTTTTTTTGCAATTTTTCTGCATTTGGAATTTATACTATATGGTAAAACATATGATTTAATTTAAAAGTACAGCTCGTTCCACAAAAAATGAGCCCTCACATGACCATATTGACTGAAAAATAAAAAAGTTATGTCTCTCAGAAGAAGAATGGCGAAAAAAAAAAAACGGAAAGCGAAAAATCGGCCGGTCGTGAAGGGGTTAAGAATTAATTATTAACTAATTAACTATTATTAATTATTAATTAAAACCAGAATGGCTAAGATATTAGCTGAGATAGAAGAAACAAAATGGCGCAAATGGAATAGAGACATGGAGGACTATTGGACTGGGCATGTGTATAATTGGTAAAAGGAGGGGTCAATAATACCTGGAGAAAAAGAGGTTATTTAAGAAAAGAGGACTCTGGTCTAGTAATAAGATTGGATGTATGCCATTGCTTACATCTGTTGACTTTACTCCATCTAGATCAGGATTTACCTCTATGGGATTACGACAGAGGAAACGAAGAGGAGGTAGGAGTCATCACAGCCAACCAATGAGGTAAACGAGCAAGAAACAGATTTTTACCCCAATGTTTAGTTGGAATAGACCTAGTTGTTAACATCTCTAAAAATGTATTAACAGAGTCACAAATGCTAACTCTCAATAAAGGACTTTCTTTTAGCTCTGCTAAACATGTAGATTGGCTGCAGTTAGAAATAGACCTAAACAATTTTTTCAGATCTATTAAAGAATTGGTTTCCGAATAAGAAAATGGATACAAAAGTAGTTGGAATTATCCTTACAGAAGGTATGCTTGTCCAAAAAATGTGATTTCACTCTGCCGGGTAATGTCCATGTAAAAGATGTTTATCAGTAAAAAAACAAAAAGGAGGACAGACTGAAAAACCTAATGTAACCAAGGAGCAATAAAGTGCTATATTGGAACTTGTCCATGATGACGACATCATACTGAAACCTGCAGATAAGGGTCGTGCTGTCATCATCATGGACAAAGATGCATATCTGACAGAGATTAGGAGACAGTTGAATGACAAAAGTGTGTATAGAAAATTGGATTCTAACCTGATATTTGATAAACAGAGAAATAATAAAACTTTTCAAAAAATGGCAAAACATAATGGAATCATACACCAAGATCTACTGTATATGTTTAATTAACAGTTGAACAACCTATCACTCCAGTAAAAATATATTGACCCTAAAATACATAAATATTTGAATGATCTACCCAGTTGACCAATAGTGTTGGGGGTGGATGAAGTTATCAGCAAAATAGTTTTTTTTCTGGAAAAATCTTAGTCCTTGGGCTACCAATACATTTGCCTATACAAAAGATACTAGTGACGTTTTGAATAAATTAAAAGTAACAAATTTCATGAAAGATTTCATTGTGGTCTCATTTAATGTCATACAGTTATATAACGCCGTCGATTATGAGAGGGGGAATATGGCGATAAAAAGAACATTCATATATACTAGAAATCAAACTTAGATAACACACTATTTCCTAAATTTTATAGTCATTGTGTAGTTCTATGTGATTATATCCTAACATAAGTAAACTAGCCATATTGAAAGCTTATTTCATAATTTGAATTTATTCCAAAGCACATAATAAAAATGTAAATGAGATAAATGAAAAGGAACACTGATCAAAATTAGAGAACACTTTCAGATACCTGCAAGTTATTGGTATTAATCTGGCAACTGGTGCTAATTTCCTTAATTATCTGACAAACCCTATGTAACTGGCAGCCTAACTTTCCAGTTTCCACTAACTTTGCAAAAATGGTGTGCCGTTCCAAAGTGACTGAAACCCTCTGGCAGCAGGTTATCCAGATAAGAGGGGACCCTATCAATCATAGCAAGAGAAGTTGGTCCTTCCAAGTCTGTGATTTCAAGAATATTGCTTCTTTACAACATCACAAACTTTTTCAAGTCCCTCAAGAAGGCAAGACAAATGCAAGAGAAGATAGGATAATGCGGTGAATCACCACGGGTAATCATTTTAACACTGCAACTGGAATTGCTTGCCAGAACTGTAAAGAGCTTTGTTGTTCCACCACGTACAGTACAGACCAAAAGTTTGGACACACCTTCTCATTCAAAGAGTTTTCTTTATTTTCATGACTCTGTAAATTGTAGATTCATATTGAAAGCATCAAAACTATGAAATAACACATGTGGAATGAAATACTTAATAAAAAAGTGTGAAATAACTGAAAATATGTCTAATATTCTAAGTTCTTCAAAGGCCCCAACTTTTGCTTTGATTACTACTTTGCACACTCTTGACATTCTCTTCATGAACTTCAAGAGGTAGTCACCGTGAATGGTTTTCACTTCAGAGGTGTGCCCTGTCAGGTTTAATAAGTGGGATTTCTTGCCTTAAAAATGGGGTTGGGACCATCAGTTGTGTTGTGCAGAAGTCTGGTGGAATCACAGCTAATAGTCCTACTGAATAGACTGTTAGAATTTGTATTATGGCAAGAAAAAAGCAGCTAAGTAAAGAAAAATGATTCGCCATCATTACTTTAAGAAATTAAGGTTAGTCAGTCCGAAAAATTGGGAAAACTTTGAAAGTGTCCCAAAGAGCAGGGGCAAAAACCATCAAACGCTACAAAGAAACTGGCTCACAAAAGGACTGCCCCAGGAAAGGAAGACCAAGAGTCACCTCTGCTGCAGAGGATAAGTTTATCTGAGTAACTAGCCTCAGAAATTGCAGGTTAACAGCAGCTCAGATTAGAGACCAGGTCAATGCCACACAGAGTTCTAGCAGCAGGCACATCTCTAGAACAACTGTTAAGAGGAGACTTTGTGCAACAGGCCTTCATGGTAACATAGCTGCTAGGAAACCACTAGTAAGGACAGGCAACAAGCAGAAGAGACTTTTTTGGGCTAAAGAACACAAGGAATGGACATTAGACCAGTGGAAATCTGTGGTTTGGTCTGATGAGTCCAAATTTGAGATCTTTGGATCCAACCACCGTGTCTTTGTGCAACGCAGAAAAGGTGAACGGATGGAGTCTACATGCCTGGTTCCCACCGGGAAGCATGGAGGAGGGGGTGTGATGGTGTGGGGGTTCTTTGCTGGTGACACTGTTGGGGATTTATTCAAAATTGAAGGCATACTGAACCAGTATGGCTACCACAGCATCTTGCAGTGGCATGCTATTCCATACGGTTTGCGTTTAGTTGGACCATCATTTATTTTTCAACAGGACAATGACCCCAAACACACTTCCAGGCTGTGTAAGGGCTACATGACTAAGAAGAGTGATGGGATGCTGCGCCAGATGACCTGGCCTCCACAGTCACCAGACCTGAACTCAATCGAGATGGTTTGGGGTAAGCTGGACTGCAGAGTGAAGGCAAAAGGGCCAACAAGTGCTAAGCATCTCTGGAAACTCCTTCAAGACTGTTGGAAGACCATTTCCGGTGACTACCTCTTGAAGCTCATCAAGAGAATGCCAAGAGTGTGCAAAGCAGAAATCAAAGCAAAAGGTGGCTACTTTGAAGAACCTAGAATATAAGACATATTTTCAGTTGTTTCACACTTTTTTGTTAAGTATTTCATTCCACATGTGTTAACTCATAGTTATGATGCCTTTGATGTGAATCTACAATTTTCAGAGTCATGAAAATAAAGAAAACTCTTTGAATGAGAAGGTGTGTCCAAACCTTTGGTCTGTACTGTACATTGCTAAACATCAGTCCTCTATCAAAGCAGATTTCAGGTCATCAGTGAGGATAGGTGCTTGAACCCTACCAATCTTTTGTTGTGCCAGCATCCTTGTCCCTGCACTCTTGGTCCTTTCTCCCCCTGCACCGCCATCCTCATGCTGTGCAGTCCTCTGCTCACCTGCATGGCCGTCCATGTGTCGCGTGGTCCTCTGCACTCCAACATGGCCATCCTCATGCTGTGCGGTCTCCTGCTCATCTGCATGGTGGTCCATGTGTCGTGTGGTCCTCTTCACCCCCACATGGAAATCCTTGTGCTTTGTCGTCCTCTTCTTACCTGCATAGCCATGCATTTGTCGCATGGTCCTCTGCATTGCACCCCATGTTTAGTCCTTCAGTCCTTCAGTCCCTTAGTCATCCTCCCCTGCAGATGCCTATGTTTGTGTGGGTCTCCAGCTTCCACCTAGGCCTGAGATCCAGTGCATGCTGCATGGGGTTTCCTTATCCCCAGCCTAGGGCATGTGCATGCTTCCTGTCTCTTTAAGAGGAGATGTGCACACCTTGCAAAGGTGTCCCCAGGCTATCGCTGGTAAGCCCCGGATATTTGAGGCTCCCTCCCCTGATGGGAGGTGACAGAGCAGGTCAATATGATTTGATCCTACTACCTGCTCTGGTCTGCCAAAATACAGCACCAGTCCTGTATGTAAACATCTGAGTCTGCTGTATCTACACTGTGCGTGTCCGTGGACCTATCCTGTCTGTGTATCTGTGCCCTGGTACCAGCCTGTATCCTGCACCTTTGTCTATACCTACCTGTACCTGTTGTCTTGTCTGTCTCAGCTGCATGATGTCCTGTACCCTGATGCCCAATGTCTTGTGCCTGGTGATCCGTGCCTCATGACCTGTCTCCGATGCCCAATCTCCTTCCTGATGTTCTGTATCTGAATTCTGAACCTGATGTCTGAAGTCCTGAACCTGTTCTCCAATGAGTTCCTCCTGATTTCCTGTGCTGGTTGACCTCAGCCTTATGTCCTGTACATGCCAGTACCTATGGTCCTGTTCCCGTCCAGTCTGTGTTCCTGGTTCAGCCCTATTTGTCTTGCCAGTAACCGTCCTGCTTGTTACCTGACTCTGGTCCTTCTGTAACCCAGTTCCACTCAGCTGCCACAGTCCCGAACTTTTCCTTGGGATTGGCACCTGGCATCTACCTGGTAGGCACTTAGTTAAGCCCCTCCCACATCAGGATAAGCCCAAGTGTCGCAGGCAGGGGCGCAGGCCACGGCCAGCGGGGAGCTACCCGAGGCGCTCGGATCCAGGATCATGGCTGTGGCTCGAGTGGCAGCCGGATCCGGGGCTCTTGCAGCAGCCCGTCGCCCACAACAATATAAAGGGGCAGTGACGCCACCCATGGGTTGCGGTGATGGTGGTGACACTGCCGCTGCCTTTATAAGGGATGCCCAGGGCTGATGGAGTGGGGTAGCATGATGGTATCCCCTCCACAGGTAGGGGAGTGTAGTCCCGGGGCCCAGGTGTAGGTGGAGTGCATTGCTGGGGTGCCATCTGCAGGCGGGACTGGGTGACACCAGTGTACTCACTGTTTGGCAACCAAGTGCCGGAAACCGGTAGCCTCTGGAGGGGTGTGACGGGTCCCACACACCGGTTGACAGGACAGGGGCCCTTCCTCTTGCACTTCAGTGTTTTGTTTTGTGTGTTGACTAGTCCGCATGAAACGGGAAAAGTCCGCTCCCGGTGTCTTTGCTGTGGGAGATGTTGCCCGCGAGAACTGAACCTTGGGATTTTTGCAGGCACTTGTAGACGCCCAATCCCCGCGTTGGCCTTCCGTCTCACTCTATCTGGGCTCTCTGGTGGGACAAGACGTGGAATCTTGTCCCCTGCTAGCTAATTGACAAGGGGCTTGAAGCTGTCCTCGCCCTAGGGTCCAGGCACCCCGACTGTGCACGGCCTCCGGACCGGATTCCCGCTGTTGGCACCGGCGGACTACAACCCTGCCCCAGTCCACTTAAGGTCTCCCGCGACCGGATGTCCGTTGCCTGTGGCGCTGCTCTGCCATTTGCCACCTAGTCAGATTAGGTAGTCCGGTAGTCTGGGAGCTACAACCCCTGTCTACCACTCCACTCCTCTCTCTTCCTCTGACAGCACTGTTCTCTCTGTGTTCCCTCCCCTGACACCTCAGGACCCCTAGGTGGGCGTCACCATCTGCCTGGCCTCGTCCACTGGTGTGTCCCTATTGCCTGGGGGAAGTTGACTAGGCTTTGTGGGTGGTGTTGTATCTGTGTGTGGGATTGTGTTGGTATGCCAGGGAGGATGGAGTCCTGCACCTGGAAGATTTGTGCAGTCTCTGTGACAACTTGGTTTTGCCAGAGCGTCACACTCCCCCTTGGTAAAACACAGCCCATTCTCGGGCTGTCCGGCACCGGTGTTTATTTTTCTGGACTGTAGAATGCAAAAAGGTAAAAGGTATAACATGTAAAACATTAAAACATTTGAACAATTCTTCCCTTACAGAGAGGCACAACTCTTAAACGTTGCAAATTCACCTTCCCCCTTCAACCAGCGACCCAAAAGACCTGAACCCCTGATGCCACCGCTAGCTCTGGTGTCACACCACTCCTTACAGTGTCTTGGTGACCGGATTGAAGTTCCTTTCCCACTAGTCCACTCCAAAGAGTCCCAAAGTGCTGGAACCCTCTGGCCTGGAGGTTAGCCACTGGTTATGCTGGTGACTGGGCCTCAGCTGACTCTACCGCAGGCCCTTCCTCAAACCAGTCCTCTCCAGCGGGTGTTGCAGTCCTGGTGGTGGGGTAGCAAGAAGGTAAATGGGGGTATATACAATAACCCAAGAAAGTTTTTAGGTGGCCTCTGCCAGTCCTGAGGCCATGGTCCATAAAGAACAAGGGAAAAGCTGGGTTAAGTGGGGAAAGGAGGTAGCTGGGTCCCGCTACCAATTACTCCTTCTTCTCAAACAGTTAAATCAGGTGAAATACATGGTTAATTGGCATTTACAATTTGCTTTTTTATATATATATATATATATATATATATATATATACATTACTATATACAAGGACATACAAGCATTACTCACTCCCTGTATCTGAGTGGTGGCTGACCTAGGTTAGGGCGTGTAGACCTCCTCAGCCCTAAATTCTCTCCTAGGCCCTGTAGTGTAGAACTATCTACGGGTTCCTCAATCCTCGTGATGGGTAATGTGGGTAGAGACCGACGGGTGCGTGGCATGGGTACAGGTGCAACTCTAGGTGTATGCATTGGTGTAGTGTCAGCGGGCTTCTCTGGTTCTGGCTCTTCCACAGGTTGTGGAAATGTTCGAACGGGAACAATCACTGCTCCATTATTTTGCATAGGCCAATCTGCTGGGAAGTCACCTAGGACAGTGTGGATCCCCTCCGTCCGTTTCTTGACACCCAGGGCCTGGAGTGGGAGCTTCTTCCAAGACCTTTAGAGGTTCCAGGCACCTTTTCAAGTGGTCCCTGGAGACTGTAGCCGTAGTTCTTCCTTGGTCCCTGCTGATAAGACAGGTCTTCCTATTATCATAGTTAGAGGGTTGTATGACATAGGGAATCCACTCCCACTGATCGTACATTTTATGCAGCTTTCTTTTTCTCTTCAGTACCACTTCTCCTGGTGCCAAGGGGGCAGTCTTTGCCTGTTTGTTGAAGTGCTGCTCTTGCTTTTCTCTACTTTGGTTCAGGTTTCTTTCCACATACTCCTGAATTTGTTTGTACTGCATCTAATGTTTGGAGTCTCAGTCAGTGGATGGGGAGATGGTCTCAGGGACTTCAACATCCATATCCAAGTCCACCGGCAATCTCCTAGGCCTCACCCTCATGAGGTAAGCAGGCGTACACTTAGTGGAATTGACGGGGATGTTGTTATACATATCTACCAGATCGGGCAATCTCTCAGGCCACTGGTTCCGTTCTTCAATGGGTAGAGTCTTAAGCAGGTTGATGACTAAATAGTTCATCTTCTCACACATCCCATTGGTTTGGGCATGGTAGGGTGTAGTACGTATCTTCTTACATCCGTACAGGCTGCAGAACTCCATAAAGATCTCCGCTTCAAAGGCAGGGCCTTGATCTGTGAGGACCCTCTCTGGGTAGCCATGAGGTCTGCAGAAGTGCGCTTGGATGACCTTCACCGCAGTACGGGCTGTTAGATCCTTGACGGGTACCACAACCATGAATCTTGAGTAGTGGTCCACTATTGTGAGTGCATACGTATATCAGCTTCAAATGAGAAGGAATGGCGGCAACTCACTGGTGAATATTAACGGCAACTTTTATTGCACAATCTGCGGCATTGTTACAATGTAACCAGGGAGGGGGGAGTGCAGGGGCGCCGGACGACGGCCGTTTCGCACCGTAGCAGGTGCTTCCACAGGTCCGAATTAGGACCTGTGGAAGCACCTGCTACGGTGCGAAACGGCCGTCGTCCGGCGCCCCTGCACTCCCCCCTCCCTGGTTACATTGTAACAATGCCGCAGATTGTGCAATAAAAGTTGCCGTTAATATTCACCAGTGAGTTGCCGCCAGTCCTTCTCATTTGAAGCTCATATTGGATTCCTATACCTTGGCAGAGCACCACAGGGATCGGCTGGAGATCTGTGATCCAAGGAAAAACTACAGACTCGTGAGTACACACCTGGGCTTGCAGTGCCTAGCCTTCTCTTTTTTATTACTGCATACGTATATCAGCTCCTGCTTGGTGGGAGTTTGACAGGATCTAGAGCAACGAGTTCCAACGGCTGGCTGGTGATGATCATCTGCAATTGGGCTCTCTGGCTGGTACCATCTTTTCTTCTTAGCACACAGGGACCACAATCCCTACACCATGCTTCAATGGATTATCTCATCCCAGCCCAGTAAAAGAGCTCCCTTAGTAGCATTTCCAGCTTCTTCCAGCCGAAGTGTAGAACTCCATCATGATAGGCTTCCATGACCACTGGCATGTATGCTTGAGGTATGACTATCTGGCAGATCCTCTCATGCGTCTTGGGATTGATCAGTCTTCTGCACAACTTGCCTCGCTGCAGATACAACCGGCTCCTCTCTTTCCACAGCCCCTGTGCTTCTGCCGGGGCAGTGGGCTCCAACCTGGAATCAGCCTGAGAGATCAGTGTCTTGATCTATCTGATGGCAGGCTCTTGTGCTTCTTGCCAACCGTGATGGGGTAACAGGTTGAATGCTTCCTCCTGCTGACTGCTGTAATGTTTGGTGTTTTCCAAACTGTCAGGTTGATGGAACGCTGGCAGTTTAATCTCTTCCAACTTGTCTTCATCTACTCTATCATCAGGCAGGTGGGACATTCTAGACAGCGCATCAGCATAGGGTGTTTTTACGACCAGCTCTGTACTTTATAGTAAAGTCATAAGAGAAAGGAGAAGAAAAGCGCGATCAAACTGTCCAAATATGTGCAAATTATTTTATTGGTCAAGTGAGGAGTTAAAACACCATAAAAATGCATAAATAGCCAGGTACATACAAGACCATAATCATGCCATCATTATATAAAGTTAATGACATTTAGAAATTTATCAGGTCAACTAATTATATAGCATAATTACAATGGTATGAGTGTCAGAAACCAAAAATATAATGTATCAATACAATGCTATACCATTCATCGAGAATCTATAGATGAAGGGGTTAAGTAAAGGAGACTATAGTATATGCTCAACAAGGCTGCTTAGATGCACAAATATAATGGCAAAGATATAAAAAAAGCCAAAGTATATAATGTAACAATGTGATGCTATATAGTTCTCCCAAAGTCTATATGCAGGCAACAATAAGTTAATTGATAGGACTGAACCGTGATGTCAGCACACCGCACTGGTTTAATGCTATATCTAATAGAGCCAGGATAGAGTTTTATTACCTGATATAATGACTCAAAGATACGTGGCAGGTCAGCATGTAGCCAGGTACACAGGACGCCCTACACGTGTTTCGGCACACGCCTTCGTCCAGGGGAGGTATACAGGCGGTAAGTTTCAGTATTTAAATATGCACGCACCAATCGGTGTGTGATGACCAGATTGGCGACGCATGCGTCGCCACGGCAACCACCATCAACAACCGGCCGCCGCGTCATGGCCCAGGGAGGGCCGACCATATCACATGATCAGTTCCTCCCTACACCATAATGATGCGGAAGCCGGAGAACGACGGAGGGGCAGTAGCACGCATGCGTACAGGTCACAAACACACAGATTGCAAGACGCGTGAGAAGAATAAGGATCAATCACACTATAATGACTATAGGGTGCAGTGCCTAATAGTTTATATTTGACAATACAATCTCAATGCACCTCCTCAGTCAATCCAGTAGAGGAAAAAGATATATAAGGACATAATAGATAGATATCCACTTATATATAGAGACTTATATATTCATATGAAATTAAATAATATTATACATTTAATACATTACAATAATACATGCCATATATTAAGAATAATTACTGTTACCTAAATATTCAATGATTTATCACATATTAAGAATGACAATATATTAATAATCTATATATATAATTGCCTTATTCTGTCTGTCTGTCTGTCTGTCTTGCTCCAAAATTGTGTCCTTACGGCGACACAAAGCTGATTGGCCGCTGGGCTCGCCATGGCCCCGCCCCCCCACACGGATTGGCCGCTTGCCCAGGCTGCGCCCCCACACGGATTGGCCGGCCGCTCGCCCAGGCTCCGCCCCCCCCACAGATTGGCCTCTCGCCCCGGCACCCTGCAGGCATTGGCAACTCGGCCACGCCCCGCCCCCCTCACGCAATGCACGCTAGCTCTGGCCCCGCCCCCCCACGCATTCCCCGAACCGACACGGTCACGAAGCCACGACTACCAGGTGAGTACTGTACCCCTTGGAGCCCACATCAGCGTACGCCGCCAAACCAGCCGACACATACCCTCGCATTGCTGGGGCTGGCCGGCGTATGCTGGTGTGGGCTCCTGTGCGAGCGGGGGACGAGATGCGCTGGTAACCATGGTAGCATAGTTACCAGTGCATCAAAGTCCTGCAGTGAAGGAAAATACACACACGCACACACATAACAGCACACACACACACACACACACACATCAGATCACACTCACTCTCACACACACATCACATCGCATCCACATACTCACAACATCCTGGGATATCGCTTGCTTCTCGGCGGCGATATTGTGCTGTGAGCTTCCAGGACCTGCCGGAGGATCACATGGCCAGAAGCATGTGGCATCTCCGGATGTTGTGAGTGTGAGCGCGTATGTGCGATATCGTCAATGTGTGTGTGTGTGAGTGTATGCGATCGGGTGTGTGTGAGTGTATGCGATCGGGTGTGTGTGAGTGTATGCGATCGGATCTGTGAGTGTCGGCAGAGGAGCACGGCGTGCTGGAGGAGGCTAGGAGGAGAGAGGCTGATCCTGGGGAAGGCTGGGAGGGGGAGGCTGAGAGAAGAGAGGCTGATGCTGGGGGAGGCTGAGGCTGGGGTAGGCTGGGAGGAGAGAGGCTGATGCTGGGGACCGAAAAGGCATCAGCTGGGGACAGAAAAGGCTGATGCTGGGAGGAGAGAGGCTGATGCTGGGATGAGAGAGGCTGATGCTGGGGACAGAAAAGGCTGATGCTGGGATGAGAGAGGCTGATGCTGGGATGAGAGAGGCTGATGCTGGGGACAGAGAGGCTGATGCTGGGAGGAGAGAGGCTGATGCTGGGGACAGAGAGGCTGATGCTGGGAGGAGAGAGGCTGATGCTGGGATGAGAGAGGCTGATGCTGGGGACAGAGAGGCTGATGCTGGGAGGAGAGAGGCTGATGCTGGGATGAGAGAGGCTGATGCTGGGATGAGAGAGGCTGATGCTGGGGACAGAGAGGCTGATGCTGGGAGGAGAGAGGCTTATGCTGGGGACAGAGAGGCTGATGCTGGGAGGAGAGAGGCTGATGCTGGGATGAGAGAGGCTGATGCTGGGATGAGAGAGGCTGATGCTGGGGACAGAGAGGCTGATGCTGGGGACAGAGAGGCTGATGCTGGGATGAGAGAGGCTGATGCTGCGGGTAGAGAGGCTGATGCTGGGAGGAGAGAGGCTGATTCTGCGGGCAGAGAGGCTGATGCTGCGGGTAGAGAGGCTGATGCTGGTGCAGCATGGGGGATGGAGCACGATGGGGGGTGCGCAGCATGGGGGATGGAGCACGTTTGGGAGTGCGCAGCATGGCGCATGGAGCACGTTTGGGAGTGCGCAGCATGGCGGATGGACCACGTTTGGGAGTGCGCAGCATGGCGGATGGAGCACGTTTGGGAGTGCGCAGCATGGCGGATGGAGCACGTTTGGGAGTGCGCAGCATGGCGGATGGACCACGTTTGGGAGTGCGCAGTATGGCGGATGGAGCACGTTTGGGAGTGCGCAGCATGGCAGATGGAGCACGTTTGGGAGTGCGCTGCATGGCAGATGGAGCACGTTTGGGAGTGCGCAGCATGGGGGATGCAGCATGATGGGGAGTGCGGAGTATGGCGGATGGAGCACGTTTGGGAGTGCGCAGCATGGCGGATGGGGCACGTTTGGGAGTGCGCAGCATGGCGGATGGAGCACGTTTGGGAGTGCGCAGCATGGCGGATGGAGCACGTTTGGGAGTGCGCAGCATGGCGGATGGAGCACGTTTGGGAGTGCGCAGCATGGCGGATGGAGCACGTTTGGGAGTGTGCAGCATGCCGGATGGAGCACGTTTGGGAGTGCGCAGCATGGCGCATGGAGCACGTTTGGGAGTGCGCAGCATGGCGGATGGACCACGTTTGGGAGTGCGCATCATGGCGGATGGAGCACGTTTGGGAGTGCGCAGCATGGCGGATGGAGCACGTTTGGGAGTGCGCAGCATGGCGGATGGACCACGTTTGGGAGTGTGCAGCATGGGAGATGGAGCACGATGGGGGTGCGCAGCATAGGGGATGGAGCACGATGGGGGGGCTGCATGGGGGATGGAGCACGATGGGGAGTGCGCTGCATGGGGGATGGAGCACGATGGGGAGTGCGGAGTATGGCGGATGGAGCACGTTTGGGAGTGCGCAGCATGGCAGATGGAGCACGTTTGGGAGTGCGCAGCATGGCGGATGGAGCACGTTTGGGAGTGTGCAGCATGGGAGATGGAGCACGATGGGGGGTGTGCAGCATAGGGGATGGAGCACGATGGGGAGTGCGCTGCATGGGGGATGGAGCACGATGGGGAGTGCGCTGCATGGGGGATGGAGCACGATGGGAAGTGCACACCTCCCCCCAACACACACACACACGCGCGCGCACTGCACAACACACCACACACACACACTGGGAACCACAAACAACTGCCCTACACAGACACCCACACACACAGACAACGCTGCACACACAAATATATGCGCATACCGCACAACACACACATTGCACAAAACATACCACCCCCAAAACACACCACACACACAAACCGCGCAACACACACACAACGCTACAGACACACAGCGCTCCACAAACAACGCAACACACGCAACACACATACAACACCGCTCTCACCCCCCGTCACACCCAGACAACACCCAGAACATGTACAGCGCCCTACACAAACACTTGGTAACTACACACAACAACATCTATATATATATATGTATATATATATATATATATATATATATATATATATATATATATATATATATATATAACAAAAATCATACATTAACTACACAATACATAAATTCTAGAATACCCGATGCATAGCATCGGGCCACCTTCTAGTCTTGTCATATTCATCTTGTCATATTCATCCATCTCCTGGATATGATCCCGCACAGAACACATCAATCAGGTCATGAATAGATGTTACCGTTACATTACCATCCTATAAACAATAAAAACAATTAAAATTAAAATTTGTACCACCAAAATAAGAAAGGAATTATCTAAATTATCTATACTCTAAAGATATGGAGCAAAGCTAATGTTTTCGTTGAGACCAGATGGATATATAGTGGACAATGTCCATATCCATCTGGTCTCAAGTTGGGCAAGACGTTTGCTCAAATTGCCACCTCTGATCCCCAAATCAATTACATCAATCCCCCTCACCTTTAACAAAGTCCCAGCAGCATTATCAAACTGCAAAAAATGCCGGGGGATTGTCTTCAACTTAGATTTGTCATTCTCTTCTGGGGCTGCCAGAATACCAAGAACATGCTCCCTGACCCTGACTTTTAGTTGTCTCGTTGTAAGACCAATGTATATTTTGGGGCATGGGCATGTGGCATAATATATTACAGCTCTAGTGTTATAATTAATGCGTTTTTTAATCTTAAAGTTCTTGTTACCACTAGAGTCTGTAAAGTCTTGACAGGTCACAATGTTGGGACAGGCAATACAGGTGCTACATGGGGAACATCCACCCTGATTATTCTTGGGGGTTAATCCCAGAGAGTTCTCTGTCTATTGTCCTCATAGTGGCTGTGGACTAAGAGGTCCTTAAGGTTTTTGGAGCGATGGAAGGTAATTTTTGGTTTGGATGGCAGTATTTTAGCGAAAATTGGGTCGGCCTGAAGAATTGGCCAAGCTCAATGTTGCCAAGAACAACATTACCACCTTTATCTGCTGGTTTAATGATCACTCCAGGGAGATGCTTTAATTCATTAAGGCGTTCACGTTCATCTTTTGATAAATTGTCACAATTGAAATTTTTAGAGATCTTATGAAATTCATTAGAGACTACCTGAACAAATAAATCTACATGGGATGTCATAGATAAAGGTGGAAACCTGCAAGATGTAGGTGCTATGCATGCTGGGACCTTACCTCCCTCCCCAGACGAGTGTTCAATGGAAAGTTCCTCCAGAATTTTTAGGGCTTTTTGTTCTTTCTCTGATGGAAAAAGAGAATAGGTCGTTTCATCAAAAAAATTTTTTTAAAAATTAATGACCGTGCAAAAATGTGGAGGTCTTTAACAGCTGTAAACTCATCAAATCTCATGGTGGGAGAGAAGGAGAGGCCCCTAGCACGCAAAGTCAAAATCAGAAGATGAGAGATTATAGGTACTAAGGTTAATTACCTTTTCTCAGTCTCGTCACCATTACGTTGATATTTTCTATAAGCTCGATTTTGAAAGTTTCCACCACTATATCTCCGCATACCAGATCGCGTAGTTCTTGTTGAATATTGGCCATCAGAGGAATCACTCAGAGAAGTCATTGATGAAGATGAGGGCAACTCCTCATTAGATTGTTGGACGATAGATAGTTTTTTCCAAAAATAAATCTTTTTTGGGTATGGTCTTGTTGATCCCTTTTTAATTTGGACACTTGTGTCTCATTTATTTTACGTACCAGTGTGTCCAATTTTTGCCCTATGTTGCTCCGAACACAATAATTTAAATTGTGTTTGTTGAACATCAAGGTTTTTATCAATCTTCTCAATAGAACTAGTGTTCAATTCAATGAGCAGCTTCATCAATGTCTGTGAACATGCATTACAAGTCTCCTCCCATAGGGAAATAAATGCTTCATCCTCTGACGGGAAACTGGGGGTGACGCGTATGCGAAGTCCCCTAGGTATCAATTGGAGATATATATATTTTTCTAAAAATACCCGATTCCACCATAGCCTTGTTCATCTTAATAATCCTTTTTGGATCTCAAAAAACATCTTATCCAAATCCTAATGTTCATTAAGATTTGGTGGTACAGTGGTGGATCCCCAATACTCTTGATTGATTTGTTGTAGTCAGGAGCTTTCTCTGGCTTTATAGTCCATATTAGTCAACAGGCAACCTGTGCAAAACACAGTACAAATTAGATACATGTACATTGAGGACATTCGGAATACCCGCATGATTAACCATATATTCTCATAATTATTTCCATATTCAATTAGAGTTAATTTTATTACATGCGGGTCATCTGGACTATATATAGGACAATTGCATAAATTAATAAGAGAAAAAAGAAGAAA
The DNA here is from genome assembly GCF_048569485.1 of Anomaloglossus baeobatrachus. NCBI lineage: Eukaryota > Metazoa > Chordata > Amphibia > Anura > Aromobatidae > Anomaloglossus > Anomaloglossus baeobatrachus. The sequence goes on from NC_134355.1 coordinate 293,486,474, forward strand.
AACGCGATCAAACTGTCCAAATATGTGCAAATTATTTTATTGGTCAAGTGAGGGATTAAAACACCATAAAAATGCAGAAATACCCTGGCACATACAAGACCATAATCATGCCATCATTATATAAAGTTAATGATATATAGAAATTTATCAGGTCAACTAATTATGTAGCATAATTACAACGGTATGAGTGTCAGAAACCAAAAATATAATGTATTAATACAATGCTATATCATTCATCCAGAATGTATAGATGAAGGGGTTAAGTAAAGGAAACTATAGTATAAGTTCAACAAGGCTGCTTATATGCACAAATATAATGGCAAAGATATCAAAAAAAGCCAAAGTATATAATGTAACAATGTGGTGCTATATAGTTTTCCCAAAGTCTATATGCAGGCAACAATAAGTTAATTGATAGGACTGAACCGTGATGTTGGCACTAGAGTTGAGCGCGGTTCGAGGTTCTCCAGTTCGCAGCTCGAGTGATTTTGGGGGCTGTTCTAGATAGAACTAGAACTCGAGTTTTTTGCTAAAGCTCGATAGTTCCAGATACGTTCGAGAACGGTTCAAGCAGCAAAAAGACCAGCTAATTACTAGCTGGCTTTCCGCTGTAATAGTGTAAGTCACTCTGTGACTCACACTATTATGAAATTTCAGTGTATAGTGTGCGGGAACAGCGCATTCAGATCACTGCTGTATGGATAATGGCGATCGCCATTTTTTTTTTTCCTTGTCTTCTTTCCCTAAGCGTGCGCGTGTAGTGGGGCGGGCCAGCATGTCAGCCAATCCCAGACACACACACAGCTAAGTGGACTTTTAGCAAGAGAAGCAACAGCATGCATGATAGGATGTTCATGTCACATGTCCCTGCATTATAAAAATGGACATTTTCCTCCAGCACGCCATTATCTGCCTTCTGCGTCCTTGGTGTCAGTCATCACTGGCGCAGCTCCTATCTCCGATACTGCTGTGTACGCTCCATACACAGCGCTGTACAGAATAGGGATAGAAGTTTCTATCAGTCCTTTTAAGGGCTAATACCGGCAGGGTCAGAGCCATAGGTGAAAGGTCCGTGAAAACAGAGTTTAACAGCTACACAAGATGACAGCGTCTGTGTAGCTAAGGTCAGGGATTTCCTCGCTGCATTTCCCCATTAGGAGGGATAGAAAGGCAGGCTTCCTATCCTCTACCTAGAGACCCACAACCCTGCCACTGTACCCTCCAACCCTTTGCACACTCAAACTCATTGTTACTAAGCCATTATACTAGCAAACACTGAGTGAACTTAGTGGCATCCTAAAAGTGGCTGTTGGACTTCTGTATTGTCCCACTAGTGCAAAGATATTTGCAGCACGTCTGCCTGCATTGCACACTCAAACTCATTGTTACTAAGCCATTATACTAGCAAACACTGAGTGAACTTAGTGGCATCCTAAAAGTGGCTGTTGGACTTCTGTATTGTCCCACTAGTGCAAAGATATTTGCAGCACGTCTGCCTGCATTGCACACTCAAACTCATTGTTACTAAGCCATTATACTAGCAAACACTGAGTGAACTTAGTGGCATCCTAAAAGTGGCTGTTGGACTTCTGTATTGTCCCACTAGTGCAAAGATATTTGCAGCACGTCTGCCTGCATTGCACACTCAAACTCATTGTTACTAAGCCATTATACTAGCAAACACTGAGTGAACTTAGTGGCATCCTAAAAGTGGCTGTTGGTCTTCTGTATTGTCCCACTAGTGCAAAGATATTTGCAGCACGTTTGCCTGCATTGCACACTCAAACTCATTGTTACTAAAGCCATTATACTAGCAAACACTGAGTGAACTTAGTGGCATCCTAAAAGTGGCTGTTGGACTTCTGTATTGTCCCACTAATGCAAAGATATTTTCAGCACGTCTGCCTGCATTGCACACTCAAACTCATTGTTACTAATCCATTATACTAGCAAACACTGAGTGAACTTAGTGGCATCCTAAAAGTGGCTGTTGGACTTCTGTAATGTCCCACTAGTGCAAAGATATTTGCAGCATGTCTGCCTGCATTGCACACTCAAACTCATTGTTACTAAGCCATTATACTAGCAAACACTGAGTGAACTTAGTGGCATCCTAAACGTGGCTGTTGGACTTCTGTATTGTCCCACTAGTGCAAAGATATTTGCAGCACGTCTGCCTGCATTGCACACTCAAACTTATTGTTACTAAGCCATTATACTAGCAAACACTGAGTGAACTTAGTGGCATCCTAAAAGTGGCTGTTGGACTTCTGTATTGTGCCACTAGTGCAAAGATATTTGCAGCACATCTGCCTGCATTTCACACTCAAACTCATTGTTACTAAGCCATTATACTAGCAAACACTGAGTGAACTTAGTGGCATCCTAAAAGTGGCTGTTGGACTTCTGTATTGTCCCACTAGTGCAAAGATATTTGCAGCACGTCTGCCTGCATTGCACACTCAAACTCATTGTTACTAAGCCATTATACTAGCAAACACTGAGTGAACTTAGTGGCATCCTAAAAGTGGCTGTTGGACTTCTGTATTGTCCCACTAGTGCAAAGATATTTGCAGCACGTCTGCCTGCATTGCACACTCAAACTCATTGTTACTAAGCCATTATACTAGCAAACACTGAGTGAAATTAGTGGCATACTAAAAGTGGCTGTTGGACTTCTGTATAGTCCCAATAGTGCAAAGATATTTGCAGCACGTCTGCCTGCATTGCACACTCAAACTCATTGTTACTAAGCCATTATACTAGCAAACACTGAGTGAACTTAGTGGCATCCTAAAAGTGGCTGTTGGACTTCTGTATTGTCCCACTAGTGCAAAGATATTTGCAGCACGTCTGCCTGCATTGCACACTCAAACTCATTGTTACTAAGCCATTATACTAGCAAACACTGAGTGAACTTAGTGGCATCCTAAAAGTGGCTGTTGGACTTCTGTATTGTCCCACTAGTGCAAAGATATTTGCAGCACGTCTGCCTGCATTGCACACTCAAACTCATTGTTACTAAGCCATTATACTAGCAAACACTGAGTGAACTTAGTGGCATCCTAAAAGTGGCTGTTGGTCTTCTGTATTGTCCCACTAGTGCAAAGATATTTGCAGCACGTTTGCCTGCATTGCACACTCAAACTCATTGTTACTAAGCCATTATACTAGCAAACACTGAGTGAACTTAGTGGCATCCTAAAAGTGGCTGTTGGACTTCTGTATTGTCCCACTAATGCAAAGATATTTTCAGCACGTCTGCCTGCATTGCACACTCAAACTCATTGTTACTAATCCATTATACTAGCAAACACTGAATGAACTTAGTGGCATCCTAAAAGTGGCTGTTGGACTTCTGTATTGTGCCACTAGTGCAAAGATATTTGCAGCACATCTGCCTGCATTGCACACTCAAACTCATTGTTACTAAGCCATTATACTAGCAAACACTGAGTGAACTTAGTGGCATCCTAAAAGTGGCTGTTGGACTTCTGTATTGTCCCACTAGTGCAAAGATATTTGCAGCACGTCTGCCTGCATTGCACACTCAAACTCATTGTTACTAAGCCATTATACTAGCAAACACTGAGTGAACTTAGTGGCATCCTAAAAGTGGCTGTTGGACTTCTGTATTGTCCCACTAGTGCAAAGATATTTGCAGCACGTCTGCCTGCATTGCACACTCAAACTCATTGTTACTAAGCCATTATACTAGCAAACACTGAGTGAAATTAGTGGCATACTAAAAGTGGCTGTTGGACTTCTGTATAGTCCCAATAGTGCAAAGATATTTGCAGCACGTCTGCCTGCATTGCACACTCAAACTCATTGTTACTAAGCCATTATACTAGCAAACACTGAGTGAACTTAGTGGCATCCTAAAAGTGGCTGTTGGACTTCTGTATTGTCCCACTAGTGCAAAGATATTTGCAGCACGTCTGCCTGCATTGCACACTCAAACTCATTGTTACTAAGCCATTATACTAGCAAACACTGAGTGAACTTAGTGGCATCCTAAAAGTGGCTGTTGGACTTCTGTATTGTCCCACTAGTGCAAAGATATTTGCAGCACGTCTGCCTGCATTGCACACTCAAACTCATTGTTACTAAGCCATTATACTAGCAAACACTGAGTGAACTTAGTGGCATCCTAAAAGTGGCTGTTGGTCTTCTGTATTGTCCCACTAGTGCAAAGATATTTGCAGCACGTTTGCCTGCATTGCACACTCAAACTCATTGTTACTAAGCCATTATACTAGCAAACACTGAGTGAACTTAGTGGCATCCTAAAAGTGGCTGTTGGACTTCTGTATTGTCCCACTAATGCAAAGATATTTTCAGCACGTCTGCCTGCATTGCACACTCAAACTCATTGTTACTAATCCATTATACTAGCAAACACTGAGTGAACTTAGTGGCATCCTAAAAGTGGCTGTTGGACTTCTGTAATGTCCCACTAGTGCAAAGATATTTGCAGCACGTCTGCCTGCATTGCACACTCAAACTCATTGTTACTACGCCATTATACTAGCAAACACTGAGTGAACTTAGTGGCATCCTAAACGTGGCTGTTGGACTTCTGTATTGTCCCACTAGTGCAGGGGTCAGGAACCTTTTTGGCTAAGAGAGCCGTAAACGCCACATATTTTGAAATATAATTCCGCGAGAGCCGTACAATATGTTTAAAGGGCCATTGACAGATCAATCGCTCCAATGTTCACTTAGTACAGCAAGGAATGCTCCTCCCTGCTGTATAAAGCCACAACTGGACTGAAACAATGGTAATTAGTAGTAAAAAAATCAAATAAATAACTTACATTGTGAACTTGCGATGCATGACATCAGTCCAGCAGTCTGGCTTCTTCTTTTTCCTGCGCATGACTGGAAGCTGGCATTCTTCCCACCTGATGTTGAGAGAATGCCAGCTTTGAGGCATTCGCAGAAGAAAGAAGCTGGAATATTGGACATGTCACACAACGCATTGTCAGTTATGTCAATTATCTATTTTATTATTTTACAGCGAATTATTGTTTAGGTCCAGCGGTGGCTTAGTGCAGCAGAGAGGAACACTCCTTTGTGTACTAAGTGACCGCTGGAGCAATTGTATCTGTCAGTGGCCCAGACACCCTGCTTCCCATACAGCCTGCACCCCCCATATCACACACACACACTGCTCCCCATACAGCCTGCACCCCCCAGATCTCACACACTACACCCCCATATGTCACATACCCTGCTTCCCATACAGCCTGCACCCCCCCATATCACACACACACACTGCTCCCCATACAGCCTGCACCCCCCATATCACACGCACACACTGCTCCCCATACAGCCTGCACCCCCCATATCACACACACACACTGCTCCCCATACAGCCTGCACCCCCCATATCACACACACACACTGCTGCCCATACAGCCTGCACCCCCCATATCCCACACACTACACCCCCATATGTCACATACCCTGCTCCCCATACAGCCTGCACCCCCATATCACACACACTACACCCCCATATCTCACACACCCTGCTTCCCATACAGCCTACACCCCCATATCTCTCACACCCTGCTTCCCATACAGCCTGCACCCCCCATATCACACACACACACACTGCTCCCCATACGGCCTGCACCCCCCATATCCCACACACACACACACTGCTTCCCATACAGCCTGCACCCCCCAGATCTCACACACTACACCCCCATATGTCACATACCCTGCTTCCCATACAGCCTGCACCCTCCCTATCACACACAATACACCCCCATATCTCACACACCCTGCTCACATATCTCACCCTGCCTGTACCCAAACTTACCCCTCTCAAACACTCTGCACCCCTTCACATGCTTCTGTCAGTCTGCAGCCCTCATATGCCCCTCACCCTGCAGCCCCCCTCACCCTCATGTCCCCTCTTTTCTTATTACCAGTCATGTGTCCAAATCTCCTTCAGGATTCAGTTCTCTTGCTTTCTGCCCGGCATCCTGTGTCTCCTCCCACACAGTCACATGGGCGTGACATCATCGCAGGTCCTGCAGGATGGAGATTCCGTCTGCTGTGCAGGTCAGGACTAGCACTCCTGCAGCTCAGACATGGCTGGTGGCCTCTCCAGGTCAGGGGCCCCTCTACTGACACTGGGCTCCCCTGACTCACAGGTCGGCCACTACACAGCAGCACTACACATAGACGCAGAGCGGCTGCCGGGCCCCTATGTGTACTAGTGCCGGTCTCCTCGGCGCATCATCCATTGCTGTCGCTCGCTGACCTGTCAGCAGGCGCGCAGTGATGACGTCACCGCGCTCGCTGCAGAGCTGTCAGAAGAACGCCGACAGTCACAGCGGGGAGAATGATAAGAGAGAGCGCGCCGCTCACTCTCTCATCATTGCTCTCAATTGTGCTGGCGCCGGCCCTGATCCTTCCCATAGACAGGTAGGAGACCTGTCTGCGAGCCAGATACGGCCATCAAAAAAGCCATATCTGGCTCGCGAGCCATAGGTTCCCGACCCCTGCACTAGTGCAAAGATATTTGCAGCACGTCTGCCTGCATTGCACACTCAAACTTATTGTTACTAAGCCATTATACTAGCAAACACTGAGTGAACTTAGTGGCATCCTAAAAGTGGCTGTTTGGACTTCTGTATTGTGCCACTAGTGCAAAGATATTTGCAGCACATCTGCCTGCATTGCACACTCAAACTCATTGTTACTAAGCCATTATACTAGCAAACACTGAGTGAACTTAGTGGCATCCTAAAAGTGGCTGTTGGACTTCTGTATTGTCCCACTAGTGCAAAGATATTTGCAGCACGTCTGCCTGCATTGCACACTCAAACTCATTGTTACTAAGCCATTATACTAGCAAACACTGAGTGAACTTAGTGGCATCCTAAAAGTGGCTGTTGGACTTCTGTATTGTCCCACTAGTGCAAAGATATTTGCAGCACGTCTGCCTGCATTGCACACTCAAACTCATTGTTACTAAGCCATTATACTAGCAAACACTGAGTGAAATTAGTGGCATACTAAAAGTGGCTGTTGGACTTCTGTATAGTCCCAATAGTGCAAAGATATTTGCAGCACGTCTGCCTGCATTGCACACTCAAACTCATTGTTACTAAGCCATTATACTAGCAAACACTGAGTGAACTTAGTGGCATCCTAAAAGTGGCTGTTGGACTTCTGTATTGTCCCACTAGTGCAAAGATATTTGCAGCACGTCTGCCTGCATTGCACACTCAAACTCATTGTTACTAAGCCATTATACTAGCAAACACTGAGTGAACTTAGTGGCATCCTAAAAGTGGCTGTTGGTCTTCTGTATTGTCCCACTAGTGCAAAGATATTTGCAGCACGTTTGCCTGCATTGCACACTCAAACTCATTGTTACTAAGCCATTATACTGGCAAACACTGAGTGAACTTAGTGGCATCCTAAAAGTGGCTGTTGGACTTCTGTATTGTCCCACTAATGCAAAGATATTTTCAGCACGTCTGCCTGCATTGCACACTCAAACTCATTGTTACTAATCCATTATACTAGCAAACACTGAGTGAACTTAGTGGCATCCTAAAAGTGGCTGTTGGACTTCTGTAATGTCCCACTAGTGCAAAGATATTTGCAGCATGTCTGCCTGCATTGCACACTCAAACTCACTGTTACTAAGCCATTATACTAGCAAACACTGAGTGAACTTAGTGGCATCCTAAACGTGGCTGTTGGACGTCTGTATTGTCCCACTAGTGCAAAGATATTTGCAGCACATCTGCCTGCATTGCACACTCAAACTCATTGTTACTAAGCCATTATACTAGCAAACACTGAGTGAACTTAGTGGCATCCTAAAAGTGGCTGTTGGACTTCTGTATTGTCCCACTAGTGCAAAGATATTTGCAGCACGTCTGCCTGCATTGCACAATCAAACTCATTGTTACTAAGCCATTATACTAGCAAACACTGAGTGAAATTAGTGGCATACTAAAAGTGGCTGTTGGACTTCTGTATAGTCCCAATAATGCAAAGATATTTGCAGCACGTCTGCCTGCATTGCACACTCAAACTCATTGTTACTAAGCCATTATACTAGCAAACACTGAGTGAACTTAGTGGCATCCTAAAAGTGGCTGTTGGACTTCTGTATTGTCCCACTAATGCAAAGATATTTTCAGCACGTCTGCCTGCATTGCACACTCAAACTCATTGTTACTAAGCCATTATACTAGCAAACACTGAGTGAACTTAGTGGCATCCTAAAAGTGGCTGTTGGACTTCTGTATTGTCCCACTAGTGCAAAGATATTTGCAGCACGTCTGCCTGCATTGCACACTCAAACTCATTGTTACTAAGCCATTATACTAGCAAACACTGAGTGAACTTAGTGGCATCCTAAAAGTGGCTGTTGGTCTTCTGTATTGTCCCACTAGTGCAAAGATATTTGCAGCACGTTTGCCTGCATTGCACACTCAAACTCATTGTTACTAAGCCATTATACTAGCAAACACTGAGTGAACTTAGTGGCATCCTAAAAGTGGCTGTTGGACTTCTGTATTGTCCCACTAATGCAAAGATATTTTCAGCACGTCTGCCTGCATTGCACACTCAAACTCATTGTTACTAATCCATTATACTAGCAAACACTGAGTGAACTTAGTGGCATCCTAAACGTGGCTGTTGGACTTCTGTAATGTCCCACTAGTGCAAAGATATTTGCAGCATGTCTGCCTGCATTGCACACTCAAACTCACTGTTACTAAGCCATTATACTAGCAAACACTGAGTGAACTTAGTGGCATCCTAAACGTGGCTGTTGGACTTCTGTATTGTCCCACTAGTGCAAAGATATTTGCAGCACGTCTGCCTGCATTGCACACTCAAACTTATTGTTACTAAGCCATTATACTAGCAAACACTGAGTGAACTTAGTGGCATCCTAAAAGTGGCTGTTGGACTTCTGTATTGTGCCACTAGTGCAAAGATATTTGCAGCACATCTGCCTGCATTGCACACTCAAACTCATTGTTACTAAGCCATTATACTAGCAAACACTGAGTGAACTTAGTGGCATCCTAAAAGTGGCTGTTGGACTTCTGTATTGTCCCACTAGTGCAAAGATATTTGCAGCACGTCTGCCTGCATTGCACACTCAAACTCATTGTTACTAAGCCATTATACTAGCAAACACTGCTGCCAGTTTAAGGGCCGTAGCTGCATTGTCAGGGATAATTATTGTTGTTTATTCTGCTGTTAATAAAGCTAGACCACCGCTGCAATCTACACCACCTCTCAATTTTTACTACCACATTTTAAGTGCACAATCTTGTCGCAATCAAAATGAGTGGCAAAATGACAGATGCTGGTGGAAAGGGGAAGAGGCGTGTTGGAAAAGGAAAAAAAGGGTTTGTCCGTGGGGAAGGTGGCAAAGCTCCATTAACATCTGCTGAAGATAGACCATCTTCCAGCAAAAGTAAGATCTCTACTACTTACCGTGGACAATCCGATGTGCTCCCTTATTTACGGACACAAACAACTGGAACAAAGGTAGATGATGGCCAAAAAAGGAAAATGCTTGAATGGATCTCAAGTGGTCCAACAAGTGCCCTCTCCGCCACCTCAACTACCGCATCCAAAAAACACCAGTCCTCTGAGTTGTCATCCCAATCAAACTTGCTTTCTCCCAGCTCTGAAGTCTCCATCCGCCCTGCACAGTATGGTGGAACTGAGATGGCTGAGTCTGCAAAGCTGTTCAGTCACACTATAGCCTGGGAATCAGAGGTCTGCTCCCAAGCTACAGTGAGTACAGACCAGGAAATGGTCTGCAGTGATGCCCAGAACCTTTGTGACTCTGATTCAGGCCGTGAGGACCAAGTTTCTGAGCATAATGTTGACCCTTTTTTACAAACTGCAACACCTGTTGTTATAGACAATGAGGAACATACTGATGACGATGAGACGCAGATACCAGATTGGGATGATAACTTAAATATTCGGTCAGGGCAAGAAGAGGCTCGGTCTGAGGGTGAGGGGAGTGCAAACACAACAATTGATGAGGAAGTTCTAGATCCCACCTACTGTCAACCCACAGTCAGGCCCTCGAGGAGGTCAACAGAGACGGTGGAGGAGGATGCAACTGACGACGAAGTTACCTTGCGCCTTCCTGGACAGAGTAGGAGTACTGGTAGCACGTCTACAACTGCATCCTCAGCCACCACTGTGCCTCTGAGCACTAGTCGGGGTGGATCAGCAGGTCGCATGCCCTCTAAGCCTTGCCTAGCCTGGTCCTTTTTTGACATAGCAAAAGATCGCCCAAATTATGTGATTTGTAAAATTTGTCATGATTCTGTTAGTAGAGGGCAAAACCTCAGCAGTTTCACAACTTCTTCCATGAATCGTCACATGAATAAATATCATATGTCCCGGTGGGAAGCTCACCGTGCTGCAATGCGGCCTAGCGGAGCGAACCATCCACCGCCTGCCCCTTCTAGTGCATCCGCGCGCTCTTCATCTTCTAGGACTGTGGGGACAGCTGTCACACTTGGTTTTCCACGCACAACTTCCAACACTGTAACCGCAATAGGCAATTTGCTTGGTAGGTCGTCAGTTGGTTTGGAAGGGGAAGTACGTGTGTACAGCTCTCTCAGGCATCGATAGCACCAACGTTGGATGAAGGCGACATCATGTCTACGCCTGAACTTTCCTCACAAAGCTGCATTTTTCCAGGGACACCCTACTCAACACCGTCTACACACAGCAGCCAGATCTCTGTCCCTCAGATGTGGACAAATAAAAGGCCATTTCCTGCGACCCATGACAAAGCTAAGAGGTTGACTTTATCCCTCTGTAAGTTCTTGGCTACCGAAATGCTGCCTTTCCGCCTGGTGGACACACAGGATTTTAGAGACCTTATGTCTGTCGCTGTGCCCCAGTACCAGATGCCCAGTCGCCACTACTTCTCTAAGAAAGGTGTGCCCGCGCTACACTAGCATGTCGCACACAACATCACCGCTTCCTTGAGAAACTCTGTGTGTGAATGGGTGCATTTCACCACCGATACTTGGACCAGTAAGCATGGACAGGGACGTTACATGTTGCTGACTGGGCACTGGGTAACTATGGTGATAGATGGTGAAGGGTCTGCTGCATAAGTCTTGCCGTCCCCACGACTTGTGTGTCAATCCTCTGTCTGTCCAAGTTCCGCCACTGCTTCTGCCTCCTCCACCTCATCTGGGTCCTCCACCTCCGGCCCAAGCCTGCCTGGTCAGGCCACCAGAGTTCGCACTGCGCAGAAGGAATCACGCACCCCTCATTACTATGCTGGCAGCAGAGCGCAACGGCATCAGGCGGTCTTTAGCTTGACATGTCTTGGGAATACGAGTCACACAACTGAGGAGTTGTGGTCAGCTCTGCGGTCCGAGTTTAATAAATGGTTGTCTCCACTCGACTTGCAGCCTGGTAAGGCCGTGTGCGACAATGCTGCAAACCTGGGTGCGGCCCTTCGCCTGGGCAAGGTGACACACGTGCCTTGTATGGCTCACGTGTTGAACCTTGTTGTCCAGCAATTTTTAACACACTATCCCGGCCTAGATGGCCTTCTGACCACGGCACGAAAACTGTCTGCTCACTTCCGCCGTTCAACCGCCGCAGCTGAGCGACTTGCATCGCTCCAGAAGTCTTTCGGCCTGCCGGTTCATCGCCTGAAATGTGATGTGCCGACACGCTGGAATTCGACTCTCCACATGTTACAGCGACTGTGGCAGCACCGCCGAGCCCTGGTGCAATACTTCATGACGTATAGCCTGGGCCAACGAGATGCAGAGGTGGGGCAGATCACCCTGATGGAGTGGTCTCAGATCAAGGACCTATGCACCCTTCTGCACAGTTTCGACATGGCAACGAATATGTTTAGCGCTGACAACGCCATTATCAGCATGACAATTCCAGTCATTTACATGCTGGAGCACACGCTAAACACTATTCGGAGTCAGGGGGTTAGACAACAGGAAGGGGAGGAACTACAGGAGGATTCATATGCGCAAGACACAACAACATCACCAAGGTCCAGGCGTTCATCATCACCAACGCGGCAGGCATGGGACCATGGGGGACAGGGATCAACAAGGGCGCATGGTAGCAGGCGAAATGTTGAGGAAGGTGCAGGAGAACATGAAGAAATGGATGACGAACTGTCCATGGACATGGAAGACTCAGCGGATGAGGGAGACCTTGGTCAAATTTCTGTTGAAAGAGGTTGGGGGGAGATGTCAGAGGAAGAAAGAACGGTTAGCACCTCTATGCCACAAACACAGCGTGGACTTGGTCCGCATGGCTGCGCAAGACACATGAGCGCCTTCTTGCTGCACTACCTCCAACATGACCCTCGTATTGTCAAAATTAGAAGTGATGATGACTACTGGCTTGCCACACTATTAGATCCCCGGTACAAGTCCAAATTTTGTGACATAATTCCAGCCATAGAAGGGGACGCACGTATGCAGGGGTATCAGCAGAAGCTGTTACTCGATCTTAGCTCGGCTTTTCCACCAAACAACCGTGCAGGTGCAGGAAGTGAATCTCCCAGTTGTAACTTGACAAACATGGGACAGTCTCGTCATCTTCAACAGTCTACCCGTACCAGTAGCACCGTATCTGGTGCTGGTAACAGCAATTTTATGGAATCTTTTCATAATTTTTTTAGACCATCCTTTGCAAGGCCACCAGAGACAACAAGTCTGACACATAGTCAACGGCTGGAGAGGATGATACAGGAGTATCTCCAAATGAACATTGATGCCATGACTTTGCAAATGGAGCCTTGCTCATTTTGGGCTTCAAATCTTGAAAAATGGCCAGAACTCTCAACTTGGAGATTTTGTCGTGTCCAGCTGCCAGCGTTGTCTCTGAGCGTGTCTTCACTGCTGGGTGTATGCTGACAGATACACGGAGAGAAAGCTGTGGAAAAACAAGCGCAATAGGGTCTTACCCCAATATGTGAGGGGTAGGGAGGGGGGAGTCAAATTACTCACCAATTGCAATGCAGTTGTGAGAAGCCACAACTACTATAACCGCATGTATCATAGATCCAAGGCTGCAGCCACCAAAAACGGTAGATAACAGAAAGCAAAGGAGAGAGGTGTTCAATGCCGCGCCAATAGATCACTTCAGCAGATGTTCAGATCAGTGTCACTGATTATTGTTATTCAGGTCGACGCGTTTCTGGAGCATCTGCCCCCTTCATCGAACGTTCGACGAACTGAACTCGAACGGGACCTCCGTTCGACGAACCGAACTCGAGCTGAACCACGACCGGTTTGCTCATCTCTAGTTGGCACACCGCACTGGTTTAACGCTATATCTAATAGAGCCAGGATAGAGCTTTATTATCTGATATAATGAGTATTTAAATATGCACGCACCAATCGGTGTGTGATGACCAGATTGACGACGCTTGCGTTGCCACGGCAACCACCATCAACAACAGGCTGCCACGTCATGGCCCAGGGAGGGACGACCATTTCACATGATCAGTTCCTCTTTGTAATTATTCTATATAATTAGATGACCTGATAAATTTCTATATATCATTAACTTTATATAATGATGGCATGATTAGGGTCTTGTATGTACCCGGGTATTTATGCATTTTTATGGTGTTTTAACCCCTCACTTGACCAATAAAATAATTTGCACATATTTGGACAGTTTGATCGCGTTTTTCTTCTCCTTTTTCTTATTAATTTATGCGATTGTCCTATATATAGTCCAGATGACCCGTATGTAATGAAATTAACTCTAATTGAATATGGAAATAATTATGAGAATATATGGTTAATCATGCGGGTATTCCGAATGTCCTCAATGTACATGTATTTATGGTAAAGTCATAGGACGCCAGTCGGGCTACCCAGCGTTGTTCTAGGGCTCCAAGGTTTGCTGTGTCCAGGGGGTTAAAGGATTGTTGTCCGTATATGCAGTGAACTTCGCAGAAGCCAGGTAATGCTTAAATCTCTCTGTCACAGCCCAGATGAGTGCCAGGAACTCCAACTTGAAAGAACTGTAATTCTCAGGGTTCCTTTCTGTTGGGTGGAGCTTCCTGTTTGCGTAAGCTATCACCTGCTCCTTGCCATTCTGCACTTGGGACAGGACAGCTCCCAATCCCATGTTGCTGGCATCCGTATACTGTATGAATGGGAGACCATAGTTGGGGTATGCCAGGATCTCTTCTCCGGTCAGGACTGACTTCATCTGCTAGAAGGAACTTTCTTGCTCCTCACCCCATGTGAATGGAGGCCCAGAAGTCTTGCCGTGCTTGGTTTGTCTGACAAGGAGATCTTGCAAAGGAGCTGCCATCTTGGTATAACCCTTGATGAAGCGGCAGTAATATCCCACCAGGTCCAGGAACTGTCATACCTCCTTGACGGTAGTGGGTCTTGGCCAGTTCTGGATGGCTGTTATCTTCTCTGGATCCAGAGCTACACCTTCCGCACTAACCACATGCACGAGGTATTGGACTTTAGGCTTCACCAAGTGGCATTTAGATGGTTTTAACTTCATCCCGTACTTGGAGAGAGCTTCAAAGACTTCTGACAGATGTTCCAGATTATCTTCATACGTTTTTGAAAAGACTATGACGTCATTTAGGTATAGCAGTACCGTCTCGAAGTTGCGGTGTCCCAAGCAGCACTCGATCAGTCTCTGGAAGGTTCCTGGCACGTTGCACAACCCGAAAGGCATGCTGTTGAACTCACAGAGACCCATCGGGGTGGCGAAGGTGGTCTTCTCCCGGTCTTCCTCAGCAACGGACACTTAACAGTAACCACTAGTGAGATCAAAGGTAGAAAAGTAATTTGCAGTTCTCAATGCAGCAAACGATTCATCAATACGGGGAAGTGGATACGCATCCTTGTAGGTGATCTGATTAATCTTCCGGTAGTCCACACACATTCTCATGGTGCCGTCCTTCTTCTTTACCAGGACTAACGGAGCTGCCCAGGGGCTACAACTGTCATGGATAACCCCAGCCTCCTTCATGTTCCTCAACATCTCCTTGGCACACTGATAATGTACAGATGGCATTGGCCTGTACCTCTCCTTAATGGGTGGGTGTGCACCTGTGGGAAAGTAGTGTTGGACCCCTTTTATCCTCCCAAAGTCTAGTGGGTGTTTACTAAAGACTTGTTTGTATTCTTGCACTACCCTCTAGACCCCCTTCTTGTAATGTGAAGGTGTAGAGTCAGTGCCTACTTGTAATTCTTGACACCACTCCTCTGACTGACTTGGTGAGCTGTCACTGACTGGTTGGGGTACAGTGTTGGTGGATGCTGCTGCTTGGATGGCATGTGTGTCTACGGTGAACAGCTTGGCAATAGTAGCATATCTGGGTAGCTTAACCTCTTCCTCTCCGCAATTCATCACTCTCACGGGCACTCTCCCCTTCCGGACATCAATCACTCCTCTGGCTGTCAAAACTGTGGTCCAGTGTTCTAAAGGCAGTGGCTCCACCACTGCCTGATAATCTTGTCCACGGGTACCTACTGCTGCCATACACCAAATCATCATCCCAATTCGCGGAGGCACTACAAGGGGTGCTACATCCATCACTCGCACACCACCAATCTCTCCACCAGACAGATTCACCCGCTACAGGAGGGCTCGGATCTCACGTTGCAAGACTCTCTGCTGCCCCACACCTGATGTTGCAGACAGCTGTTGAAGCAAGTACAATACTTCCCCCATACAATTTTCAATAACATTGGTCCCTAGGACAATTTTCAAATTACAGTCACTAGGGTCATTCTGCACCACTATAAGTCCCTGGTGCTCTAAAGGGTGCTTGACACGCTGCAACATCGCTACCGTTATATCGTCGGGGTCACGTCGTTAGTGACACATATCCAGCGCCGGTAGCGACATCGCAGCGTGTGACACAAATGAGCGATGATCAATGAGCACAAAAACGTGAACAATCGTTGCTCGTTGACACGTCATTCATTTCCTTAATATCGTTGCTGCTGCAGGTACGATGTTGTTTGTCGTTCCTGCGGCATCACACATCGCTGTGTGTGACACCGCAGGAATGACAAATATCTCCTTACCTGCGTCCACCGGCAATAAGGAAGGAAGAAGGTGGGCGAGATGTTACGTCCCACTCATCTCTGCCCCTCCGCTTCTATTGGCTGGCCGCTTAGTGACGCCGCAGTGACGTCGCTATGACGCCGAACGCCCCTCCCCCTTGAAGGAGGGATTGTTCGGCAGTTACAGCGAAGTTGCTGACAAGGTATGCGCATTTGACGCTGTCGTAGCGATAATGTTCGCTACGGCAGCGATCACCAAATGTCGCACATACGACGGGGAAGGGTTCTATTGTGCTTGACATCGTGACATCGCTAGTTATAGCTTGTGATGTCGGAGCGTGTAAAGCACCCTTAACTCCACTCTCCCCACTTTAAGAGTCACTTCTTTAAACCCCACTTGGGTCATTGGGAGTCCATTGGCTGCAATTATGGTAAGGCCATAATCTGGCAGGGTAAGGTCATCATCAGACCAGTAACGCTTATACAGTACTTACGGTATAGTTGCTACCTGCAAGTCGGCGTCCAGAAGTGCAAACATGGGGATTCCGTCTACGGTGAGGTAGATGATGGGGCGGCCTCCGACATACCACTCATGCCAATCAGCTTGGCCTTGTTGATCTATTTCTGAGGATTGGCCCTTGGCTTCAGGGGTTGCTCATTTAAAGGACACCGACGGTCATAATGGCCAAGACCTGTAACAAATGGGTTGTCCATACTGGTTGCTGCTTCTCCTCTGCATCCAGGGGACGTCCTCAGGGCTGTCGGCAAGCTGGATCTTCTCTGCCGGATTGGTCTTTAGCTGGAGCTGCATGGCCTCAAGGATCCTGGCGACGCCCCTGCTCAGCTGTTGAACTTGGGATGTCAGGTCACCGGGAGCTCCAGTGGGTGCTGCTGGCACTGCAGGTGTGGGTAAGGCTAGTAAAGAAGGTTTCACCAGCAGGTGAGAGGTGTCAGCTGGCCAAGATGATGGTATAGCGTTACTGGCCTCAGGGGTCTGTAGAGCCTTTATGGCCCAGTCCTTTAAGACTGCAAAATTTAAGTCCGGATGCTACAGGGCCCACAGCTTAGCTGCTTGCGATCCTCTGCTGACTCCAGCCCCTGCAGGAACTGCTCCACAAGCATTTTATTGCTCTCTGGTTCATTGATAGGGTCTACTAGCTTTAGAGTGCAGAGAGCGGTTTGTAATCTCAGGGCATAGTCTCTAATACTGTCCTGGGGATGCTGTCTGCAGTTGTAAAATTGCATCCTTAGCTCCGCCTCCGTGCAGGTCTCAAAGGCTACTTGTAGTTTATCAAATATGGCGGGTACCGAGGCCCGATCCACATTAGTCCATGTGTCTACCTCCTGCTCGGCTGTGCCTGTCAGCTGTCCGAGCACCACGGATGCGCGCTGCTTTCCAGTCATTGCATACATATCGAGAACAGTACATATCTTTTTCTTAAATACCTGCAGGGCATCGGGTTGGCCATCATACTGGGACAGCCAGGCAGCTCCGGGCACGTAAGGTAGAGTAATCAGCATAACTTGCGTGACCTGCCGCTTCTCAGTCATCCTGCACTGCTGCGGGAGACGCGGCTCCACCATCACCATCGGGCGCCGACATCCTTCCAATCTTTCCCCCTTGGTTTTCAACAGCAGTCTCGCGGGACCCACTGTCTTTGCGGCTTCTGCTCTGGGGATCACCGAGTTCTGCCCGCGTTCTTAGGGGGCGGGGCTTCATATTCGCGCTCTTTTCGGGGAAGATGATGGCGAGATTGTTGTTTTTGGCGCCAAAAATGGCGGGCAAGATGGCGGTGGTCCGAAAATTTCAGTGCTTCATGGGTTAACAGTCCACCCATGTTCGTGACGCCATGATTTTTCGCAGACGGGGGCACAGGCCACAGCCAGCGGGGATCTACCCAAGGCGCTCGGATCCGGGATCATGGCTGTGGCTCGAGTGGCAGCCGGATCACAGCTCTTGCAGAAGCCTATCGCCCACAACAATATAAAGGGGGTATTTACAGGGGAAGAGTTTGTCAGTGACGCCACCCGTGGGTTGCGGTGATGGTGGTGACACCACCGCTGCCTTTGTATGGGAACGCCCGGGGCTGAAGGAGTGAGGCAGCAGGATGGTATCCCCTCCACGGGTAGGGGAGGTGCAGTCCCGGGGCCCAGGTGTAGGTGGAGTGCAGTGCTGGGGCGTCGTCTGCAGGCTGGACCGGGTAACACCGGTGTACTCACTGTTTGGCAATAAATCACTCAGAATCCAAGTAGTAAACCAAGTACTGGATACCAGTAGCCTCCGGAAGCGTGTGCTCAGGTCCCACACACCGGTTGACAGGACAGGGCCCTTCCTCCTGCTTTTCAGTGTTTTGTCTTGGGTGTTGACTAGTCCGCATGAAACGGGAAAAGTCCGCTCCCAGTGTCTTTGCTGTGGGAGCTGTTGCCCACGAGAACTGATCCTTGGGATTTTTGCAGGCACTTGTAGATGCCCTATCCCCGCGTTGGCCTTCCGTCTTGCTCTATCTGGGCTCTCTGGTGGGACAAGACGTGGAGTCTTGTCCCCTGCTAGCTAATTGACAAGGGGTTTGAAGCTGTCCTCTCCCTAAGGTCCAGGCACCCCGACTGTGAACGGCCTCTGGACTGGATTCCCGCTGTCGGCACCGGCGTGCTACAACCCTGCCCCAGTCCACTTAAAGTCTCCCGTGACCGGATGTCCGTTGCCTGTGGCCCTGCTCTGCCGTCTGTCACCTAGTCAACTTAGGTAGTCCGGTAGTCTGGGAGCTACAACCCCCGTCTACCACTCCACTCCTCTCTCTTCCTCTGTCAGCACTGTTCTCTCTGTGTTCCCTCCCCTGACACCTCAGGACCCCTAGGTGGGCGTCACCATCTGCCTGGCCTCGTCCACTGGTGTGTCCCTATTGCCTGGGCAGGGGGTTGACAATGCTTTGTAGGTGTTGTTGTACCTGTGTGTGGGATTGTGTTGGTATGCTAAGGAGGATGGAGTCCTACACCTGGAATATTTGTGCAGTCTCTGTGACAACCTGGTTTTGCCAGGGCGTCACACAACTCTCCCTGTTGTCTAGTGGATCCACTCGTGCTCCCTGCCTCATCACCAACGAGCGTTACATGTTATACTCATGACCTCTGAGATAGGTCATCAATAGTTTAGTCCTGGACTACCCCTTTAATATAATTTACACTAAACACAGGCAAAAATTCTAGCACAAATCTATACTAGATTCAACAAGAGGAATTTGTTCCTTAATAAATTTGTCACATTTTACCAAGTGTACTCTGGAAAAAGACCAGGGTATAAAACACAGGTGTTAGTAAATTTCCCCCATATTAGTTAATGTGTAAATTGTGTGTTATAAACAAATCTGTAGAGCTAAAATGAAATCACATTCAAATACTAGGGCCTTTTTTTCAAATGTGTTTTGTACAATTCAGTTTTTCCAGCTACTATTCCAGACTTTTGTAACCAATGTAAAATATGTTTAACACAAATGATCATAGACATCTGACCTCAAATTGGACTCATAAAATATCTACACACCAAATCACTTCCTTTGCATTCAAGACACGTTTATGCCAAACAGTAAAATTGTTTTAACTAGCTCATCTTTTAAATTGCACCTAACAAAATACTGTTGTCTTTACTATATAATATTCTCTAGATTAGCTCATTGACCTGGCATGTGCAAAGAGTAAGAGCACATAATACACCCAGAATGAACTGTAAAGAAGAAAATCTAATTGAACACTTAGTTGTAAGACTATAACAAAGTGTTGTTGAAAAGACTGAGATTCAAGGGGTTGTCCAGTGAAAATAAGTTATCACCAATCCACAGAATACCACTGAAACCTACATGGATTGGGAAACTAGGCCCTATTATCCCTGTCGGGCTGGAACAGCTATGAGCTTGCTTGATTGCTACATTTATACTGTATGGGACTGTTGAGCACTGCGCTCAGCCTTTATCTACAGTCCAATGGAGAATAAATGGAGCAGCAATACATTCAACCTACCACTCCATATTGTAACAGGATAAAGTGCCCCGATCTACCGATCAACACAAGACTCATGAGTTGCATTTGCATCAACCAATATGTTATCACTAGAAATGGACGAGCACTAAGATGCTTGGATTCTCAGTCCTCGAATCAATCAGGTCAAACGCTTTGAAAGTGCTCAACTCCAGTAACGAGTATAATCAAAGTCAATGATTGGGCAGTTTGTTTCTCCACCTATATACAACTAGCCATAAAGAGGGCATTTCCGGGGGGAGGGAAGAATTTTTCTTTTAACAGACTACACTTGAAAACATTTCTTTAACCCCAGTGAGAACCATTCAGAGCCTACGAATGACTTTCCATGGGGTGCCTGCTCACATCAGGTAGTGAAGCAAACCTGTGCTTTTTGGTCAATTTTTCACAGACTAAACATCTGAGTACCCACAATACTCATCAAAGCACCGCGAGTACCGAAGCACACTAATGCTCAATTGAATAACTTATCACATATACTATAACTTGATTTTAATAGACAACCCTTTTAAAGAACAGCATTGTTTGGTTTTTGTTTTTTTTTTCCCAATTAACAATACCACTCATGTCTGTGAACTGTGGTTTTACAGCTCAGTCTCTCTCGGTCCCACAATAACTTGAATATTTTACATATATTTTTTGCTACCAGGTGTTAAGTGTGTTTTCCTAAATCTTAGGGCATAATATGAATAGAAGGCTATTAATCCCCCATTAATCCCCTGACCTTTGGAGGTCAGCACAATGATACAGGGGTAGCAATCTTAAAGTCATGACATGCTAACTGTTTATAGAGTCGACACCCCTACAAATGGCCAAAATAAGATGCCCCCAGTCCACAAGATCACAAACTGGGTCCTATAGTTCCACTGCTCTTGTACCCAGCGATTCCCAATTCCCCTAACTATTGGTTGACTCATAGTTTCTGTATCTCCAGGTGATATACTCTGCAGTCACAATCTATGCTCCTGCAGATGACGGATACCATGACTGTAGCGTATGCATCCAGCTCCAGCCACCAACAACATTCCATCCTGTCTCAGTGTCCTAAATATTCCCTAAGATCAAATTCGGCCTTCAGGAAACACCCCCAAAGCTAACTGTGCATTGGTGGAGGTATTTTCTTGACACCGAGCCCCCACCTGGGACTGCATATGAGACCCCTTTTGATGATGGTTCCACTGTGTCTACATATTCACATAATGGGACTAGTGGCTGGGAGAACAATTGAGGCCCCTGAGACACTATGAGAGTAATGAAATGATTGCTTTACACTAATTATGAATCTGGTGCTTGGCCTTCTGTGTACCTTAAACTGATGAGCAAGTAATCTCTCATAAAACTCAACAATAAGATTGATGTAACATAGCGCTCCATGCTGGAAAAATTCTTCATCCCTTAGAGCTGTAGACTGCACTCTATGTCCATTGATCCATAGTCTTTAGTCCGCAGCCAGCTCCTCATACTAACCATTATATTGGCTATTCTGCTGCGTAAGGGAACTTGTTTCTACAGCTACAGTTATTGTATTTTAGATAGCATCAAGAGGTTGCATATGTACCGCCCCCGTAGCAGCAGCCGAGCCGCTCGGATCCAGAGCCGCTGTGGCTTGAGGGGTCTCCGGACCCGGGGGGTCCGCGCGGAAACTCGAATTAAAAAGGAGTGGGGGAGTATATACACGGGATTAGGAAAGTTCGTGACGCCACCCACGGTGTGTAGTAAGTTAGGGTACCACCGCTGATCTTGCGGATGCCCGGTGGCAGTGGTATGGCAGCAAGTAGTTTTAACCCCTCCGTGGGTAGGGAGTTTTTGCCCCGGGAGCCCAATGATGGTGATGTAGGGGTGCAATTGGGAGTAGGAGAAGGGTTTTTCAGTGTACTCACTCAGTCCAGAAATAACCACACCGACAGCTTGTAAACCAGAGTTCTAAGCACCACTGCAGCTGGGAGGGAGCACGCTTGGGTCCATGTCCTTGGTGTTGCACTTAGTCTGTGACCCTTTCTTTGGCACCTGTGTTTTCTTCTTTGGACCCTAAAGTCTGGAACTTTTTGGGTCCTGCTCACCCATATGGCTAACGAAGGGAGATCACTCTAAGGGTTCACGCGTAGGATTTCTTTGGACTGTATTGGGAAAGTCCTATCCCATCAGTGTGCTAGTACCCCGATTTTGGAGCGGGTTTGGGATGACACTTGAAGTCTTCACTCCCGTCAGGTAAATTACCAGGACGCATGAAGCTACTTCCTGGCCTAGGGTCCACGTACCCCGTTGTGACCTGGGTCCTGCCCGGTGATAGCTCAAAAACGCCGGCCACCCTCCTCGGCAGTCCGTGCCCCCTGACACTATCCCCTGCGACCAAAGTTCCAGCTCCTACCAGGCCTAGACCAACCTCTCCCACCTAGTACTCAGGAGCCCTGCTCCACCTGTGACCTCTTCTCACGAGAGTCACTTCCTTCTCCTTCCACTACCACTTCACTTCTCCTCTCACTTTCTCACTCTCCCCTACCAACCCCCCATGTGAGCGGCCCTGTTCCCTTCAGGCCCCCCAATGGTGTGTCTGGTGGGTACAGTGTAAAGTGTTCCTATGGTTTTGATTGGCTCAGCTGTTAGCAACACCAAAGGACCAGGACCCGTAACCAATTCTGACCAGAGTCACTTTCACAGGTTATAACTAGAGATGAGTGAGCCTCTAAAGGCTCGAGTTCGGTTCGGTTCGTTGAACGGAGGCCGCATTCGAGTTTGGCTCAATGAACCGTTCGACGAACCTCTCGAACCCCATTGAAAACAATGGGAGGCAAACACAAACAAATAAAAACACATTATAAATGTACACATACAGTTACTAAACATTGCCATAACACTTACAGGTCCACGCGATGCGTCCTGCACTCTGTCTCCCGCCGCTTTTCCTTTCGATAATCGCTGCATCTTCCCGGTAACCAGCACTGATGATAGGACCTATCGTGACGTCAAAATAGCATGTGACCATTCACTTGTCTATTACCTCATTGGCTACAGACTGGTCATATGGCTAGATGTCATGCTAGGTCCTGTCAGTGCATCTCTCCGGTACGCGGTGATTGTTTGTGCATCTCTGTGTACTGCCGAGATGCTCTGGCACTCGGTCGGCTTCCCCATTCTGCTTCCCCACTCCGTTATTCACCGGCTGCCACAGCCGGTCAATAGCGGAGATCACCATTGCTATTTCAACATGCCTGTCAGCGGTGACATCACGATATAGACTGCACGGGAAGCAGAAGCGTCTTCCTCCCATGCAGCGCTGTCTGATGTAGCAGAGCTGCATGGGTTGAAGGAGAAATAAGAGAGAAGACCATGGATCGTGGAGGGATGCGAGGGAGTAATGAACATGGAGTCTCTAAGTGTGTCTGTGTATTTATTTCTATTAAAGTATTTTTTCTCTGTGTAGTGTCTTTTTTTAACCCTTTATTGGAGATTCTTAATGGCAGGGTCAAACTTGCCTGACATTAAGAATCTCGGACTTAATACTAGCTAGTAAAACAAAGCTAGTATTAACAAATTATTACCCAGCAAGCCACCCGTCACCAGGGCAGCTGGAAGAGTTGGATACAGCGCCAGAAGATGGTGCTTCTATGAAAGCGCCATTTTCTGGGGCAGCTGCCAGCTGCAATTCGCAGCATGGGTGCCCAGAAAGCTTGGGCACCCTGGGATGCGGATTCCAATCCCCAGCTGCCTAGTTGTACCTGGCTGGACACAAAAATGGAGCGAAGCTCATGTCGATTTTTTTTTTTAATTATTTCATGAAATTCATGAAATAATTAAATAAAGGGCTTCCCTATTTTTTTTAGTTCCCACCCGGGTACAAATAGGCAGCTGGGGGTTTGGGGCCGCATACAAAAATATGGCGAAGCCCACGTCATTTTTTTGGTGGGCAAAAAACTCCTGCATACAGTCCTGGATGGAGTATGCTGAGCCTTGCAGTTCTGCAGCTGCTGTCTGCTCTCCTGCATACACTAGTGAATGGAGCATACTGAGCCTTGTCATTCTGCAGCTGCTGTCTGCTCTCCTCCATACAGACAGACAGCAGTTGCAGAACTACAAGGCTCAGTATATTCCATCCAGAACTGTATGCAGGAGTTTTTTGCCCCCCCAAAAAAAATTACGTGGGCTTCGCCATGTTTTTGTATGCTAGCCAGGTACAGCAGGCAGCTACGGGCTGCCCCTAACCCCCAGCTGCCTATTTGTACCCGGCTGGGAACCAAAAATATAAGGAAGCCTTTTTTTTTAATTATTTCATGAATTTCATGAAATAATTAAAAAAAAAATGACGTGGGCTTCGCCCAATTTTTGTGTCCAGCCAGATACAACTAGGCAGCTGGGGATTGAATTCCGCATCCCAGGGTGCCCAAGCTTTCTGGGCACCCATGCTGCGAATTGCAGCCAGCAGCTGCCCCAGAAAATGGCGCTTTCATAGAAGCGCCATCTTCTGGCGGTGTATCCAACTCTTCAGCAGCCCTGGTGATGGGTGGCTCGCTGGGTAATAATGGGGTTAGGGCTAGGTCTATATTATCAACTGACCCTAAGCCCGAAATTCATGGTGTCACGCCAATATTAGACATGGCCACCATAAATATCCAGTACAGATAAAAAAACACAACACACAGAAAAATATGTTTATTTATTAGAAATAGAACACAACATAATTAGTGACTCCATCTTTATTGAAATAAAGAACCCCCTCCGCAGTAATCCTAGGTCAAGGGTCCCACGCCGTCCAATCCGGATCCAATATCATCTGATCGGTTTGCTGGAAGGCAAAGCGATCAGATGATGTGTCAGGTTCAAGGGCCTGAATCACATGACACAGCAGCTGATTGTATAAACGGCCTTTATTCAATCAGCTGATGTATCAGTGCAAAAAAAAAAAAAACTACACACTTTAGTGCAGACTCCTGTCTGACAGCATCAGCTGATAGTGTAGCCGGACGGGCGGTAAAAAGTCGGCCTCACCGCTCGACTTATAGTGTCAGCTGATGCTGTCAGGTGACCGCATCAGCTGATCATCGCCAGGTCTGAGAAAGAGAGAGAGAGAAAGAAGATAGAGAAAAGATAGAGAGAAGAGAGAGAAAAGAGAGAGAAAAGAGAGAGAAAAGAAAGAGAGAAGAGAGAGACGAGAGAAGAGGGAGAGAGAAGAAAGAAAGAGAGGAGAGAGAAGAAAGAGAGAAGAGGAGAGAAGAGGAGAGAAGAAAGAGAGAGAGAGAGGAGAGAGAGCGAGAGAGAGAGGGAAAAAGAGAAAAAGAGTGACTGAGAAAAAGAGAGAGAGAAAAAGAGAGAGAGAGGAGAGAGAGAGGGAGGGAGAGAGAGAGAGAAGAGAGAGGGAGAGAAAAAGAGAGAGAGGAGAGAAAGGGAGAGAGAGAGAGAAAGAGAGAGAGAGAAAGAGAGAGAAAGAGAGAGAGAAAGAGAGAGAGAAAGAGAGAGAAAGAGAGAGAGAGAAAAAGAGAGAGAGAGAAGAGAGAGAGGAGAGAGCAAAGCAGCCTCATTCCGTGAACTGCTCCGATTTTAGAGGTGTGTCCCGCGGCTCACAGCTGATGTCCGGCTCCTCCCCTCAGTGCATAATTAAATTAAATTATAATGAGAAATATATAATAATTATAATTTAAAATTAAAAATAAAAAAATAAATAAATTAAATTTTTTACAGGGATTGGGACTAGAACTCATGAAGTTATGCTTTTTAGGCAAGCGCTCTGTCCACTGAGCTAATTCCTCTAATGATAAAGATAGGCAGATGTGGTAATCTTGAAGTCTGCAGTGCTGAAGTCTCTGCTGACCGCGCGATTCACTTCATTGCTACGTGGAGCTGATACAGAGCACTCGTGTTCTGTAGCAGAGCTGACAGTGTTGTGTGGATTACGTCGGACCTGGCGGGGTATTTGGGGATTTTAATAAAATGGTAAAACAGGGTCTTTTTTTGTCTTTTATTCCAAATAAAGGCTTTTTCTATGTGTGTGTTTCTTTACTTTCACTTTCTGTTTAATCATGGAAGGTGTCTCGGGGAGACGCCTGACATGATTAACCCATTATTACACCGATTGCCACCGCACCAGGCAATTCGGGATGAGCTGGGTGGAGTCCTGGGACTGTTGCATCTAATGGATGTGGCAATTCCAGGCTGCTGCTGGGTGATATTGTTAGGGTGGTGGGCTCCCTATAATGTGGCGCTCCCCATCCTGACAATACCAGCCTCCAGCCGTTTGGCTTTATCCTGGCTGGTATCAAATATGGGGGGAACCGCATTTTTTTATTATTATTATTATTTATTTATTTATTTAACTGCACGATATCATTTAAAATTAAAAATAAAAATTTTTAAAAAAAGTTAAATTCTTTACCGGGACTGGAACTCATGAAGTTATGGTTCTTAAGTGAGCACTCTGTCCCCTGAGCTACTGACTCTAAAGACAAAGATAGGCAGACAGCGCGATTCACTTCATTGCTACCTGGAGAGGACACAGCGCGATCGTGTTCTACATTGCTGCTGTATCTTCATGTAGCAAAGCTGACAGTGTCGTCTGCATTATGTCGGACCTGGAGGGGTATTTGGGGATTAATAAACTGGTAAAAGAGGGTGTTTTTTTGTCTTTTATTCCAAATAAAGGATTTTTCGCTGTGTGTTTCTTTACTTTCACTTTCAGGTTGATCATGGAAGGTGTCTCGTGGAGACGCTTGTCATGATTAATCTCTTATTACCCCGATTGCCACCGCACCAGGCCAATTCGGGATGAGCTGGGTGGAGTTCCGGGACTGTCGCATCTAATGGATGCGGCAACTCCGGGTGGCTGCTGGGTGATATTGTTAGGGTGGTGGGTTCCCTATAACGTGGTGCTCTCCATCCTGACAACACCAGCCTCCAGCCGTGTGGCTTTATCCTGGCTGGTATCAAATATGTGGGGAATCGTATTTTTTTTTTTATTATTTATTTATTTATTCTATTGCACGATATAGACCAGCCCGCAGGCGGCTGTGATTGGTTGCAGTGAGACAGCTGTCACTCATCGTGGGGGCATGTCTGACTGCAACCAATCATGGGCAACGGTGGGCGGGAAAAGCACGGAATATCTGATTGAATAATGAAGCGGCAGCCATTTTCTAAAGAGGAAAAGACACCACAGATTTCTGACAGCCGTGCAGCGAGACACCCGTGATCGGTGAGTAGGAAAGAGAGAGGGATTGTGCTGGGGACGCAGGACACATGCAGATAGCAACGTGTGCACATAGCCTTACTGTGAAAAGCCACATTTTTGTTGATCGAACCGTTCTCGAAGCAAACTCGAACTGTCGAGCTTTTAGCAAAAAGCTCGAGTTCGAGCTTGAACACCCCCCAAAATCACTCGAACATGAAATTGGTGAACCTCGAACATCACTCATCTCTAGTTATAGCTCTAGAATGCTTCTAACATTGTTTTTTATGACATTTTGTAGTTCAGGATAGTTATAAATTTAGGATGATATTATTTGCTTTTATTTGTGAAAAAAAACAGAAATTTTATGAAAAATTTGTAATTTTCAAACTTTTAATTTTTATCACCTTAAACCAGAGAGTTCAGTCACACAAAATAGTTAATAAATAACATTTCCCACATATCAACTTTACATCAGCGCAATCTTTGAAACAAAATTTTTCGAGGTCAGTAAGTTACAAGTGTTTAACGTTCATCAACAATTTCTTATTTTTTCAACGAAATTTACAAAACCATTTTTTTATGCACCACATCACATTTGAAGTGACTTTGGAAGGGCTCGGAACAGAAGGAGCAATATTTGAATTTTCGAACACAAATTTATCTGAAATAGATTGCGAGCACCATGTCGCATTTCCAGGGCCCCTAAGGTACCTAAACAGCAGAAACCTCCCACAAGTGACCCCATTTTGGAAACTAGACCCCTGAAGGATTTTATCTAGGGGTATAGTGAGCATTTTGAGCCCACAGGTACTTCACAGAATTTGATAACATTAGACTGTCATATCGAAAAATTTCATTCTTTTCACAAAAATGTTGCTTTAGCACAAAATTTTTCACTTTTTGGCTATGTGCCTATGATCCGGCCACACCACATCTAGTACACAATGCAAACCCTCCTGCAGAGATGTAAGTGTTGTCCACAGGATAACACAGTTGCCTATTCCCATGATCCAGGTTTGGGCCGCTGCAGACTTTAGCTCTATTCTCCCCATTGAGAACACTCTCATATCCTCAGCAAACAACTGACATCCTGAGGCTCAAGAAACCACACCGCGGGTCAGTTTGTGCTGCAGAGAAAAGAAGAGCAGTGGGCAGAAGAGTCAGAAGAGTTCTAAAAATCTTTTCACCGTGCTTGTACTGCACAACATAGCAATTAGATGCAGTGAAAACACTCTGCATCCAAAACGCTGCAAACCCTAATTGTGGGCACATAGCCAAAAAAGCTAGGATGGATGGATGCACAGATGTCAAACACATAGATAATGCCCTACCCCTCTGCATATTCTAAGCTAGCATCCTTTAGTGACTTTCATGTGGCACTAATAGGTGTTTAGTCTTGTATTTAGCCAAAAAATAAATAAACAATTAAAAAACTGTTGTGGGGTCCCCCCATTTTTTGATAGCCAGCTAGGGTAAAGCAGATGGCTGCAGCCTGTAGACCACAGCTCAGAGAATGTATCCCCCATTTTCTGGAAGTGCAGACCCTCTATGTCAGGAGTGTGGCTTCAGTCATACTGCACCCACTCTCCCCAGGTCCACAGCACGGCAGTATGAGCTGCTGTAAGCGCAGTGTCACTGAACGCAGAAAGCCGTCTGACAGCCACTCAGCGCATGCGCCCACCATCTTTTTAGGAGGGATCGCGGTGAATCATCACTGTGCCAGGTAACAGAGACAATTGTGAACACCAGGGGAGTTTTAAGGGGTGACCTGGCTGGACCTGGGGAAGAGTTTTCTGTTGCATGAAACATGTAGTATGCAACAGAAATGAGAGGAGGAGAATGAATGTGGCCAGTGCGCCACTAGTGCGCCCACCATCTTGGAAGATGAAGAGGGCATTGGGGTCGGGGGGCTCTTTGATGACACCGAGGGACTAGAGTGGACCGGGGAGGAGATTTATCTCCCATCTGACATGTTTGATCATACCAGGTGGGAAATAAATCATTTTTTATTGGCGCCACCATTTACTGTATTGTGATTATCTTCACCAGGTACTGGAAAAACGGCTGGAATCGTGATCTCCAGGGTCTCAGCTACCCCCGGTAGCTGACACTCTGAAAATTTTCAGACGCTGGAGGGTGCTATTCACTTTTTTCGTTCCGCTGTTTCAAAACGGTCGATCAGAATAAGTATCCTTTACTACCGCCGTTTTAATCTGTACAGTTATCGTAAAGAGGTTAAACTTTAAAAAGCTGTAAATAAGAGCTTTTCACAAATTTCAATGATTTAGCAAGATATACATGTATGTTGATATATATTTAAGGACACCATCTGCAAGGAGTTTGTATGTTCTCCCCGTGTTTGCGTGGGTTTCCTCCGGGTACTCCGGTTTCCTCCCACATTCCAAAGACATACAGATAGGGACTCTAGATTGTGGGCCCCAATGGGGACAGTGTTGCCAATGTATGTAAAGCGCTGTGGAATTAATAGCGCTATATAAATGAATAAAATTATTATTATCATTATTTTATATATATATATATATAGATATACAGTACATATATATATATATATATACTGTGCATATATATATATATATATATGTTGAGTTAATATTTTACATATGACTAGTAATGTGTGAAATAAATAAAAATCTCAATCCAAATTTTATTTTATTTGCTTACAGTTGGTGCAGGGGAGGAAAGGGAGTCATGCATTTTGCTACACTAAGGCTATGTGTCCACGCTGCGGATTTTGCGCGGATTTTGCCGCGGATTTGCCGCGGATTTACCGCGGATTTTCCGAAAATCTGCAGCAGCGGCACTTCCAAGCCATTTCAATGGCATTTTGGAAATGCTGTGTCCATGCTGCGGATTTTTCCGCGGCGGATTTGCCGCGGATTTTGATCCGGAAAAATCTGCAGCATGTCAATTATTGTTGCGGATTTTGGTGCGGATTTTGGGTATAGAATGGGGAAAAAAAAAATCTGCATCAAAATCCGCGGCAATTCCGCGGTAAATCCGCGGCAAAAATAAGGTGCGGATTTGCCACGAAAGTCGCGGATTTTCATGCAGAAAAATCCGCAGGTACATTCTACCGTGGACACATAGCCTAAGAATTTGGCATGAACCGATTAACCACTCAACCAATTGCTACTTCTGCATTGTGGACCTTTCCAAATGTCAACCTGGCAAAAACGCACCTCCTGTCGCATCTCCTGAGTCCTGACATACCTTCATCCATCACTCTAGTACCACACTGCCCTGAGCTCTTTGCACCAACTCCTCCAACAGGGATCAATCTTCTTCAGGAAGACCAGCAAGAATCAGACACAGAAGAATACATTGAAGATGCCTATTTTTATTTTTCAGATTCAGTTGAGGGACGTACGTTTTACTATTCTAACCAAACAGATCTTAGCAATCTGATCAGAGTCCTTGGCCTCACCAAGTCTGACGCTGAGATTCTGCTCAAGCAATGTAAGTTATTAGATGAAAGCATCCAAATCATAAATCAGAGGAAGCGTCACCAAGTTTTTTCTATCTTCTTTAGTCTTCAAGATGGACCATGCGTCTGCAACAATGTGGCTAGTTTAATTGATGCTATAGGAATTACCTGTAACCCGAAGAAGTGGTGGCTGTGCAAACTGTACAGTTGTGTTCAAAATAACAGCAGTGAGTAAAAACATGATATAAGCCCCAAATCTTTATAATACTTTTTCTTCCCATGCATTGGAAACATTGCATACTGTTTTCTAAATCAAAACATGCAGACAAATGTATATAATTGTTAAATACTTTACAGAAAATATAAAAAATCAATATTGGGATGGTCAAAAAAATAGCAGTGTCTGTATTTGTCTTTACATACTGAAAATCAGTCCTTTTTTTATTTAGGATTTGCCATTCCTGGGAATCACTAACCTAATATTTAGTTGTATAACCACAGTTTTTTAGAAGTGCTTCACATCTATGTTGCATAAAGTCAACCAACTTCTGGTACCTGTCAACTCTTATTCCAGCCCAGGATGCTGTGACTACATCCCACAATTTATTTGCATTTGTTGGCTTTGTCTCAGAAACGGCATTTTTTATGTAAGCCCACAAGTGTTCTATTGGATTAAGGTCTGGTGATTGGGCTAGCCACTCCATAACCTCAATTTTGTTGGACTGGAACCAAGATTTTACTCATTTACTCTTGTGTTTAGGGCCATTGTCTTGTTGAAACACCCAATTCAAGGGCATTTACTCTTCAGCTTAAGGCAACATGACCTCTTCAAGTATTTTGATATATGCAAACTGGTCCATGATCCCTGGTATGTGGTAATTAGGCACGGCACCATAGTAAGAGTAACATGCCCATATCATGATGTTGCACTACCATGATTCCCGGTCTTCAGAGTGTACTGTTGCTTGAATTCAGACTTTTGGGCTGTCTCATGAACTGTCTGCGGCTCTTGGACCCAAAAAGAACATTTTTGTTTTCATTGGTCCACAAAATGTTTCACAATTTTCCTTTAGGCCAATTGATGTGTTCTTTGTCAAATTGTATTTGCTTCAGTATATGTCTTTTTTTTAACAGTTGGACCTTGCGGGAACGTCTTGCTAATAAGTTAGCTTCACACAGGCGTCTTCTATCTGTCACAGTACTCACAGGTAACTTTGATTATCCTGGAACTGATCATTGGCTGAGCCTTTGCCATTCTGGCTATTCTTCCCTTCATTCAAATGGTTGTCTCCTGTTTTCTTCCACGTCTCTCGATTTTTGCTTTCAATTTGTAAAGCATTGGAGATCATTTTAGCTGAAGAGCCGATCATTGTCTGCACTTCTTTATACGTTTTACCCTCTCCAAATAACTTTTCAATCAAAATCAAAGTATGCTGTTTTTCTGAACAATGTCTCGAACAACCAATATTTCTCATGCTTTGAAGGAGAAATGCATGTACAACATGTGCTGGCTTCACCCTGAAAGGGAACCTGTCACCAGATTTGGCGACTATAAGCTGTGCCCACCACCAATGGGCTCTTATATACAGCATTCTAGCATGCTATATATAAGAGAGCAGCCGCACTAAAGAACATAAAAAACATTTTATAATAATCAACTAAGGGGCGGTGAGGTGCCAACTAGTCGGATGGGTGTCTCCGTTCTCCGGTACCAGCGCCTCCTTTTTCTCCTCCTTCTTCTGAAGCCTGGGTGCATGGCACGTCTTATGTTTTTGCCCACGAGCCGGCATTGAGGTCCCTCACAGGTGCACTACAATACTTTGATCTGCCCTTGCAGGACCCCAGTGTCGGCTTGTGTGGATGATGTAGGACGTGTCATGCACCCAGGCTTCAGAAGAAGGAGGACAAAGATAGTTGAAAGAGGAGGTGCCGGTACCGGAGAACGGAGACACCCATACAACCAGTCTGCAGCGCACCACCCCTCAGGTGAGTATTATGACGTGATTTTTACGTTCTACATAGCGGTCTGGGCTCTTATATAGAGCATGTTAGATGATATATATATAAGAGCCCACTGTTGGGGGCTGCAGCTTATAGTCGCCAAATCTGGTGACAAGTTCCCTTTAAATAAGGGCCACCTGATTCACACCTGTATCTTCACAGAATGATTGACCACACTCATTTAACTCCACACTGCTATTATTTTGAACACACCCCACTTTGAATGAATTATTCAAATACACATACTTAAAAACCTGCAGATCAGAAATGCGAAGTCTGATGGTTTTCTAAGAATGTACTGCATGAACTTATAAATTTTGTGACATGTGGTAATATAATTTATACTAAAAACTGAATAATTTAGTTAGTCATATTGGACTGTTATTATTTTGAACACTACTGTGTTTTGCATTCTACCAGATTTCATGTACGACACTGATATTACATTATAGGGGATGTCCTGGTTTAACATATTGATGAACTATCCATGGGATAGGTCATCAATATTAGATCAGATGTTGGACCCCCCCCACAGATCTGATATTGATGAAGTAAGTATACAGTCGATATGTCATCAATATGTTACTCATTGAAAACCCCTAAGACAAATAAGGACCCTGAACTGGTGAACTCATATAGATCCAATAGTCCTACTTTTTCATGATTAATTGTGGCATTTATATTGACCAATTACAGCTCTGCTATGAATAAGAGCCCTATATTATTTGTATGTACACTGCTCAGCATCAATGAGTACTCACTCTTTGAAAATATTTTAATCAATTTCTCCCTCAAGAACAATTTTCAAAATTTTGACAAGAGTGAGTTTCATAGAACATTTTTGTAACCCATAACATGAAAGTAAGGGTAAAAGTTAGTGATTGAAAAACCCGGACTGTAAAAGTGCACTGATCCTGGGTTCAGAGTTCCCAGGGAACGCCGGGTAACTATCTGGATCTAGCAACTTAGGTAATAATAAAAAAAAGATAGGAAAAATAAGGAAAATAGGAAGAAGCGGGCATGTTATACTTATCAGTCTCACTACTTCCAGTGCCACTCATTATCCTTAATACGTATTCACTGCTTCCCCTGCTCACCGGCAGTCCAAGTGTCTGTGATTGGTTACAGTCAGACCGCGCCCTCACCCTGTGTGACAGCGTGTCTGACTACA
Source organism: Anomaloglossus baeobatrachus (assembly GCF_048569485.1). Lineage (NCBI taxonomy): Eukaryota > Metazoa > Chordata > Amphibia > Anura > Aromobatidae > Anomaloglossus > Anomaloglossus baeobatrachus. The sequence continues at coordinate 293,520,352 of NC_134355.1, forward strand.
AACAATCGCACATGCTGGCTCTGTCCCTATCATGGTGTAAAAATAAATAAATAAAAAAAATAGCATATGGTCCCCCCATATTGTGATACCTAGCACAGATAAAACATACGGGTACAGGATGCAGCCCCCAGCCATGTGCTTATCTTGGTAGTGAATCAAAATAAGAAGGACCACATGTGTTTTTTTTTTATTTAAATAAATAATTTTAAAAACAGCCCCCAAATTTTAAAACCCAGCCATGATTCAGCTGACAGCTGGGAACTGGTATTCTCAGGACCATGGGTATTACCACCCCAGCCTAAATATAGCAGCCTGCAGCCACCCAGAAATGTTACATTCATTAGATGTTACAATCCCGGAAATGTATCCAGCTTATCCTGATTGCCCCACTAAGCCCTAGATTAGTAATAATGAGTGTCTATAAGGCTTTAATGGCAGCTCACAGCTGCCACTAAGCCCTAGATTAGTAAATAAACACAAACACCAAAAAAATCCTTTTTGTGAAATAAAAGACAAAAAACACTCTGTTTCACTAATTTATTAACCCAAGAAAACACCCTTGCAGGTCCAACTTAATCCACATGAGGTCCCACAATAATTCAAATCTGCTACATCTGAAATTACAGGGGGTGATCATGGAACCTGTTCATACACAGTAACTGCAGGCAGAGTCTGAACTGCGATCAGCGGTGACATCACCCAGGTAAGTTGTGGTCACAGCAGAGAGGTTCCCACTGTCCTCCACCTGTGACTACAGCTAACATGACCTCAGGTGGGGTTACTGAGTTTAATGAAGTACTCTGCGGTCAGGTAAAATGCAAACACAAGGGGAAGACTGTGGGAACTTCCAGTTGTGGCCACAACTTGCCTGAGTGAGTTATTTAAATCATTGAAAAAAAAAAAAAAAAAAAAGCTGCATGCGGTTCCTCTTATTTTGATACACAGCCAATATATGTACACAGCTGGGAGCTGCAGCCTGTAGCTGTATACTTTATCTGTGCTGGGTATCAGAATATGTGGGGACCCTACTCCAATTTTTTTATTAAGTTATTATTATACTACAATAGACGCATATAACATCTGTATTTGGAAGCATCAGACATGCTGTCACTCAGGGTGAGGGTTCATCTGACTGCAACTAATCACAGATGCCGGTGGGTGGGGGAAGCAGTGCATATGCATGAACGCAAATGAGCAGGTCCAGAAGTGAATAAGCCGCTGCAAGATCATCAGTGTACAGTCACATCCGAGCCTCGGTAAGTATAGCCCTTGCTCCTACCCCCTTACCCCTTCTACCACCATTTTTATTAGCTCAATTCTGATCTCCATAGACTTACAGTGAAGGAAATAATTATTTGATCACTTGCTGATTTTGTAAGTTTGCCCACTGACAAAGACATGAACAGTCTATAATTTTAAGGGTAGGTTAATTTTAACAGTGAGAGATAGAATATCTAAAATAAAATCCAGAAAATCACATTGTATAAATTCTAAAAATGTATTTGCATTTTACACAGTATAATAAGTATTTGATCCCCAACCAACTATTAAGAGTTCTGCATTCTTGACCAGTTAGACACACCTAATCAACTCGTTACCTGTATTAATGACAGGTGTCTTAAATTATCACTGTATAAAAGACACCTGTCCACACACTCAACTAAACAGTCAGACTAACCTCTATAACATGGACAAGAAAAAAGAGCTTTCTAAGGAATGGGCTACAAAACCACAAGTAAGATGCTGGGTGAGAAAGAGACAACTGTCGGTGCAATAGTAAGAAAATGGAAGAAATACAAAATGACTGTCAATCGACATTGATCTGGCGCTCCATGAAAAATCTCACCTCGTGGGGTATCCAAGATCATGAGGAAGGTGAGAGATCAGCCTAAAAGTACACAGGTGGAACTTGTTAATAATCTCAAGACAGCTGGGACCACCATCACCAAGAAAACCATTGCTAACACATTACGCCGCAATGGATTAAAATCCTGCAGTGCCCGCAAAGTCCCACTGCTCAAGAAGGCACGTGTGCAGGCTTATCTGAAGGTTGCCAATGAACACCTAGGTGATTCTGAGAGTGATTGAGAGAAGGTGCTGTGGTCAGATGAGAGAAATATTGAGCTCTTTGGCATTAACTCAACTCGCCAAGTTTGTAGGAAGAGAATTGCTATCTTTGACCCAAAGAACACCGACCCCCACTGTCAAGCATGGAGGTTAAAACATTATGTTTTGGTGGTGTTTCTCTGCTAAGGGCAGCACAGGACTACGTCACTGCATAAATGGGACAATGGATGGAGCCATGTACCGTAAAATCCTGAGTGACAACATCCTTCCCTCTGCCAGGACATTACAAATGGGTCATGGCTTGGTCTTCCAGCATGACAATGACCCAAAACACACAGCCAAGGCAACAAAGGAGTGGCTCAAAAGGAAGCACATTAAAGTCATGAAGTGGTCTAGCCAGTCTCCAGACCTTAACCCATAGAAAACTTACGGAGGGAGCTAAAGCTCCAAGTTGCAAAGCACCAGAATCAAAATCTTAATGATTTAGAGATGATCTGCAAAGAGGAGTGGGCCATTTTTCCTGACATGTGCACAAACCTCATCATCAACTACAAAAAACGACTGACTGCTGTGCTTGCCAAGAAGGGTTTTGCTACCAAATGTTAAGTCTTGTTTGCCAAAGGAATCAAATACTTATTTTGTCTTAAAAATGCAATAACTTTATATAATTTATATACAATGTGATTTTCTGGATTTTATTTTTGATATTCTATTTCTCACTGTTAAAATTAACCTACCCTTAAAATTATAGACTGTTCATGTCCTTGTCAGTGGGCAAACGTACAAAATCAGCAAGGGATCAAATAATTATTTCCTTCACTGTATATGGGGATCGGCGTTTGGCTGGATAACCCAGATCAATTCCAGGCCGGAACCAGATTTTTTTTTTTGTAACCTGGTTAGGTCCACCGGTCCGGTTATCTGCGACTCCGTTCATCACTACTACTGTTTAGGTGTAGGTCTTTGTAGGAAAAGAGCACAATTTGATTTTTGGAGAGCAAAATGGCTGGAATAGATGGCAGATACAATGTTACATATGCTGATGTGCCTAAACAGTGGAAACTCCCCACAAGTGACCCCATTTTGAAAAAGAACACTACTCATGGAATTTATCTAGAGATGTAGTGAGCACATTGAAACTTTAAGTGCTACACAAAATTTTATAACGTTAAGCCGTAGAAATGAAAAGAAAAAATCTAATACAAACATGTTGCTTTAACCCCTTTTTTTTTTACAAGGGTATCAGGAGAAAATGGAACATATAATTTGTTGCTCAATTTTTTCTGAATACAGAGATAGCCCTTATGTGGTGGAAAATTACTGTTTCAGTGCACAGCAGGGCTAAGAAGGGAAGGAGTGCTATATGAATTTTGGAGTGCTATATAAAATTTGCGTTAATAAGTGATAAATGCAATTTTGCATTTACAAAAATTAGCCCCTGATGTGCCTAAACAGTGGAAACTCTCCACAATTGGCTCAATTTTGAAAACTACAGTACACTCCTCATGGAATCTACCTAAAGGTATGATGAGCACCCTGAACCTCCAGGTGCTTTGCAGAATTTTATAACGTGGAGCTGTGAAAAATGCTGCTTTAACCCCAAAATGCTTCATTTTTACAAGATTAAAAGAAGAAAATGGACTATACAATTTGTTGTGCAATGTCTCTTGAGTACACAGTTACCCCATTGTTATGGAAAACAACTGATTGGGCGCACAGCAGGGCTGAAAAAGGAAGGAGCACTATTTGCACTTAGATCACCATTTTGGTTGGAACTGCGGATGCCATGTTACATTTGAAGATCCCCTCACATGCTAAAACAGCAGAAACCCCCCAAGTGAACCCATTCTGAAAACTAGACATCTGAACAAATTCATGTAGGAGGTGTAATGAGCACTATTAACCCTCAGGTGATTCGTGGAATTGTATAACATTCGAATGTGAAAATAAAAAAAATACAATTTTTGCACTAAAATGTTGCTGTTTTCCCAAAGTTTTAGTTTTCAAAAATGGTAATAGGAGAAAATGGGCCTTACAATTTGTTGCACAATTTTTCCTGAGTTCACCAATACCCCATATGTGGTCAAAAACTACTTTTTAAGCACAGTGTAAAGATCAGAAAGGAAGGACCACTCATTACTCTCCCCTTGATGAAGCAGCCAGTTACATACTGAGGGCCTCGAAACGCACGTCGGGGCCTCTTCTTCTACAGACCCTGGTAGTGATCCCCCACTGTTGGGACTTTTTGGCCTCACTCATGCTACCCTTTACATGCCTATAGGTACTGGTGTGCTTTGGATTTTTCATTAATCTCTCTAAACTGCAAGTTTGCATGTGCTGTGACTAGTCAGGTTAATGGTTATTCGCCACTTGGCAAATATTTGAGATCTTGGATTATTCACTAGTGATGAGCGAGTACTAAAAAGCTCGGGTGCTCGAAGCTCGGGCCGAGCCTCCCAAGATACTCGTGTACTCGGGCTGAGCAACGAGCCCAATGTTATCCTATGGGAGACCCGAGTATTTTTGTGAAATGACCCCCCGGCAGCATGGAGAAACCCTAAAAATGTCACAAAAGTCTCAGAAGAGTGCTCAAATGACATGGCAACAGCATGGGGAAGACCCCTTGAAGCATTTATCACTGAAAAGTCACAGCTGTGAACAATTTTGTCCGCGTTTTACGCCATTTTTACGGACTCACCAGAAAACCTTCCAAAATGACCCCAAAATGATTTTTCATGGCGGAAATGTTAAGGGCACATACCCAATAGTGAGATAGAGCTGGTGTATGTTACTTTTTGAGATTAATACATGAAAGATTTTACGTGAAAACATTGTGTGGCACTCCGATGTCCCTGAGAAGAGACGTACATGAAGGCCTCTTGAGTCTAATGTGCCCATTTTGAGGAAGTGAGTCTTTGTAGTATTTTCCTTTGCCAGGGCAGTCCAAAATTGTGAGGTTCATCAATGCCCCTGCATACAGACGTGCATGAGGGCCTGTAAACCTGAAGTGCCCATTGTAAGGAAGTGGGTCTATTGTAGTATAGCCCTTAGGCAGGGCAGCCAAAAATTGGGAGGCTCCACGTTGTCCCTGGGTAGAGACGTGCATGAGGGCCTCAAAACATTAAGTGTCCATTGTCAGGAAGTGGGTGTATTATAGTATAGCCCTTAGGCAGGGCAGCCAAAAATTGGGAGGCTCCACGTTGTCCCTGGGTAGAGACGTGCATGAGGGCCTCAAAACATTGTTCCCATTGCAAAGGAGCGGGTCTCCTGTCGTTGTAATGTCCATTCTGCAAAGAATGGGCGAAAAAATTTACCACTGGGGGTATACCTGAAACAAAGGCCTAAGTATTGCAATTTGTAACGGTCATCATCATGGTGGCGCATGAGGAGAAGGAGGAGCAGTCCAGCGATTATCCAAAGTCCAGAAGTGTGTACCCATGGGTGAGTGGAGGTACATGGCAAACTTTAAATTCCGCTCTCATTTGCTGGTGGTGTGGTGAAGTCTGGCCCAATCCAACCCTTGTTCATCTTGATCAGAGTCAGCCTGTCAGCATTTTCAGTTGACAGGCGGGTGCGTTTATCTGTAATGATTCCACCTGCGGCACTAAAAACACGCTCTGACAAAACGCTAGCAGCAGGGCAGGCCAGGACTTCCAAGGCGTAGAGAGCCAATTCATGCCACGTGTCCAGCTTGGATACCCAATAATTGTAAGGCACAGAGGAATGTCGGAGTACAGTTGTTCGATCTGCAAGGTACTCCTTCAGCATCTGGGCAAACTTAGGATTTCTTGTGGCACTACCCCGCACCTCAGGGGCTGTGGTACGTGAGGGGCTGAGAAAACTGTCCCACATCTTAAAGACTGTTCCCCTACCTCTGGCGGATTGGACTTGTGCCTCTCTCGGCTGTACGCCTCGGTTGTCCACTGATTCCTGACCTATGCCGCTAGCGTTTTGTGAGGGGAATGCTTTGCCTACTTCCGTGACTATGGCCTTCCGGAACTGCTGCATTTTGGTTGACCTCTCCTCCACGGGAATAAGAGACAAAAAGTTCTCCTTGTAGCGTGGGTCTAACAGTGTTACCAACCAGTAATGATTGTCGGCCAAGATGTTCTTAACGCGAGGGTCACGAGACAGGCAGCTTACCATAAAGTCAGCCATGTGCGCCAGACTCTTAACAGCCAGGACTTCAGTAGCCTGACCAACAAGATGACTGAACATGCTGTCCTCCTCCTCCTCCTCCTCCTCATCTACCCTGTCCTCTGGCCAGCCACGCTGAACCGAGGATATGACTGGTGTGCATGTCATATCCTCAATTTGGCCGGAGAGTTGCTCCATGTCTTCATCCTCCTCCTCGTCATAGTCCTCCACTGCACGTTGTGATGAGACGAGGCTGGGCTGTGTGTTATCACCCACACCCACTACTGTTTCTTGCTGCAACTCATCGCGCTCCGCCTGCAATGCATCATGTTTGTTTTTCAGCAGAGACCGTTTTAGAAGGCAGAGTAGCGGTATGGTGACGCTAATAATGGCGTCATCACCACTCACCATCTTGGTGGAGTCCTCAAAGTTTTGGAGGATGGTACATAGGTCTGACATCCATCTCCACTCCTCAGGTGTTATGTGTGGAGTTTGACCCATTTCCCGACGGCTTAGGTGATGCAGGTACTCAACAACTGCCCTCTTCTGCTCACATATCCTGACCAACATGTGCAGAGTTGAATTCCAACGCGTGGGGACATCACACACCAGTCTGTGAGCCGGAAGATGCAAACTGCGCTGAAAGCCGGCAAGGCCGGCTGAAGCAGTAGGTGACTTTCGAAAATGTGCAGACAGGCGGCGAACTTTTACCAGCAGATCAGACAGCTCTGGGTATGACTTTAGAAACCGCTGAACCACGAGGTTGAGCACATGGGCCACGCATGGAACATGTGTCAGCTGGCCTCGCCTCAAAGCCGCCACCAGGTTCCGGCCATTGTCACACACGACCTTTCCTGGCTTTAGGTTCAGAGGTGTGAGCCAGTGATCTGCCTGCTGTTTCAGAGCTGTCCACAGCTCTTCTGAATTGTGGGGTTTGTCACCTATGCAGATTAGCTTCAGCACAGCCTGTTGCCGCTTCGCCGAGGCAGTGCTGCAGTGCTTCCAGCTTGTGACTGGTGTGGAGGGTACAGTGGATGAGGATGCGCAGGAGGAGGAGGAGGCTGAAGAGCATGACATTCCGGAGCTGTAGAGTGTGGGTGAAACACTGACTGAGGTAGGGCCTGCAAACCTTGGTGTGGGAAGGACGTGTTCCGTCCCTCGCTCAGACTGGGTCCCAGCTTCCACAATATTAACCCAGTGTGCCGTCAACGAGATGTAGCGGCCTTGCCCACAAGCACTTGTCCACGTGTCTGTGGTTAGGTGGACCTTGGGTGAAACAGCGTTGTTCAGGGCACGTGTGATGTTTTGTGACACGTGGTTATGCAACGCGGGGACGGCACACCGGGAGAAATAGTGGCGGCTGGGGACCGAGTAACGTGGGACAGCTGCCGCCATCAGGTCACGGAATGCTTCTGTCTCCACCAGCCTAAAAGGCAACATTTCCAGCGCAAGCAGTCGCGAAATGTTAGCATTTAGAACTGTGGCATGTGGGGTGTTGGCAGTGTATTTGCGCCTGCGTTCAAAGGTTTGCTGAATGGATAACTGAACGCTGCGCTGGGACAAGGACGTGCTTGATGATGGTGTTCTTTCTGCGTAGGCAACTGCAGGTGCAGGAGTGGAGGAGGCTTGTTCGCAGGCAGCATGGACAGGGGATTGGCTCGCATGCACAACCAGCGAAGACGTAGCAGTGACATCAGCAAGCACTGCTCCTCGACTCTGTTGTACTTCCCACAAAGTCGGGTGCTTGGCTGACATGTGCCTGATCATGCTGGTGGTGGTCAGGCTGCTAGTTTTGGTACCCCTGCTGATGCTGGCACGGCAGGTGTTGCAAATGGCCTTTTTTGAATCATCTGGATCCAACTTAAAAAACTGCCAGACTCGGGAAGACCTAACATTTGTACAGGCACCTTGTGTCGTCGTGTTGTTCCGGGGAACGGTTGCCTGACTTCTGCCTGGGGCCACCACCCTGCTTCTTACTGCCTGTTGTGATGCTACGCCTCCCTCCCCCTGTGCACTGCTGTCCTCGCTCTGCATATCCTCCTGCCAGGTTGGGTCAGTTACTGGATCATCCACCACGTCGTCTTCCTCTTCCGCACCCTGCTCCTCCTCCTGACTTCCTGACAATTGTGTCTCATCATCGTCCACCACTTGTTGAGACACGTTGCCAACTTCGTGAGAACGTGGCTGCTCAAATATTTGGCCATCTGTACAGACGATCTCCTCATGACCCACTTCAATATGAGCTGGCGAGAGGCCAGAATGTGTGAATGGAAACGTGAACAGCTCTTCCGAGTGTCCAAGTGTGGGATCATTAACCCCTTTACGACCGCCGATACGCCTTTTAACGGCGGTAAATAAGGGTACTTTTTCCGATCCGCCGCTTTTTAACGGCGGTCGGAAAAAAGGGTCTAGCGCCCCCCAGAGTCAGAAAATTTCCGGGGTCTCAGCTGCCGGGGGTAGCTGAGACCCTGGAGATCATGATTCGGGCCGGTTTTTCCGGTCCCCAGTCACGTGATGACCGGTATACACCGTATACCGATCATCAAGTTATAGTAAATGACCGCGCCGGTAAAAAATGATTTATCTCCCATCTGGCATGTTCAAACATGCCAGATGGGAGATAAATCTTTTTCCCGGTTCCCTCCGGTCCCCCGGTGTCCCCAAAGTGCCCCCCCGACCCCCAACCCCCTCCCGAAAATCCAAGATGGCCGCGCGCACCGGCGATCACAGCAGCGCGCCGGCCGCATTTCCACTGTTCCTATGGTTTCTGTCGCATGTGCCATCACACATGCGACAGAAACCTGCTCCCTAGGCCCTGCCGGGTCCCCCCCTACCCTCCCCCTGGTGTCCCCCGGTGTCCCCCGGTGTCATACATACCGGAGTGCTGATCCCCCGCGGCCCCCTCCTCCGGCTCCTTCTCTGCAGACTCCGGTCACATGTGCCGAGCAGATGACAGCTTCCTGTGTTCAGGACGCTGGCTGCTGCTGCACAGAGTCTGCAGCTGTGACCCGGGGAGAGTGGGTGCAGATTCTTTGCACCCACTCTCCTCAAATGGAGGGTCTGCCCTCCTAGAAAATGGGGGATACGTTCCCTGAACGTGTCCCCCATATTCTAGAAGGTCCAGAGGCGACGTGGGACATCCAAATGGATTATTGTGGATTTTTTTTTTTCTTTTCAATAAATTGGTCAATCAGGGAATGATTTGGGGAGTGTTTTTTCAAATAAATTTTTTTTTGTTGTCAATTTTTTTTTTATTACTGTCAATTAGTTATGTCGGGTATCTGATAGACGCCGTGACATAACTAATTGCTGGGCTTGATGCCAGGTGACATTACACACCTGGTATCAACCCCATTCATTACCCCGTTAGCCAACGCACCAGGGCGCGGGATGAGCTGGGGCGAAGCGCCAGAATTGGCGCATCTAATGGATGCGCCACTTCTGGGGCGGCTGCGGCCTGCTATTTTTAGGCTGGGAAGAGTCCAATAACCGTGGCTCTTCCCATCCTGAGAATACCAGACCCCAGCTGTCAGCTTCACCTTGGCTGGTGATCTAATTTGGGGGGACCCCACGTTTGTTTTTTTTTTTTAATTATTTATTTATAAATAATTAAAAAAAAAAAACAGCTTGGGGAGCCCTCCAAATTGATCACCAGACAAGATGAAGCTGTCAGCTGTGGTTTGCAGGCTACAGCTGTCTGCTTTACCCTAGCTGGCTATCAAAAATAGGGGGGACCCCACGTCATTTATTTTAATTATTTTTTTTTTTTTTGGGCTAAATACAAGGCTAGGCATCCTTTAGTGTCACATGAAAGGCACTAAAGGGCGCCAGCTTAGAATATGCAGGGGGGTGGGACGTTATATATGTTTGACATCTATCCATTCATCCATTGTAGCATTTTACGCTGTGTGCCCACAATCAGGGTTTGCAACATTTTGGGCGCAGAGTGTTTTCCCTGCGTCCATAACGCTGCGTTGTGCAGTAGAAGCACAGTGGCAGGATTTTTAGAAATCCCGTGCCCACTGTGTTTCTTTTCTCCGCAGCATAAATCGACCTGTGGCGCAGCTTCCCGAGCCTCAGGATGTCAATTTATGCTGCGGAGATGAGTGTTCTTTGCAGGTAGAATAGAACTAAAGTCCACAGCAGCCTGAACCCAAATCGTGGGCATGGGCAGCTGCGTTCTCCCGTGGACAACACTCACATTTCTGCAGGAGGCTGACACTGGGTACTAGACGCCGTGTCGCTGGATCATGGCCACATAGCCTAAAGGCTACTTTACACGCTGCGATATCGGTCCCGATATCGCTAGCGTGGGTACCCGCCCCCATCTGTTGTGCGACACGGGCAATCGCTGCCCATGCCGCACAACATCGCGCACATGCGTCACACATACTTACCTGCCCGGCGACGTCGCTGTGACCGGCAAACCGCCTCCTTTCTAAGGGGGCGGTCCGTGTGGCGTCACAGTGACGTCACTGAGCGGCCGCCCAATAGAAGCGGAGGGGCGGAGATGAGTGGCCGGAACATCCCGCCCACCTCCTTCCTTCCTCATAGCGGCCGGGAGGCAGGTAAGGGGATCTTCCTCGTTCCTGCGGCGTCACACATAGCGATGTGTGCTGCCGCAGGAGCGACGAACTACATCGTTACTGCTGCAGTAACGATAATCGAGAATGGACCCCCATGTCACCGATGAGCGATTTTGCACGTTTTTGCAACGATGCAAAATCGCTCATCGGTGTCACACGCAGCAACATCGCTAATGCGGCCGGATGTGCGTCACCAATTCCGTGACCCTAACGACTCCGCATTAGCGATGTCGCAGCGTGTAAAGCCCCCTTAACAGTGAGAAATTTTTTGCTACAGCAACAGTTTTGTGAAGTACCTGTGGATTCAAAATGTTTACTATACTCCTGAATAAAATCCTTGAGGGGTCCAGTTTCCAAAATGAGGTCACTTGTGGGGGGTTTCTGATGTATAGGTGCCCAAGGGGCCCTGCTAATGTGACATGGTGCGCGCAATTTACTTCAACTTTTCCAAAATTCAAATGGTGCTCCTTCCATTCCAAGCCCTCCCATTTATCCAAACAAAGGTTTTTGGCCACATATGTGGTATCCCTGCGCTCACAAGAAATTAGATAACAACCTGTGGGGTACACGTTTTGTTGTTGCCTCTTGAAAAAGTGAAAAATGTGTCGCTAAATCAACATTTTTGTGAAAAAAATGAAAATTTCAATATGGCAACCTAAGCTTATCAAATTCTGTGAAGTATTCGTGTATTCAAAATGCTCAATATACACCTAGATTAAAGCCTTGAGGGGTCTTATTTCCAGAATGGGGTCACTTGTGGGGGACCTCCACTGCTTAGGCACCTCAGGGGTTCTCCTAATGCAACATGGCGTCCGCTATTGATTCCAGCCAATTTTGCAGTCAAATTGCACTCCTTCTCTTCTGAGCCCTGTAGTGTGCCCAAACAGTTGATTTCCACCACATACAAGATATCAACAAACTCAGGAGAAATTGCGCAATAAATTTCATGGTGATTTTTTTCCTGTTACCCTTGTGAAAAAAAAAGCTACCTGGTTGAAGTAACAATTTTGTGGTAAAATTTTATTTTTTTATTTTCATGGCTCAACGTTATAAACTTCTGTAAAGCACCTGGGGGTTCAGGGTACTCACCAAACATCAAGATAAATTCCTTGAGGGGCCTAGTTTCCAATATGGGGTCACTTGTGGTGTTTTTTTGCTGTTTACGTACCTTAGGGGTCCTCCAAATGCGACATGGTGCCCGCAATCTTTTTCAGCCAAATTTCCTTTCCAAAATTCAAATATTGCTCCTTCCGTTCCAAGCCCTCCCATTTCTCCAAACAAAGGTTTCAGACCACAAGTGAGGTATCACCGCGCTCATAAAAAAGTGGGTAACAAACATTGGGGTCACATTTTTGGAATTACCTCTTGAAAAAGTGAAAAAATTGATGCTAAAGCAACATTTTTGAGAAAAAAATGAAAATTTTCAATGTGACAACGTAACGTTATCAAAATCTGTGAAGTACCTGTGTATCCAAAATGCTCACTATACCCCTAGATAGAAGCCTTAAGGGGTCTAGTTTCCAAAATGGTGTCACTTGTAAGGGGTTTCTGCTGTTTAGGTACCTTGGCGGACATGTAAATGCAACATGGTGCCCGCAATCTATTTCAGCCAAATTTGCTTTCCAAAATTCAAATATTGCTCCTTCTGTTCCAAGCCCTCCCATTTGTCCAAACAAAGGTTTCTGACCACATGTGGGGTATTGGCGCGTTCATAAGAAAGTGGGTAACAAGTTTTGGGGTTCATTTTGTTGTGTTATTTCTTCTAAAAAGTGAATAAATTTGGGGTAGAGCAACATTTTAGGTAAAATTTTATTTTTTGCTTTTTTTCATTCCACTTTGCTTTAGTTCCTGTGAAGCACCTGAAGGGTTAATAAACTTCTTGGATGTGGTTTTGAGTACTTTGAGGCGTGCTGTTTTGAGAATGGTGTCACTTTTAGGTATTTTCTGTCACTTAGGCCTCTCAAAGTCACTTCAAATGTGATGTGGTCCCTAAAAAAATGGTTTTGTGAATTTTGTTGAAAAAATGGGAAATTGCTGATGAACTTTGACCCCTTCTAACTTCCTAACCCCAAAACATTTTGTTTCAGAAATTGCGCTAATGTAAAGTAGACATGTGGGAAATGTTATTTATTAACTGTTTTGTGTGACATAACTCTCTGGGTTAAGGGCATAAAAATTAAAAGTTTGAAAATTGCAAAATTTTCAAAATTTTCATCAAATTTCCGATTTTTTCACAAATAAAAGCAAAAAATATCGTTCTAAATTTATAACTATCATGAAGTACAATATGTCACGAAAAAACAATGTCAGAATCACCGGGATCCGTTGAAGCGTTCCAGAGTTATGACCTCATAAAGTGACACTGGTCAGAATTGCAAAAAATGGCCTGGTCATTAAGTACAAAACTGGCTTCGTCCTAAAGGGGTTAATGTCCGAGGAGGACGTGTACTCAGCCTGGTGGTAGGAAGGAGGATCAGGTTCAGAAATGTGCGGTGCAGTATCACGGCTACTGACACTTGACCGTGTGGAAGACAGAGTGTTTGTGGTGGTGCCAATCTGACTGGAAGCATTATCTGCTATCCAACTAACAACCTGTTGACACTGGTCTTGGTTCAAGAGCGGTGTACTGCTGCGGTCCCCAAGAATTTGGGACAGGACGTGCGAGCGACTAGATGTGGCCCTTTGTTGTGGCGAAATTAGAGCTTGCCCACGAGCTCGGCCTCTGCCTGCACCACCATCACGTCCACTTCCTTGTTCCTTGCCAATGCCCTTGCGCATTTTGCAATGCTGTGCACTGCTGACGTGTATATTCACTACTTGTGCGTTATATCAAAGTTTCTGGAAATTGCACACAAGTGCACCTGTACGCTGCCACCAACAGGCACACACGTGCGGTTTTAAAAACCAAGCACGGACGCAATAAGAACCTAACAGGTTTTTTTGGGGAGCGACAATTACAGACAAGTCAGACACTATCTGGACTGTTTTACACTGTGTACACCAGCCCCAGATATGATGAAGGCTGGTATACGGTCACCACTACCCTGCCTGCCTGCCTGCCTGCCTGTATACTGGTACAATAGTCCTGACAAGGACTCTTCTGGTCACTAGCCTGTATTCAGACCTGGCTATACCCTGCCTGTATATAGCAACAATAGTCCTGAGAAGGACTCTGCTACTGTACTCCGACCTGGCTATACCCTGCCTGCCTGTATACAACTAGAATAGTCCTGAGAAGGACTTTTGGTCACACTGTTTGCAGCCCTGCAACTGAAAAAGCTATAAAGGGCCGAAAAGCTTTCCCTGAATCAGCGACATTCTCCCTGCACTGACTGTCTGGATAGCTGTGAGCAGAGCACAGCGCGCCGGCCGGTATAAAGGCTCGGTCACGCTGTGCAGGCCGGCCAATCACTGCAATTCCACAACTAACAGGGCTGTGGCATTGCAGTGGTCTGCCAGCCAATCCCTGCATGAGGGCTGGCTCTCAAAAGAGCGCCAACATGCAGAAATGAAGACCACGAGTACAGCACGAGTATCGCGAGATTACTCGGTCCCCGCCGAGCAGCCCGAGTACAGCGATACTCGTGCGAGTACCGAGTAGTTACAAGCATGCTCGCTCATCACTATTATTCACCATGTTATTTTAATTCTACATTGATAGCCTACATTTGTGAGCAGTTCTACTATACAAATCATTATCACCGGTCTCACAGGGTCTGTACCAGATATTTTTTACCATCCCCATCCTTCTGTGTCATTTTTCCATGTATTATCTTTATTTATGCACTGTGCTATTTGAATTTATTAATAAATATTTTTCTATATCAGCAATCTTTCTCATGGTTTTTCTCATGCTTATCATATTAACTATGAGGTGCTGCTAACCAATAGTGGGCTCCTCCCAAATTGGTTTAATCTTTTTGATTTCCTTTGATGGAATTTAAGTTTCTCAGCCACCAATCATGCAGAAAATATTTAGACATACAAATGGCAGGTACCACAGCGCTGTACAGTAAAATTTAATTTTTAATATTAAGTTTCTTAAAATGTTTTTGCTTTTGTGTGGTATTCAATTTTTTTTCTTTGATAAAATGATATTACTTATGACTTCAAAGAATATTAGTGTTAACAGTACCAATACAAACCATACTCATGCAGTCATAGCAGAATTTGCTATTTCAAAACAAATTTATAAACATGAAACAGTTAAATGTGAAATGTAATAAAACAAATAGAAAAATTTGGAAGCAAAGCATTAAAAAGATGGCTCCATGAAATAACAAGCAACGTCTCCACATCACATTATACATCTGGCTTTAAATATACAAATACATCATGGACATATTTTTAATAATAAATTCATGTCACTTCAGCTCATAGTTTAATCACTTACAAATGAAACGGTTGAAGAGAATTTCTTCATGTCTCCTTACTATGAGGTAGTGTTTACCTAAAGAAATCCAAACCAAAAATATTTAGTTTAACTCACCAAGAGTTACATAGGCCTGGAATATTAGTCACTTAATCTATCTACAATCACCCGACAAGTGAAACTGTCAGCAAATGTGTCAAGGTACAGGCTGAAAAGTGTTCTGTTCCAAGGGAGAAAATCACCTATACCAGCGTCACATCTCCTAATCTAGCCATTGTTTAAAGAAAACAGTAGATACCTTTCATTCCAACACCTTCATACTGGAGTCCAATTCCTGGATTTTAGGCAAAACAGAAAATGAGGAATGTCAAAATAATGACACCAGAGATCCAAAGACACAAACAGCAAATCCAGAATGCTAGCGCCCGCACAAGAAACATATCAATTCTGCCATCTACAATTTCTTTACAAAGCTGTACATATCCTGCTTGAGAGAAAGTTAAGTAGCTCTTGAGCCAATCTGCTTTGCTGCTGAGATACACTTGATAAATCTCAGAACACCTATAAAACTGGAGTTACTGCATTAACACATTGAATGGCCAGATATTGTGCTCAGCATCTGCTAATTTACACAAGGGAGCTTACTAGCTAACTAGGTTCCACTTAAACAGTGCGCTGCACATTGGTCTCTGAGTTATTTCTTAGCCTTATCTCTTAAGGTGGCTTTACACACTGCAACATCGCAAACGACATCGCTGTAACGTCACCGGTTTTGTGACGTTATAGCGACCTCTCCAGCGACATTGCAGTGTGTGAAACACATCAGCGACCTGGCCCCTGCTGTGAATTGCTGATCGCTACAAATCTTTCAGGACCATTCTTTGGTCCTTTGTTTCCCGCTGTGCAGCATGATCACTAGAAAGTCTCAGTGTGTAAAGGGGACTTTACAGCGACTTCCCTTTCAAAAAGCTGCATTACAACGTCCCCATTGACTAGCTAGGTCGTTCTGCAGGTCCGGATCGCTGTTGCGTCGTTGGCCAGGTCTGCCTGTTTGACAGCTCACCAGAGACTTTGTAGCGATCCCGGACAGGTTGGGATCGCTGGTGGGATCGCTAGAAAGTCTCAGTGTGTAAAGGGGCCTTTAGACTTTTAGTAATCAAGCAGTACCAGTTGACTCAAACATAAAAAAAAAATCACCGGCCATGCCCACAATACATACACACAGAATATCTAGAAATTGAATTTGTCAGTAATTTAACATCTGTTAATTCAACTTTTCTGAGTTCTGTAGTGAAAGAGATCTTGGCACTGAACTGTAACAGCTTTGTTTCACCCACTGTCAGTATTTGTCTGCATCTGCCACTAGGAGAAGCCTAATTCAATGAAATCAGGCTCTTCTGTGTCTTACTATTTTACAGCTTTGGGAAACTTCCTGCCTCTAAGCTGGGATATGGCCCTGTCTCTGAAGATATTGTATGTAAGCAGATGGGAGATCTGAACTGCTGTTCTTTCTTCTGGATGTAGTGATATATGAAGCAATGTATGATATGATATATGAATGTCACGAATCAGCCACTCACTGTTTCATAAGGACGCAGTGAGTGACCGCTTAGCTACCCAATAGATAGCAGGGGCATGCTGGGCTTTCAAGATTCTGAATTACATCAAATCTGTCCAATCTGGATTTGAAGCAGGCTGAGCCATTGCCAGGCAAATTGAGGATTGGTTTGCAGCCTTATCACGGGCTGGGGTTGCTGGGCCTCCTCCATGTGTCGCCCTTTAGGGTGATTACCTAGCTATTTATCTTTCTGTCAGTGGTCAGATAACTGCCATTTGTAGAGTTACTCTAACTGGAATCTGCATGCCTTGTTCCTGTGCTCAGTCTGATCTGATTTGTTGTTGTCCATCCTTTGACTACCAATTTGCCTAGCCTCTTTGTATTGATGCGCTACGTTCCTGGCATTTTGACCTCAAACCATGACCTGACTACACCTTTGTCTTACCCTTTTGGTTATTGCAAGACCGCCTGGTATCTGATAATGAACGTCTTGACTACCAAGCCCTATGGCGAGCCCGTTAGTAGTGACTACCATCACAATGAACCTCTACAGAATACAATGGGAGAATCAATTAATTTATTTTTCTCATAAATTTAAGTACAAACAAGTTAAATTAATCCAACCAATCCGTCCCAATGTGCTGTGACTCAGCAAACTGAAAATTACTAATTTTTCATTGTGCTGGGTCACTGCATATTGGGATGCATTAGGTTAATTTATTTAACTCATTTGTATTTTACTTTTGGCAAATTGATGACAAATGTACAAGAAAAATAAATGAATCAGGTCTCCCACTGTATTCTATAGAGCCGCTACTCCACAAAATATTGAGAAAGGCCAAATCCTGTAAGATCTGAGCCCAAGACTTCATTTACCATTAGATGCTGTAATCCCCCTTCACAGTTACTGTGCAGAGATGAAAATCATGACAGATTTTGCTCTGAAAAGTGAAAGTAAAACCTTAATCCCGGCAATACAGAAAGAAATCATCTCATTTGTTACTAGTATGTATTTGTGAAAAGTCCTATGATTTCATCTTCTGTCACTTTTTGCATTTTTCTCAGACATAATAGGTCCTCTTTAAGTCTGAAGATTGGCCAGAAAACACAGCTCTGCCATTGTACAATTATACATCCATTTACTTAAGTTTGGAAACAAAATGAAAATTTTGGTGTTTATGACTATACAGACCTATTTTTTTCTATTTGTATACTTTATTAAATTTTATTAAATTTTAAGGGGTTTACAATAACAGGGGAGGGGGTAATTGAAGTATTTAAAATGCATTCTTAAAAATATTGTTGAAATAACAAAGAAGGGGAAGAGGAAGGGAAGAAAGGGTAGGCTAAAAGTGGATGGGAAGGGGTATTGGAGGGGAAGTGGGAATGGAAGGAGTTAGGGAATATAAAGGGGGAGGAGAAAGAGAAGGAGGAAGACGTTGAGGCAATTCGTTAAGTTTCAAAGTCAAGCAAGATTATAAACTCATATTCATTTAGCACAGTATAAAACACATTCGGAAATAACATATTACATTTATATTATTTAGATAATGTCAAGGAACTAATTCAAAACAAGGTTTGGGTGTGCAAAATCAACAACACAATATATACATTTGTTAATGTATACGCACCAAATAGAGGCCAGATACACTTCCTTAATAAATTGATGACTATTGTCATAGAAGTTCAGAAGGGGGATTTGATTCTTTTTGGTGATTTTAATATGGTACCAAATGGCATGCTAGATTCAACATCTAAAACAAGATATCTTTTACCTACATTAGATAATTGGCTTGAAGACGAAGAATTGTTTGATATGTTCAGGTGCTTAAATACGAGTTCAAGAGAGTATACGTATTATTCTGTCACGCTCCCCGGGTCCTTGGCTTCCCTCCCCGGGTCCTCTGCTCCGCTCCCCGGGTCCTCAGCCCCGCTCCCCGGCTCACCTGCCACGCTCCCCGCTCTCCAGCCTCCGGTCCCCGTCCTTCCCAGGCCCCCTGGTCCCCGATCGCGGCGCCCGACGGCTTCCCAGGCCCTGGCCGGCTCCCCTGCGTCCTCTTCTCAGCCTCCTTCCCTGGCTTCTGGCACCCGGGCTGCGCGCATGCGCATTAGGGCGCGTGCGCGGTCACTGACCCTTTCTTAAAGGGCCAGCGTCCATTAACAGGTAATGAGGCTAATCAGGTACAGGGTATAAAGGGGTGTATTGTCCAAGGGGGCGGGGCCTGATCTTCGTGTTCCCTAAGCTAGGAGTCAGGTCTCCTGGTGTTTCAGTGCATGTACTCACCTATCTCTCTTTGTAGAGCCGTGCTTGCCTCGCCATCCAGTCTGCCGCATCCTGAACCCCGAACGCTGTCCTTCTGCCATCCTGACAGTCCGCACCATCTCGGATCCCTGCGTTGACCCGTCATCTTGCTCCCAAGGTTCCGGACCCCGCCTGACATCATCTCGGCTTCCGAACCTGAGCTGCGTCACCCGGACCACCACCCATAACTCCGTGGTTCCAGGGACTTCTCCGCTATTCCCGTGTGCAAGGACTGTTCTGCTGTTTCTAGTGTTCCAGCTGCCGGACTCTTTCCTACCATCTAGGAGTTCGGTCCAGTGGATCCACCTCCTGGGCCTGCCCGTACACCTGGCCGTGACAGTAAGATCAGGCCATGGATCCCGCTGCAGCACTATTGGCCCTGCAAGAGGAACTCCAACGCCAGCGTGAAGTCCAGACCCGCATGCTGCAATTTATGACCTCCGTGGACACCCGCCTGTACACGTTACAAGCATCAATGACGCCTGCGGCAACCAGGTCCCCCACTAGGCACTCCACGGCTCCCGCACCAGTGGCAGCCGCGTCGGATGCCTCCCGACTCCGTTTGGCGTCACCACCTCGTTATGCTGGAGATCCCAAGACCTGCAGGGGCTTCATAAACCAATGTTCCCTTCATTTCACGCAGCTGCCACATCTGTTCGCCTCCGACCAAGCCAAGGTCGCCTTTATAATGTCTCACCTGGAGGGCGAGGCACTGGCGTGGATGAACCCCTTGTGGGAGAAGGAGGACCCCATGACCAAGGATCTTCAAGAGTTCCTGCAGGCCTTTCGCAGTACCTTTGACGAGCCGGGACGCGCCTCTGCGTCTGCTTCATCACTTCTCCGCCTACGTCAAGGAACACTGACGGTGGGCCAATACGCCATCCGTTTCCGCACTTTGGCTTCTGAACTCGGGTGGAATAATGAGGCCCTGACAGCCGCCTTCTGGGAAGGACTTTCGAGTCGCATCAAAGATGAGTTGGCGGGTCGTGACGTGCCCTCCACCCTAGATGCCCTGATTGCCCTAGCAACTCGTGTGGACATTCGTTTTCAGGAGCGCTCCAAAGAGCTGTCTCGGGAGAGACGTCCGGTACGACATTCCCCTCCTCCACAGAAGCCCTCCGTATCGCAGTCATCAACAGCTGGGATTCCCGTCCACGAGCCCATGCAGATCGACCGAGTACGGCAATCTGAACAACGTCGAGCAGAGCGGCTCGCCAAGGGCCTCTGCTTTTACTGCGGAGAGGACACTCACCTCCTACGCTCCTGTCCGGAAAGGCCGGGAAACTCCAAAGCCTAGGGTTGGTAGGAGAGGCCACCCTAGGTGCTGGGACTCTCTCAGACCCGGTTATGTGGACTGTGCAAGTGTCAACGGGAGAGACGCGCTTCACGGCTGAGGCATACCTCGACTCTGGAGCAGCAGGCAATTTCATCCAGCAGGCCACGGTGGACAAGTACCAGCTGCCTGTTACTCTACTCGAGAAGCCCCTAGTGATTGCCTCTGTGGATGGGAGACCCCTCTCTGATACCATCTCCTGGGTCACCAGACCGGTCGAACTGCGTATCGGTGCCCTGCACACCGAGAACATCACTCTCTACGTCCTTCCACACATGTCCCACCAGATCCTGCTGGGACTTCCCTGGTTGCGGACACACGAACCATCAGTCAGCTGGGGTACTGGCGAAATCACCCGATGGGGTTCTGCTTGTCATGAGAAGTGTCTGAAGTCCATACAACCTATCCGACGACCTCCGGTTCCAGAGAACCTACCGGAACTGCCCTCGGCCTATTGGTCCTTCGCAGACGTTTTTGACAAGAAGGAGTCTGAGGTACTTCCGCCACACCGTCCCTACGATTGTGCCATCGACCTGCTCCCAGGAACAACACCACCTCGAGGACGGATATATCCGTTGTCTCCGGCCGAAACCAGGGCCATGTCCACCTACATCACGGAAAGCCTGGCAAAGGGATTCATCCGGAGATCCTCCTCTCCTGCGGGAGCGGGCTTCTTCTTCGTGAAGAAGAAAGAGGGTGACCTACGCCCATGCATCGACTACCGGGGTCTAAATCAGATCACCGTCAAAAACAAGTACCCTCTGCCGCTCATCCCCGAATTGTTCGACCGGCTCAGAGGAGCCCGTGTGTTCACCAAGCTGGATCTTCGTGGTGCCTACAACCTAGTTCGTATCCGCTCTGGGGACGAATGGAAGACCGCGTTTAATACTCGCGATGGGCACTATGAATACTGCGTGATGCCCTTCGGCCTGTGTAACGCACCAGCAGTCTTCCAAGAATTGGTGAACGACATATTCCGGGACCTCCTCTACGTCTGTGTCGTAGTTTATCTGGATGACATCCTTATCTTCTCTCCGGACCTCCAGACCCATAGAGAGAACGTACAGCTGGTTCTGCAAAGACTGAGGGAGAATCGTCTTTACGCCAAATATGAGAAGTGCGTCTTTGAGCAGTCTTCTCTCCCTTTCCTGGGATACATCATCTCGGGCACTGGACTGCAGATGGATCCAAAGAAGGTCTCCTCCATACTCAACTGGCCTCCTCCTTCTGGACTGAAGGCAATCCAACGGTTCCTGGGATTCGCCAACTACTACCGCCAGTTTATCCCTCACTTCTCTGCCCTGACTGCTCCTCTCTCCGCTTTGACCAAAAAGGAGGCTAATCCAAAGGACTGGTCACCTGCGGCCGACGCCGCGTTTTGCTCCCTGAAGCGAGCATTTGCCTCCGCTCCTGTACTCCACCGTCCGGAGTTAAACCGCCAGTTCACCTTGGAAGTGGATGCCTCCTCCTCGGGGGCTGGAGCAGTGCTCATGCAGAAATCCTCCTCCGGCAAGATGGTGACTTGCGGTTTCTTCTCCAAGAGCTTCTCCGCGCCGGAACGTAATTACTCCATCGGTGACCGAGAACTATTGGCGGTCAAACTGGCTCTGGAGGAGTGGCGTTACCTCCTGGAAGGAGCAGTGTACCCCGTGATTATCTACACGGACCACAAGAACCTGGAATACCTGCGGTCCGCTCAGCGACTGAACCCACGGCAAGCCAGGTGGTCCTTATTCTTTGCCAGGTTTGACTTCCAGCTCCATTTCAGACCCGCGGACAAGAATGTACGCGCTGATGCCTTGTCTAGGTCTTTCGTGCCCATGGAGCAGGAGGGAGAGACTACCCAACCTATCATCCCTCCTAGCAAGATTATTCCGGTGGCCCCTGTCACTCTGGCCCAGATACCGCCCGGGAAGACCTATGTCTCTGAGACTGACAGGCAAAAAGTGTTACACTGGGGTCATGCCTCCAAAACAGCCGGTCATGCAGGCCAGAAGAGAACATGGGGTGCGATTGTACGCCATTACTGGTGGCCATCCCTTCGCACGGACGTCGCTGCTTATGTCTCTGCCTGCTCCTCTTGTGCCAGGAACAAGACGCCCAAACACCTGCCCTATGGCCGTCTTCTGCCTCTGCCTATACCCTCAGTTCCGTGGCAGCACATAGCGATGGATTTTATTACGGACTTGCCATTATCCTCCAGACACACAGTCATATGGGTCGTGGTGGACCGGTTCTCCAAAATGGCTCACTTCGTCCCTATGGCCGGACTGCCCTCTGCTCAGGAACTCGCGGAAGCCTATATACATCACATCTTCCGCTTGCATGGCTTTCCATCCCACATCGTGTCCGACAGAGGAACTCAGTTCACCTCCCGCTTCTGGAGGGCGCTCTGCAAGCATCTGGGAGTGACTCTGGACTTTTCTTCTGCTTACCATCCTCAGTCTAATGGCCAAGTGGAGAGGGTCAATCAAATCTTGACATCCTTCTTACGTCACTATGTCAACGCCCATCACGACGACTGGTCCACGCTTCTGCCTTGGGCTGAATTCTCACATAACCACCATATCAGTGAGTCGTCCTCCAAATCTCCCTTCCATGTCGTTTACGGACTTCAGCCCTCCGTTCCATTGCCTATATCCCCTTCTTCGGATGTCCCTGCGGCTGATACTGTAGCCCGTGACTTCGCTACCATTTGGGACTCTGTCAAGGCGTCCCTTGGACGCGCTTCCCAGCGGATGAAGAAACACGCTGACAAGAGGCGTCTGGACCCTCCGTGTTTCTCTCCTGGTGACCTGGTCTGGCTTGCTTCCCAGTACATCCGATTGAAGATACCTTCCTACAAGCTGGGTCCTCGCTACATCGGGCCGTTTAAGGTCCTCAGCAAGATCAATGAGGTCTCCTACAAGCTACAGCTCCCGGCCACGATGAGGATTCCCAACTCTTTCCACGTCTCCCTGCTCAAGCCGGTCGTCCTTGGTCCCTTCTCCGCTGCTGCCAGTCCGGCTCCTCCACCTATTGCCGATGACGACATCTATGCGGTAAGGGATATCGTGGCCATGAAGACCGTTCGAGGTCGTCAGTTCTTCCTGGTGGACTGGGAGGGGTATGGTCCTGAGGATAGGTCCTGGGAGCCCGGGGAGAACGTGGGCACTCCTCTGATCCGTGCCTTCATGTCCCGGTTGCGGGGAGGGGGGCGTGGGGGGGGGGGGTACTGTCACGCTCCCCGGGTCCTTGGCTTCCCTCCCCGGGTCCTCTGCTCCGCTCCCCGGGTCCTCAGCCCCGCTCCCCGGCTCACCTGCCACGCTCCCCGCTCTCCAGCCTCCGGTCCCCGTCCTTCCCAGGCCCCCTGGTCCCCGATCGCGGCGCCCGACGGCTTCCCAGGCCCTGGCCGGCTCCCCTGCGTCCTCTTCTCAGCCTCCTTCCCTGGCTTCTGGCACCCGGGCTGCGCGCATGCGCATTAGGGCGCGCGCGCGGTCACTGACCCTTTCTTAAAGGGCCAGCGTCCATTAACAGGTAATGAGGCTAATCAGGTACAGGGTATAAAGGGGTGTATTGTCCAAGGGGGCGGGGCCTGATCTTCGTGTTCCCTAAGCTAGGAGTCAGGTCTCCTGGTGTTTCAGTGCATGTACTCACCTATCTCTCTTTGTAGAGCCGTGCTTGCCTCGCCATCCAGTCTGCCGCATCCTGAACCCCGAACGCTGTCCTTCTGCCATCCTGACAGTCCGCACCATCTCGGATCCCTGCGGTGACCCGTCATCTTGCTCCCAAGGTTCCGGACCCCGCCTGACATCATCTCGGCTTCCGAACCTGAGCTGCGTCACCCGGACCACCACCCATAACTCCGTGGTTCCAGGGACTTCTCCGCTATTCCCGTGTGCAAGGACTGTTCTGCTGTTTCTAGTGTTCCAGCTGCCGGACTCTTTCCTACCATCTAGGAGTTCGGTCCAGTGGATCCACCTCCTGGGCCTGCCCGTACACCTGGCCGTGACATATTCTGACTCCCATAAGACTTTTTCAAGAATAGACTTGGTTCTAACTACATTATTTACAATAAATAAATTTAAATCTGTAAGCATAGGTCAAAGAACCTGGTCTGACCATTCCCCTGTAAATTTTCAGATAGGTTCTGGAAAATTAGATAATAGTGATAGAATATGGAGGTGCAATTCGTATTTGCTTAGAAACCCAAAACATACTGCAGTAATTGAAGAAGCCCTTAAAAATTATTTCAAGGAAAATGACACAAATGACATCTCAATTAACTCTCTTTGGAACGCACATAAAGCGGTCATAAGAGGGATAATGATACAAATTAACAGTAAAGATAAAAAGCAAAAATTGAAGAAATTCAAAGAAATTTCAGACAAAATTAGGGAAGCTGAACACATACAAATAATAAACCCATCAGATGCAAATCACTCCCACATTCTGAATTTGAGAATAGAACTAAATTCTTTACTAACCCAAGAGTACAACAAAGTGACGTTAATAAACAAAACAAATTTTTACCATTCTAATAATAGACCCACAAAATTAATGATGAAAAGAATTAGGCAACAAAGAGTTAAGAGTAGAATACCAGCAATTAAAAATAAAGACAGTATCCTTTGTAAACATCCTAAAGATATTGCAAATTCCTTCGCCAGATACTACCACGATTTATATAACTTGAAAGATAACGATAACCTAATACAACCCACTGAAAAATCAATAAAAAAAAAAAAAAAATCAAAATCAAATCTTTATTTTTATATAGCGCTAACATATTCCGCAGCGCTTTACATACATCAGGAATGCTGTCCCCATTGGGGCTCACAATCTAAAGTCCCTATCTGTATGTCTTTGGAGTGTGGGAGGAAACCGGAGCACCCGGAGGAAACCCACGCAAACACAGGGAGAACATACAAACTCCTTGCAGATGTTGTCCTTGGTGGGATTTGAACCCAGGACCCCAGCGCTGCAAGACTGCAGTGCTAACCACTGAGCCACCGTGCCGCCCGTACGGATTTTCTAGATAAAATTGACCTTCCCAAAATTTCAAATAATGATTTAAAATCTTTAAATAAGCTATATACAAAAGAAGAAGTTTTATTAGTCATCAAACAGCTTAAATTAGAGAAATCACCAGGTCCCGACTGGCTAAATAATGAATATTATAAAACATTTGGAGATATATTTTCCCCATATCTGACCAGATTAATTAACTACTTATCTACAGAAGGACATATCCCAAAAGAGATGCTTACAGCTAATATTACTATTATCCCAAAAAATAAAGGTGATCATCTAGACATGTCAAATTATAGGCCGATATCCTTGATTGACACAGATATGAAGTTAATCTCTAAGTTTATTGCAAACTGGCTTCAGAAAATTCTCCCTAATTTGATCCACTTGGATCAGGTGGGGTGTATTAAAGACAGGCAGTCATCTGATGCGACGCGTAAAATTTTCAACCTTGTGGATCTGGTTGAGAAAAATCAGGAGCCTTCTCTGCTCCTTTCATTGGATGCAGAGAAGGCTTTTAATAGGATCCATTGGGGTTACATGATAGCAACCTTGAAAAAATTTGGATTTAATGGTCAGATATTAAAATTAATATTAGAAATTTATTCCCAACCCACTGCAAAAATCTACGTCAATAACGTCCTCTCTAGTAATTTTTCTATAAGCAATGGAACCAGACAGGGCTGCCCACTCTCTCCTTTATTATTTGCCTTAATGATGGAACCCCTAGCTGAAAAAATTAGAGTAAGAGAAAATATAAAAGGTATTTCCACAAATCACAAACAGTATAAAATCACACTATATGCTGACGATGTAATTCTTAGTATAACCGACCCACTAGAGTCACTAAGAAATACAATTAATATTCTGGATGATTTCTCAGCCGTATCATATTATAAAATCAATTATTCTAAGTCCCAAATTTTGGGTTATAACATAGACCCTGATTTAAAAGATTGTATTAAGAAGGAATTTGCCTTCAAGTGGGAAACTGAAAAATTGAAATATTTAGGGAAATACGTTACAAACCCAACCAAAAAAATTGTATCTATGAACATTACCCCATTATTAAACAACATCCAAAATGAATTGAAAAATGTAAAGATGACTAAAGCTTCATGGATGGGGAAGGTCATATCATATAAATCTATTATTTTGCCGAAAATTCTATACCTATTGCGATGTTTAACAAAAACAATTCCTAAGCACTGGATCCAGAAACTACAATCTCAGTTATCACTATTCATCTGGCAAAATAAGAAACCTAGAATTTCCCAAAACATTTTATGTAAACATAAGAGGAATGGAGACCTAGGTTTACCGAATATTTACGCTTATTATTTAACTAGTCTCATTAAACAGACCCAAAATAGTCTAATTACCAAATTTAAAAATAGTTGGGTACATATAGAAAAAAATTATAATCGAAACATTCCCAAATCAGATATCATTTTGGCCCAACTTTTAAAAACACAAAAAACATTAACTAAATTTCAAACAAGTAAAGCAGAACTATGGGCATGGAAATCCCTATTAAAAACATTGATGAAAGATAATGTACCTTTGGAGGATATTAAATGTTGCCCAATTGAAACAATACAAATTCTGACTTCCAAAATGAACATAATAAAATGGAAACAATACAACATAAACAATTTTCTCGACCTAATAGAAAATAACAAAATCTTGCCCTTCAAAAACATACAAAGTAAATTCAACATCCCAAATAAAGAGAAAAAAATTTGGTACCGTATAGAAAATTTTCTTACAAAGAAAAAACCTAGATTTCAGCTTCCTAAACCCCTAATAAATTTATTGAATAATCCATTAAACCAAATTATTTGCAAAACCAGTAATATATATTCCTTGCTAAATGAAGATTATGAATTTGAGAAAAAGCTAAACCTAAATAATTGGGAGAAAGATTTGCACAAGGAATTCCCTATAAGTACATGGAAACAAGCTCTGGTAACAACTTATGCAACTGCAACCTGTGCTTCTCTTCAGGAGACATATTATAAAGTGTATTCCAGATGGTACTATACCCCTCTAAAGTTGTGCAAGTTTTCTGCTGAAAACTCACCACTATGTTGGAGAGGTTGCGGGAAAAATGGATCCTTTATCCACATTTTCTGGGGATGTCCTTTACTTAAACCCTTATGGAAGAAAGTCAGAGACCTCTTAAAGCAATTGACTACAAAAGATATAAATCTTACTCCAGAATTGGTTATTCTTTCCATAGGGTTAGAAGAATATGAGAAAAAGTATAGATACATTGTCTGTCACATTTTCTTAGTTATTAAGAATTTATTAGCAGCCAACTGGAGAGAAGAAAGAATCCCATCTATTTCAGAAGTTACGGACAGGGTTTCAGCTCATAATTTATATGAGTATAATATTGCGTTAAAAGAAAAAAACTATCAAAGATATAAAATAAGATGGTCTCTTTGGTCCCAGAAATACATGCCAAACCTTTTGTAGTCAATTGCTTTAAGAGGTCTCTGACTTTCTTCCATAAGGGTTTAAGTAAAGGACATCCCCAGAAAATGTGGATAAAGGATCCATTTTTCCCGCAACCTCTCCAACATAGTGGTGAGTTTTCAGCAGAAAACTTGCACAACTTTAGAGGGGTATAGTACCATCTGGAATACACTTTATAATATGTCTCCTGAAGAGAAGCACAGGTTGCAGTTGCATAAGTTGTTTCCAGAGCTTGTTTCCATGTACTTATAGGGAATTCCTTGTGCAAATCTTTCTCCCAATTATTTAGGTTTAGCTTTTTCTCAAATTCATAATCTTCATTTAGCAAGGAATATATATTACTGGTTTTCCAAATAATTTGGTTTAATGGATTATTCAATAAATTTATTAGGGGTTTAGGAAGCTGAAATCTAGGTTTTTTCTTTGTAAGAAAATTTTCTATACGGTACCAAATTTTTTTCTTTTTATTTGGGATGTTGAATTTACTTTGTATGTTTTTGAAGGGCAAGATTTTGTTATTTTCTATTAGGTCGAGAAAATTGTTTATGTTGTATTGTTTCCATTTTATTATGTTCATTTTGGGAGTCAGAATTTGTATTGTTTCAATTGGGCAACATTTAACCCCATAGCGACGGCCTAACGTCTCAAGACGTCGGAAAAACAGGGTACTTATTCTGTTCCGACGTCTTGAGACGTCATTAAGGAATAACGTTTGGAACTCCATTCTATGTCTGAACTGGGTGCAAAAAACCTAAAAAACATCACTATGGGGAGATAAGGTATGCACACCAGTGACTATGGAAGGGGAATACATGGAATAGCAGAAACTGCTGTGTGAATACTGACATGAAAAATTCAATAGCTATTTGTAAAAATGAAATGTGAAAAATGGAACCTGCATTACTGCCATGAATATATGAATAAAGAGAAATTTAGCTACTGAATTGATCAATGCAGAAGAGCCCCAACACTACGCCAAAGTATTTCTCTACGTTGGGGTCCCTAGCTTGTGTGTGTCCTCTCATGCAGTTAAAAAACTTACCGTGTATGGGACGCTGAGACCCAGGCTATATATGCGTATAATGTGGATTGGCAATAGGTGTGTATGGGGAGGGTTCACAAACGAAAAACTACTAACATTAAGGAATAACGTTTGGAACTCCATTCTATGTCTGAACTGGGTGCAAAAAACCTAAAAAACATCACTATGGGGAGATAAGGTATGCACACCAGTGACTATGGAAGGGGAATACATGGAATAGCAGAAACTGCTGTGTGAATACTGACATGAAAAATTCAATAGCTATTTGTAAAAATGAAATGTGAAAAATGGAACCTGCATTACTGCCATGAATATATGAATAAAGAGAAATTTAGCTACTGAATTGATCAATGCAGAAGAGCCCCAACACTACGCCAAAGTATTTCTCTACGTTGGGGTCCCTAGCTTGTGTGTGTCCTCTCATGCAGTTAAAAAACTTACCGTGTATGGGACGCTGAGACCCAGGCTATATATGCGTATAATGTGGATTGGCAATAGGTGTGTATAGGGAGGGTTCACAAACGAAAAACTACTAACATTAAGGAATAACGTTTGGAACTCCATTCTATGTCTGAACTGGGTGCAAAAAACCTAAAAAACATCACTATGGGGAGATAAGGTATGCACACCAGTGACTATGGAAGGGGAATACATGGAATAGTAACGTTATTCCTTAATGTTAGTAGTTTTTCGTTTGTGAACCCTCCCCATACACACCTATTGCCAATCCACATTATACGCATATATAGCCTGGGTCTCAGCGTCCCATACACGGTAAGTTTTTTAACTGCATGAGAGGACACACACAAGCTAGGGACCCCAACGTAGAGAAATACTTTGGCGTAGTGTTGGGGCTCTTCTGCATTGATCAATTCAGTAGCTAAATTTCTCTTTATTCATATATTCATGGCAGTAATGCAGGTTCCATTTTTCACATTTCATTTTTACAAATAGCTATTGAATTTTTCATGTCAGTATTCACACAGCAGTTTCTGCTATTCCATGTATTCCCCTTCCATAGTCACTGGTGTGCATACCTTATCTCCCCATAGTGATGTTTTTTAGGTTTTTTGCACCCAGTTCAGACATAGAATGGAGTTCCAAACGTTATTCCTTAATGTTAGTAGTTTTTCGTTTGTGAACCCTCCCCATACACACCTATTGCCAATCCACATTATACGCATATATAGCCTGGGTCTCAGCGTCCCATACACGGTAAGTTTTTTAACTGCATGAGAGGACACACACAAGCTAGGGACCCCAACGTAGAGAAATACTTTGGCGTAGTGTTGGGGCTCTTCTGCATTGATCAATTCAGTAGCTAAATTTCTCTTTATTCATATATTCATGGCAGTAATGCAGGTTCCATTTTTCACATTTCATTTTTACAAATAGCTATTGAATTTTTCATGTCAGTATTCACACAGCAGTTTCTGCTATTCCATGTATTCCCCTTCCATAGTCACTGGTGTGCATACCTTATCTCCCCATAGTGATGTTTTTTAGGTTTTTTGCACCCAGTTCAGACATAGAATGGAGTTCCAAACGTTATTCCTTAATGTTAGTAGTTTTTCGTTTGTGAACCCTCCCCATACACACCTATTGCCAATCCACATTATACGCATATATAGCCTGGGTCTCAGCGTCCCATACACGGTAAGTTTTTTAACTGCATGAGAGGACACACACAAGCTAGGGACCCCAACGTAGAGAAATACTTTGGCGTAGTGTTGGGGCTCTTCTGCATTGATCAATTCAGTAGCTAAATTTCTCTTTATTCATATATTCATGGCAGTAATGCAGGTTCCATTTTTCACATTTCATTTTTACAAATAGCTATTGAATTTTTCATGTCAGTATTCACACAGCAGTTTCTGCTATTCCATGTATTCCCCTTCCATAGTCACTGGTGTGCATACCTTATCTCCCCATAGTGATGTTTTTTAGGTTTTTTGCACCCAGTTCAGACATAGAATGGAGTTCCAAACGTTATTCCTTAATGTTAGTAGTTTTTCGTTTGTGAACCCTCCCCATACACACCTATTGCCAATCCACATTATACGCATATATAGCCTGGGTCTCAGCGTCCCATACACGGTAAGTTTTTTAACTGCATGAGAGGACACACACAAGCTAGGGACCCCAACGTAGAGAAATACTTTGGCGTAGTGTTGGGGCTCTTCTGCATTGATCAATTCAGTAGCTAAATTTCTCTTTATTCATATATTCATGGCAGTAATGCAGGTTCCATTTTTCACATTTCATTTTTACAAATAGCTATTGAATTTTTCATGTCAGTATTCACACAGCAGTTTCTGCTATTCCATGTATTCCCCTTCCATAGTCACTGGTGTGCATACCTTATCTCCCCATAGTCTTGAGACGTCAGGCCGGAAAAAGCTTGTAGCGCCCCCCAGTGACGAAAAATCTCGGGGGTTTCAGCTACCGGAGGTAGCTGAGACCCCCAAGATTATGAATCGGGGTGTTTTTTTTGGACCCTGTTAATGCGATCGCCGGTATACACCGTATACCGGCGACAACATTAAAAAAAAATAAATGGCCGGTAAAATTGATTTATTTCTCATCTGACATGATCAAACATGTCAGATGAGAAATAAATATGAGCCCTTAGTGCCCCCAAAGCCCCCGGTACCGGAGAGTCCCCCCCCACCCCTACCCCCCCTCCGGAAAATCCAAGATGGCGCCGACGCGCGCTGAAAACTCCCGCCGCTGCCGGCTTTGCATTCATTTCCCTCCGATCTGAAATGATCAAACATTTCAGATCGGAGGGAAATGTCCTCCCCCTGACCCCTCCTCCGGTACACCGGAGATCTCTGGTCCCCGGAGCCCCCTCCGGTCTCCAGAGCCGCCTGCCGCCTCCCCCCTCCCCCCTCCGGAGCGTGGAAGATGGCGGCCGCATTCATGCTGCTCTTTCTGCCGCATGTGACACGTCACATGCGCCAGAAAGTGGTCCCCAGGTCACCCCCCGTCACCCCCCCCAGCCCCCGGTTATACGTTACCTGGCTGCTGGTGCTCCGGCCCCGCGATCACGCCGCCTCCTTCTTGAAAGCTGGCAGCGCATGCGCAGACAGCGGCTGTCAGCTGGATCCCTGCAAGCAGGGATGCTGACGTCGCTACTGCGCAGGCTTCTCCACTGTGGACCGGGGGAGGGTGAGTGCGGTAATCTGCAGCCACACTCCTCACATGGAGAGACTGCTGTTCTAGAAAATGGGGGGTACGTTCTGTGAGCGTGCCCCTCATATTCTAGAATGAGGTTACTGCAGGTCACTCTGCCCTAGGTTGGACCGGGGCAGTGTGAGTGCAGTATTCTCAGATTACTGCACCCACACTGCTCATGGAGAGCTTGCTCTTCCAGAAAATGGGGGATACGTTCCCTGAACATGCCCCCCATATTCTAGAAGATCCAGAGTCGGCGTGGGACCTCCAAAATGGATTACAGCGACCGAAATTTATTTATTTTGAATAAATTGGTAAAAGAGGAATGTTTCGGGGAGTTTTTTTTTCAAATAAATTTTTTTTTTGTCTTTATTTTTTTCTATTACTTGACTGGGTTAGTAATGTCGGGTATCTGTTCAGATGCCGTGACATCACTAACCCCAGGGCTTGATGCCAGGTGACATTACAGCTTGTATCAACCCCATATATTACCCCGTCTGCCACCGCACCAGGGCGCGGGATGAGCTGGAGCGAAGCGCCAGGATTGGCGCATCTAATGGATGCGCCACTTCTGGGGCGGCTGCGGCCTGCTATTTTTAGGCTGGGAAGAGTCCAATAACCATGGCTCTTCCCACCCTGAGAATACCAGACCCCAGCTGTCTGCTTCACTTTGGCTGGTGATCTAATTTGGGGGGGACCCCACGTTTTTTTTTTTTTAAAAAACGCCTGGGGAGCCCTCCAAATTGATCACCAGCCAAGGTGAAGCTGTCAGCTGTGGTTTGCAGGCTACAGCTGTCTGCTTTACCCTAGCTGGCTATCAAAAATAGGGGGGACCCCACGTCGTTTATTTTAATTATTAATTTTTTGGGGGGCTAAATACAAGGCTAAGCACCCTTTAGTGCCACATGAAAGGCACTAAAGGGCGCCAGCTTAGAATATGCAGGGGGTGGGACGTTATATTTGTTTGACATCTATCCATTCATCCATTGTAGCATTTTAGGCTGTGCGCCCACAATCGGGATTTGCAGCGTGTTTTCCCTGCATCCATAATGCTGCGTTGTGCAGTAGAAGCACAGTGGAAGGATTTTTAGAAATCCCGTGCCCACTGTGCTTCTCTTCTCCGCAGCATAAACCGACCTGTGGTGCAGCTTCCCGAGCCTCAGCATGTCAATTTATGCTGCGGAGATGAGTGTTCTCTGCAGGTAGCATAGAGCTCCACAGCGGCCTGAACCCAAATCGTGGGCATGGGCAGCTGCGTTCTCCCGTGGACAACACTCACATCTCTGCAGGAAGGCTGACACTGTGTACTAGACGCTGTGTCGCTGGATCATGGCCACATAGCCTAAAAGTGAGACATTTGTTGCTACAGCAACATTTTTGTGAAGTACCTGTGGATTCAAAATGCTTACTATACTCCTGAATAAAATCCAGTTTCCAAAATGGAGTCACTTGTGGGGGTTTCTAATGTATAGGTACCCAAGGGGCCCTGCAAATGTGACATGGTGCCCGCAATTTATCTCAACTTTTCCAGAATTCAAATGGTACCCCTTCCATTCCAAGCCCTCCCATTTATCCAAACAGAGGTTTTTGGCCACATGTGGGGTATCCCTGTGCTCATAAGACATTGGATAACAACCTGTTGGGTCCACGGTTTGTTGTTGTCTCTTTAAAAAGTGAGAAATTTGATGCTGAAGCAACATTTTTGTGAAAAAAATGAAAATTTTCAATATGGCAACCTAAGCTTATCAAATTCTGTGAAGTATTCGTGGATTCAAACTGCTCACTATACACCTAGATAAAAGCCTTGAGGTGTCTTGTTTCCAGAATGGAGTCACTTGTGGGGGACAGCCACTGTTTAGGCACCTCAGGGGCTCTCCAAATGCAACCTGGCGTCCGCTATTGATTCCAGCCAATTTTGCAGTCAAATGGCACTATTTCCCTTCTGAGCCCTGCTATGCACCCAAACAGTTGATTTCCACCACATATAAGGTATCGCCAAACTCAGGAGAAATTGCACAATAAATGTTA
Source organism: Anomaloglossus baeobatrachus (assembly GCF_048569485.1). NCBI lineage: Eukaryota > Metazoa > Chordata > Amphibia > Anura > Aromobatidae > Anomaloglossus > Anomaloglossus baeobatrachus. The sequence goes on from NC_134355.1 coordinate 293,554,445, forward strand.
TGCTTAATTTTTTCCTTTTACTCTTGTAAAAAAAAAAGCTACCTGGTTGAAATAACAATTCTGTGGTAAAATTTTATTTTTTTTTTTCATGGCTCAACGTTATAAAATTCTGTGAAGCACCTGGGGGTTCAGGGTACTCACCAAACATCTAGATAAATTCCTTGAGGGGCCTAGTTTCCAAAATGGGGTCACTTGTGCGGGGTTTCTGCTGTTTAGGTTCCTTAGGGGTCCTCCAAATGTGACATGGTGCCCGCAATCTTTTTCAGCCAAATTTCCTTTCCAAAATTCAAATATTGCTCCTTTCGTTCCAAGCCCTCCCATTTTTCCAAACAAAGGTTTCAGACCACATGTGAGGTATTACCGCGCTCATAAAAAAGTGGTTAACAAACCTTGAGGTCAAATTTTTGGAATTACCTCTTGAAAAAGTGAGAAAATTGATGCTAAAGCAACATTTTTGAGAAAATTATTAAAATTTTCAATATGACAACGTAACGTTAACAAAATCTGTGAAGTACCTGTGGATCTAAAATGCTCACTATACCCCTAGATAGAAGCCTTGAGGGGTCTAGTTTCCAAAATGGTGTCACTTGTGAGGGATTTCTTCTGTTTAGGTACCTTAGCGGACCTGTAAATGCAACATGGTGCCCGCAATCTATTTCAGCCAAATTTGCTTTCCAAAATTCAAATATTGCTCCTTCTGTTCCGAGCCCTCCCATTTGTCCAAACAGAGGTTTCTGACCACATGTGGGGTATCGGCGTGCTCATAAGAAAGTGGGGAACAAGTTTTGGGGTCCATTTTGTTGTGTTATTTCTTCTAAAAGTGAATAAATTTGGGTTAGAGCAACATTTTTAGGTAAAATTTAATTTTTGCTTTTTTTCATTCCACATTGCTTTTGTTCATGTGAAGCACCTGAAGGGTTAATAAACTTCTTGAATGTGGTTTTGAGTACTTTGGGGGGTGCAGTTTTTATAATGGTGTCACTTTTGGGTATTTTCTGTCATCTAGGCCTCTCAAAGTCACTTCAAATGTGATGTGGTCCCTAAAAAAATGGTTTTGTAAATTTTGATGTAAAAATGAGAAATCGCTGATAAACTTTGAACCCCTCTAACTTCCTAACGAAAAAAAATTTTGTTTCCAAAATTGTGCTGATGTAAAGTAGACAAGCGGGAAATGTTATTTATTAACTATTTTGTGTCACAGAAATCTCTGGTTTAACGGTATAAAAATTCAAAAGTTGAAAATTGCAAAATTTTCAAAATTTTTGCCAATATTCAATTTTTTTCATAAATAAACGCAAAAAATATTGTCCTAAATTTGGTACTAGCATGAAGTCCAATATGTGACGAAAAAACAGTCTCAAAATCACCAGGATCCGTTGAAGCGTTCTAGAGTTATAACCTCATGAAGTGACACTGGTCAGAATTGCAAAATTTGGTCTGGTCATTAAGGTGAAAATTAGCTCCGTCACTAAAGGGTTAATATCCTCCAAAGATTTTTTTCCATTTGTATACCACAACTGTGGGATAGTGCAGTGTGGCTTGACAACTATTTTAAGCAACTTTTTCCCTTGTTGGTACACTATTCTGAATCGAAATGAATAATGTTGTACATTCTGGTTGCTATGGAGACATTCTCCAACAACCACAGTGTTGTTAACTGAGTTGTCAAGCAGTATGACCCTAGCAACCAGTATGACTTTGATTTCTCAGGTCTTCAGAATTGCCACCTTTACACCGGCTTGACCAGACATAAAGTTGATTGTAACCTTTGAACATAATTTTATAGTTTACATATAGAATAAATCTAGATAAGTTGGGGAAATCTGTAAAGTCACTGGTTTCATATCCTAAACCAGAGTTACAACCTGTGTTATACACAAAGCTGTATTCAGAAGTCAGTGGCCTTTATGGCTAAAATCTCACAGCAAATGTATCAGTTTTTTGCAGGGCTGGACTAGCTTAAAGCGCACCAGGATTTACCTATATAACCTAAAGTGAGTGCTATACTGGCACTATCATGCTAATTCTATACATAGCTTTAGTGGTCAGCATGAATGTATAGGTTTTGAAATACAAGCAAGTAAAGTTTGTAAAATTAGCAGCTTGTTGAGTGACAGCAGATGCAGATCAGATAATAGCTGGGGTGGGTATTCATAGCGATTCCCGCCCCCCTGCTTGTCTGTCCTGCCTCTATCTTTTATTTATGCTAATTCTACTCTAAAAGTGTTTTACTAATCTCTTTATTAAGATGGCGTTGGACTTGGTACCTGCGCATAGTGCTTATCTCCGCCACCATGTTTGTGAAGATAGTTTTACCCACTGTTGTAATTTTTTTGCCAATTCTTCTGCTCTTGTGCCTGTGGGAGCGTGCATGGTCACAACAGAAGTGGAGACAGTCCACAGAAACAGCTGATCGGAAGCCGCGGCATGATCAGCTGGAGAACAGACTGGAGGAACAAGCTGATAGCAGTGTTTATGTCACCTGACCCCGTGACGTCACTGCCGAGTGATCCGCATACTCATGACATCAGCACCAGATAGGACGGCACGGGGTCAGGTGAGGTGAGTTCACAATGGGCTCACCTAAACCCGTGACGTCAGTGCCGCGCGACCCAATCGGGATATCGCGCAGCAATGGCATTACGAGTGCATTTTTTTACCTGTGGTCACAGAAATGTAGCTTGTGGCCCAAGAAAAACATATGAAAGAACACGAATTTTACCATGTTTGTGTTAATGCGTTTTTTAAAGGAGAAACAAAATATGATAGGATGAGATAATTGATAGATAGAATAGATAGATAAAAAAAATAAATAGATAGAAAAATTAGATAGAAATAAATAACAGAATAGCAATAGCTAGCTTGGCCAGCTGTTTTTTAAATTATTTTTTGGTAAAAAAAAATTACATGGGGTCCCCCTTTCATTTTTCATATTCAGCACAGGAACAGCAGCAGCTGTGGGCTGCAATCCTCAGCTGTCTGCTATACCCTGGCTGGTTATGAAAAATAGAGGGAATCCCACGCTTTTTGTTTTAGACTTATTTATTTATTTATTTAAAAAACGAGGTGGGTTCTCCCAATTTTTCTAAAACTAACCAAGGTACAGCAGACAGCTGGGGGCTGAAAATATTAAGGTGGAACAGGCTATGGTTATTTGGCCCTTTTCAGCCTAACAATAGCAGCCCACAGCCACCGCAGAAGAGGCACATACTATAGATACGACAATTCTAGTGCTGAACCAAGCTCTTCCCGTTTCCCTGGTGCGGTAGCAAATGAGGTAATAAATGGGGTTGATGCCAGCTGTGAATTGCCAGCTGGCATCAAGTCCTGGTATTAGTAATAGGTGGGCATCTAGCAGACACCCCCATTACGACTTCCATTATTTGAAAGTAATAAATACATTTTTATTAGAAGAAAACCCACCTGGGTCCATTCCTTATTGACCAATTTATTAAAAGCTTTAGTAAAATACAAAAGGTCCACCGTAATCCATGGCGAGGACCCACAACGTTCTCCAAAGTTAAACCTGAAAAGACATAAAAAGAGAAATTAATTAAATAAACACAAAATATGCTTTCCTATTTAATTCCCTGTCAAATCCCTAATACCAGTCCATCATAATCCAAAGGCGAGGGGCCAACGTCGATCCCATACTCACTGGCACATTCAATGGAGAACATAAAATTCCCCATTGATTGTGCCAGCAACCACACACACAGACACACTGCTGTGTGTGCTTCCCTGCAATAACCTGAGAAGACCTCATAAGGTCAGCCCAGGTTACCACAGGGGCACACACAGCAGTGTGTGTGTGCCTGCAGGGGCAGTGATGTCACAGGGTCAAGTGAGTTCAATCACCTGAACCTGTGACACCATTGCCGCGCGATATCGCGACTGGGTCATGCGGCACTGAGGTCATGAGGTTAGGTGAATCCATTGTGAACTCACCTCACCTGACCCTGTGTCGTGCGATCAGGAGCCAATGTCGCGAGTTTTTGGGTCACTCGGCAGTGATGTCACGGGGTCAGGAGAGTTAAACACTGCTGTCAGCTGGTTTATCTAGTCTGTTTTCCAGCTGATCATATCGTGGTCTCCAATCAAATGTTCCTGCGGACTGTCTCCACTTCTGTTGTGACCACGCGCGCTCCCATGGTCACAAAAGCAGAAGATGCGGCAAAAAGATAACAGGGTGTCACACTATCTTCACAAACATGGCTCTGGAGATAAGCGCTATGCGCAGGCGCCAACTCAGATGCCATCTTAATGAAGAGATTAGTAAAACGCTTCTAGAGTAGAATTAGCATAAATAAAACATAGGGGCAGGACAGACCGGCAGGGGGGCAGGAATCACTACAAAAACCCACCCCAGCTATTATCTGATCCCCAGCCGCTGTCACTCAGCAAGCTGCTAATTTTACAAACTTTACTTGCTTGGATTTTAAAAACTATACATCCAAGCTGACAACTAAAGGTATGTATAAAATTAGCATGATAGTGCCTGTATAGCGCTGGCTTTAGCTTATATAGGAAAATCCTGGTGATTGGTGCGCTTTAAGCTCCATTTACACGTGTGTTGTATGCGTTTTTTTCACAGATACAACACATGCCCATTATAGTTTATGGTACTCGTCACATGTCCGTGTTTTTTCCTGGACCGTGAATCTGTGCAAAACTCATGGACTCATGTTCATTTTTATCCAGTATCACAAATAAAAAGTGTCAATAAAAGTCTATGGGCCCATGAAAACCATATACAGCACGCAGATGGCATTCGTGTGTTGTCCATATTTAACATTGTAAAGTAAAGGAGAAGCTTTCTCAAAAGGTAAAAATGTACACTGACACACTAATGGTAATAATTGCCACAAGGATTGTACACTGATGACACTCTAGTGTTAAAAATGAACACAAGGACCATACACAGATGATACACAAAAGGTAAAAATGGACACACAGATTATATACTGATGAACTGATGATGCACTAGTGATAAAAATGGACACAAGGATCGTACACAGATGATACACAAAAGGTAAAAAAGTACATGCGGATCATACACTGACAAACTAATGGTAAAAATGGTCACACGAATCATACGCTGACACATTAATGGTAATAATAGCCACAAGGATCGTACACTGTTGAAACACTAGCAGTAAAAATGGACATAAGGACCGTACGCAGATGATAAACAAAGGGTAAAAATGGACACACAGATTATACACTGATGAACTGATGATGCACTAGTGTAAAAATGGACACAAGGACCGAATGCAGATGATACATAAAAGGTAAAAATGGACATGCGAATCATACACTGACACACTAATGGTAAACACGGATATCGGGATCATACATTGACACACTAATGGTAAAAGCGGACACACGGATCATACAATAGTGATGCACTAGACAAGAAAAAAAAATATATCCAGCTCACCAGTTCAGTGGAAGCAACAAACCTCAGACTGTGCAGGGAAACAGGTGGATCGGCCTGGTAATCACTAAAAATAGCAGAGAGGGTGGAATCCAGCATCACATGCAGGTAAATTAAAAAAAAACAAAAACATTTTATTTAGGAAAAATATTTAAAAGTCCATTCAAATAAGGTTAAAATCTCATGTTTCAACAGCAGATCAGACTATTACGCGTTTCGGAAGTAGTTCTTTATTCAGAGACTAAGAATTAGGAACTACTTCTGAAATGCGTAATGATCTGATCTGCTGTTGAAACCTTTTTTGAATGGACTTTTAAATATATTTCCTAAATAAAATGTTTGGTTTTTTTTAATTAACCTGGATGTGATGCTGCATTCCACCCTCTCTGCTACCTTTGGTGATGCCCTAGTGGTAAAAACAGACACAGATCATACACTGACAAACACATGGACAATACACTGTTGGTAAAAATCTACACACATAATAATAAAAAAACTAGGGTTATTCCTACAGTTTACCAGTCTGATGTGAGGCTAGGCTTATTAATTTACAGCCAGAGAGGAACAGCCCTAGTTTTTTTCTTAATATGGTATACAAATCTCCCCTGATGATCCAGAGGTGGTGGAACTTTTTGAGGGGCGGTCACAGCGAAGGGCCAGATGTGGACTGATCTTGTAAGGGCATGAACAATTATTGGAGGGCCAGCATTACCCCATGTAGGGAAAGCGACCTTTGCTTCTTGATCTGCCATTCACTGACTGGAACAGATGGGACTGTGATAACATGGACCTACACAACTAAATGGGTGAGATTAACCCATATTGGATATATATGCATAGTGTGTTTTTCCTGCACCTATTGGTGAGAGGCTAGCTTTTCATGTATACATAAGGAATGAATATTAGTCCCCTCTTTTTTGTTTTCTCCCCATTGGGTATGAAAATAGGTGATTCTGTAAGGGATCGTATATCCTTGGATCATCATGACATTACATGTTTAACGCATTATATGTGGATATTTTAAATCAATATTGAGCTCTTTTTTTAAAAAAAAAAAAAAAATTAAATAAAAACAACCTCCTGTTGCACCACTGAACTATTTGATGGATATATGGAATATTGGAAAATCACATGTTTACAAGCTATGATGCGTGATCAAAAGCGACTATTATGTAGTGTGTAAAGATATAATAACTCCGAATGATACAATATAAATATACTTTATTTTTCCTTTATTATTGCTTCAATAGCCATTTTTAGTAACAAATAGGGATAAGCGAATGTATTCGCCACTATTCGGTATCCAACGGATAATGGGGTATTCGAGGTATTCGCTATCCAATGGCTAATATGGTATTCGCTCCAGTACTTTCATTTTTGTTTCTGGACTTCCTGGCGCCTTTTTCCAGCCAATGAACACATCTGATGTTGCTTGCCCTCACTGTAATGCTGCAGCCATCTTTGTTGTGGTGTTACTGTGATTGGCTTGGCCGCACAGCGTCATAGGGGCTATATAATCCAGCAGCCATTTTGGTCAGTCGGTCTCTCCCTCTCTCTTTCTTACTCACCGATCACGGGCACGGCGCTGCACGGCATTCACACTGTGGCGGGTTCTCCAGCTTTTGAAAATGCCGGCCGCTCATTATTCCATTCCATCTTGTATTCCCTGCTTCCCCGCCCACCAGCGCCTATGATAGGTTGCAGTCAGACACGCCCCCACGCTGAGTGACAGCTGTCTCACTGCAACCAATCACAGCCGCCATTGGGAGGGTCTATATCATGAACTAAAATAAATACAAAAATAATTTAAAACAACGAAGTGCGGTTACCCCCCCTAAATGATACCCAGCCAAGTTAAGCACACAGCAGCGGACCGGTATTCTCAGGCTGGGGAGGGCGAGGGCCATGGTTATGGCCCCCCCCCTCTCACAGCTGAGAATATCAGACCGCTGCTGCCCTGAGAATGTTGCATCCGTTAGATGCGACAGTCCCGGCGTGTCACCATCTCTTTCCGATTGCCATGATGCGGTGAATTGGTGTAATTAGGAGTTAATAGCAGCCCATAGCTGCCACTAAGTCCAAGATTAGTAATGGCAGCGTCTATGACATGCGATCACTAATCAATAAGTAAAGTAAATAAACACAACACTGAAAAATCCTTTGAAATAAAACACCAAAAAGCCCCTCTGTCACCACTTTATTAACCCCCCAAAAATATCCAGGTCAGGTGTAATCCACACTGATTCTGCGACGTCCGTGAACGAAGCTGCAGGGGTAACTCCAGGTCATTTTTCACGGTCAACACTAGAGTTGAGTGCGGTTCGTGGTTCGAGGTTCTCCAGTTCGCGGCTCGAGTGATTTTGGGCGCTGTTCTAGATAGAACTAGAACTCGAGCTTTTTGCTAAAGCTCGATAGTTCTAGATATGTTCGAGAACGGTTCTAGCAGCAAAAAGACCAGCTAATTACTAGCTGGCTTTCCTCTGTAATAGTGTAAGTCACTCTGTGACTCACACTATTATGAAATTTCAGTGTATAGTATGCGGGAACAGCGCATTCCGATCACTGCTGTATGGATAATGGCGATCGCCATTTTTTTTTTCCTTGTCTTCCTTCCCTAAGCGCGCGCATGTAGTGGGGCGGGCCAGCAAGTCAGCCAATCCCAGACACACACACAGCTAAGTGGACTTTTAGCCAGAGAAGCAACGGCATGTGTGATAGGATGTCCATGTCACATGTCCCTGCATTATAAAACCGGACATTTTCCTCCAGCACGCCATTATCTGCCTTCTGCGTCCTTGGTGTCAGTCATCACTGGCGCAGCTCCTATCGCCGATACTGCTGTGTACGCTCCATACACAGCGCTGTACAGCATAGGGATAGCACTTTCTATAAGTCCTTTTAAGGGCTCATACCGGCAGGGTCAGAGCCATAGTTGACAGGTCCGTGAAAACAGAGTTTAACAGCTACACAAGATGACAGCGTCTGTGTAGCTAAGGTCAGGGATTTCCTCGCTGCATTTCCCCATTAGGAGGGATAGAAAGGCAGGCTTCCTTTCCTCTACCCAGAGACCCACAACCCTGCCACTGTACCCTCCTGCCCTTTGCACACTCAAACTCATTGTTACTAAGACATTATCCTAGCAAACACTGAGTGAACTTAGTGGCATCCTAAACATGGCTGTTGAACTTCTGTATCGTCCCACAAGTGCAAAGATATTTGCAGCACCTCTGCCTGCATTGCACACTCAAACTCATTGTTACTAAGCCATTATACTAGCAAACACTGAGTGAACTTAGTGGCATCCTAAACGTGGCTGTTGAACTTCTGTATCGTCCCACAAGTGCAAAGATATTTGCAGCACCTCTGCCTGCATTGCACACTCAAACTCATTGTTACTAAGCCATTATACTAGCAAACACTGAGTGAACTTAGTGGCATCATAAAAGTGGCTGTTGGAATTCTGTATCATCCCACAAGTGCAAAGATATTTGCAGCACCTCTGCCTGCATTGCACACTCAAACTCATTGTTACTAAGCCATTATACTAGCAAACACTGAGTGAACTTAGTGGCATCATAAAAGTGGCTGTTGGACTTCTGTATCGTCCCACAAGTGCAAAGATATTTGCAGCACCTCTGCCTGCATTGCACACTCAAACTCATTGTTACTAAGCCATTATACTAGCAAACACTGAGTGAACTTAGTGGCATCCTAAACGTGGCTGTTGAACTTCTGTATCGTCCCACAAGTGCAAAGATATTTGCAGCACCTCTGCCTGCATTGCACACTCAAACTCATTGTTACTAAGCCATTATACTAGCAAACACTGAGTGAACTTAGTGGCATCATAAAAGTGGCTGTTGGAATTCTGTATCATCCCACAAGTGCAAAGATATTTGCAGCACCTCTGCCTGCATTGCACACTCAAACTCATTGTTACTAAGCCATTATACTAGCAAACACTGAGTGAACTTAGTGGCATCATAAAAGTGGCTGTTGGACTTCTGTATCGTCCCACAAGTGCAAAGATATTTGCAGCACCTCTGCCTGCATTGCACACTCAAACTCATTGTTACTAAGCCATTATACTAGCAAACACTGAGTGAATTTAGTGGCATCATAAAAGTGGCTGTTGGACTTCTGTATCGTCCCAGAAGTGCAAAGATATTTGCAGCACCTCTGCCTGCATTGCACACTCAAACTCATTGTTACTAAGCCATTATTCTACCAAACACTGAGTGAACTTAGTGGCATCCTAAACGTGGCTGTTGGACTTCTGTATCGTCCCACAAGTGCAAAGATATTTGCAGCACCTCTGCCTGCATTGCACACTCAATCGCATTGTTACTAAGCCATTATACTAGCAAACACTGAGTGAACTTAGTGGCATCATAAAAGTGGCTGTTGGACTACTGTATCGTCCCACAAGTGCAAATGTATTTGCAGCACCTCTGCCTGCATTGCACACTCAAACTCAATGTTACTAAGCCATTATACTAGCAAACACTGAGTGAACTTAGTGGCATCATAAAAGTGGCTGTTGGACTTCTGTATCGTCCCACTAGTGCAAAGATATTTGCAGCACCTCTGCCTGCATTGCACACTCAAACTCATTGTTACTAAGCCATTATACTAGCAAACTATGCTGCCAGTTTAAGGGCCGTAGTTGCATTGTCAGGGATAATTATTGTTGTTTATTCTGCTGTTAATAAAGCTAGACCACCGCTGAAATCTACACCACCTCTCAATTTTTACTACCACATTTTAAGTGCAATCTTGTCGCTATCAAAATGAGTGGCAAAATGACAGATGCTGGTGGAAAGGGGAAGAGGCGTGTGGGAAAAGGAAAAAAGGGTTTGTCCGTGGGGAAGGTGTCAAAGCTCCATTAACATCTACTGAAGATAGACCATCTTCCAGCAAAAGTAAGATGTCTACTACTTACCGTGGACAATCCGATGTGCTCCCTTTTTTACGGACATGAACAACTGGAACAAAGGTAGATGATGGCCAAAAAAGGAAAATGCTTGAATGGATCTCAAGTGGTCCAACAAGTGCCCTCTCCGCCACCTCAACTACCGCATCCAAAAAACACCAGTCCTCTGAGTTGTCATCCCAATCAAACTTGCCTTCTCCCAGCTCTGAAGTCTCCATCCGCCCTGCACAGTATGGTGGAACTGAGATGGCTGAGTCTGCAGAGCTGTTCAGTCACACTATAGCCTGGGAATCAGAGGTCTGCTCCCAAGCTACAGTGAGTACAGACCAGGAAATGGTCTGCAGTGATGCCCAGAATATTTGTGACTCTGATTCAGTCCGTGAGGACCACGTTTCTGAGCATAATGTTGACCCTTTTTCACCAACTGTAACACCTGTTGTTATAGACAATGAGGAACATACTGATAACGATGAGACGCAGATACCAGATTGGGATGACAACTTAAATATTCAGTCAGGGCAAGAAGAGGCTCGGTCTGAGGGTGAGGGGAGTGCAAACACAACAATTGATGAGGAAGTTCTAGATCCCACCTACTGTCAACCCACAGTCAGGCACTCGAGGAGGTCAACAGAGGTGGTGGAGGAGGATGCAACTGATGACGAAGTTACCTTGCGCCTTCCTGGACAGAGTCGGAGTACTGGTAGCACGTCTACAACTGCATCCTCAGCCACCACTCTGCCTCTGAGCACTAGTCGGGGTGGACTAACAGGTCGCATGCCCTCTAAGCCTTGCCTAGCCTGGTCCTTTTTTGACATAGCAAAAGATCGCCCAAATGATGTGATCTGTAAAATTTGTCATGATTCTGTTAGTAGAGGTCAAAACCTCAGCAGTTTGACAACTTCTTCCATGAATCGTCACATGAATAAATATCATATGTCCCGGTGGGAATCTCACCGTGCTGCAATGCGGCCTAGCGGAGCGAACCATCCACCGCCTGCCCCTTCTAGTGCATCCATGCGCTCATCATCTTCTAGGACTGTGGGGACAGCTGTCACACCTGGTTTTCCACGCACAACTTCCACCACTGTAACCGCAACAGGCAGTTTGCTTGGTAGGTCGTCAGTTGGTTTGGAAGGGGAAACAAGTGCGTGTGTACAGCTCTCTCAGACATCGATAGCACCAATGTTGGATGAAGGCAACATCATGTCTACGCCTGCACTTTCCTCACAAAGCTGCATTTTTCCAGGGACACCCTACTCAACACCGTCTACACACAGCAGCCAGATCTCTGTCCCTCAGATGTGGACAAATAAAAGGCCATTTCCTGCGACCCATGACAAAGCTAAGAGGTTGACTTTATCCCTCTGTAAGCTCTTGGCTACCGAAATGCTGCCTTTCCGCCTGGTGGACACACAGGATTTTAGAGACCTTATGTCTGTCGCTGTGCCCCAGTACCAGATGCCCAGTCGCCACTACTTCTCTAAGAAAGGTGTGCCCACGCTACACCAGCATGTCGCACACAATATCACTGCTTCCTTGAGAAACTCTGTGTGTCAACGGGTGCATTTCACCACCGATACTTGGACCAGTAAGCATGGACAGAGACGTTACATGTCGCTGACTGGGCACTGGGTAACTATGGTGATAGATGGTGAAGGGTCTGCTGCACAAGTCTTGCCATCCCCAAGACTTGTGTGTCAATCGTCTGTCTGTCCAAGTTCCGCCACTGCTTCTGCCTCCTCCACCTCATCTGGGTCCTTCACCTCCGCCCCAAGCCTGCCTGGTCAGGCCACCAGCGTTCTCACTGCGCAGAAGGAATCACACACCCCTCATTACTATGCTGGCAGCAGAGCGCAACGGCATCAGGCGGTCTTTAGCTTGACATGTCTTGGGAATAAGAGTCACACAGCTGAGGAGTTGTGGTCAGCTCTGCGGTCCGAGTTTAATAAATGGTTGTCTCCACTCAACCTGCAGCCTGGTTAGGCCGTGTGCGACAATGCTGCAAACCTGGGTGCGGCCCTTCGCCTGGGCAAGGTGACACACGTACCTTGTATGGCTCACATGTTGAACCTTGTTGTCCAGCAATTTTTAACACACTATCCCGGCCTAGATGGCCTTCTGACCAGGGCACATAAGCTGTCTGCTCACTTCCGCCGTTCAACCGCCGCAGCTGAGCGACTTGCATCGCTCCAGAAGTCTTTCGGCCTGCCGGTTCATCGCCTGAAATGCGATGTGGTGACACGCTGGAATTCGACTCTCCACATGTTACACTGTGGCAGCACCGCCGAGCCCTGGTGCAATACGTCATGACGTATAGCCTGGGCCAACGAGATGCAGAGGTGGGGCAGATCACCCTGATGGAGTGGTCTCAGATCAAGGACCTATGCACCCTTCTGCACAGTTTCGACATGGCGACGAATATGTTTAGCGCTGACAATGCCATTATCAGCATGACAATTCCAGTCATTTACATGCTGGAGCACACGCTAAACACTATTCGGAGTCAGGGGGTGGGACAACAGGAAGGGGAGGAACTACAGGAGGATTCATATGCGCAAGGGACAACAACATCACCAAGGTCCAGACGTTCATCATCACCAACGCAGCAGGCATGGGACCATGGGGGACAGGGATCAACAAGGGCGCATGGAAGCAGGCGAAATGTTGAGGAAAGTGCAGGAGAACATGAAGAAATGGAGGACGAACTGTCCATGGACATGGAAGACTCAGCGGATGAGGGAGACCTTGGTCAAATTTCAGTTGAAAGAGGTTGGGGGGAGATGTCAGAGGAAGAAAGAACGGTTAGCACCTCTATGCCACAAACACAGCGCGGACTTGGTCCGCATGGCTGCGCAAGACACATGAGCGCCTTCTTGCTGCACTACCTCCAACATGACCCTCGTATTGTCAAAATTAGAAGGGATGATGACTACTGGCTTGCCACAGTATTAGATTCCCGGTACAAGTCCAAATTTTGTGACATAATTCCAGCCATAGAAAGGGACGCATGTATGCAGGAGTATCAGCAGAAGCTGTTACTCGATCTTAGCTCGGCTTTTCCACCAAACAACCGTGCAGGTGCAGGAAGTGAATCTCCCAGTTGTAACTTGACAAACATGGGACGGTCTCGTCATCTTCAACAGTCTACCCGTACCAGTAGCACCGTATCTGGTGCTGGTAACAGCAATTTTATGGAATCTTTTCATAATTTTTTTAGACCGTCCTTTGCAAGGCCACCAGAGACAACAAGTCTGACACATAGTCAACGGCTGGAGAGGATGATACAGGAGTATCTCCAAATGAACATTGATGCCATGACTTTGCAAATGGAGCCTTGCTCATTTTGGGCTTCAAATCTTGAAAAATGGCCAGAGCTCTCCAGTTACGCCTTGGAGATTTTGTCGTGTCCAGCTGCCAGCGTTGTCTCTGAACGTGTCTTCAGTGCTGCTGGGTGTGTGCTGACAGATAAGCGCACGCGTCTGTCCAGTGACAATGTGGACAGACTAACGTTCATCAAAATGAACAAGTCATGGATCCACAAGGAATTTACTACCCCTGTGTCATCCTGGGGAGAGTAAATGCTTGTGGATTTGGAATGTGCTTGATGCAAATCAAAACATCCTGTTTGCAACTAGGGCACAAGTGCTGCCACTGATGGGGTGTCTGTGTGGCCCAATTTTTGGATAAAAGGGAGAGTCTGCTTGGAGTAACCCTTGCTTGCTGTGTTTTTTAAAAGGAGCCAAGATGAACAAGTCATGGTTCAGCAAAGACTTTATCTACCTACCCCGGTGTCATCCTGGGGACGGTTAAGAATGGCGTATTTTTGAATGTGCTTGATGCAAATCTAGCTGTGAAGTGTACAACCGGGGCACAACTGCTGCCACTGAAGGGGTGGCTGTGTGTGGGGCCCAATTTTTGGAAAAAAGGGAGACTCCGCTTGGAGTAACCCTTGCTTACATTGTTTTTAAAAATGATCCAAGATGAACAGAGCTGGGATCAGGAAAGACTTAGCTACCTACCCCGGTGTCCTCCTGGGGACGGTTAAGTATGGCGTATTTTTGAATGTGCTTGATGCAAATCTAGCTGTGAAGTGTACAGCTAGGGCACAAGTCTGCCACTGAAGGGGTTAGTGTCTGTGTGGCCCAATTTTTGGAAAAAAGGGAGACTCCGTTTGGAGTAACCCTTGCTTGCTGTGTTTTTTAAAAGGAGCCAAGATGAACAGAGCTGGGATCAGGAAAGACTTAGCTACCTACCCCGGTTTCCTCCTGGGGACAGTTAAGAATGGCGTATTTTTGAATGTGCTTGATGCAAATCTAGCTGTGAAGTGTACAACTGGGGCACAACTGCTGCCGCTGAAGGGGTGGGTGTGTGTGTGGCCCAATTTTTGGAAAAAAGGGAGACTCCGCTTGGAGTAACCCTTGCTTACATTATTTTTAAAAATGATCCAAGATGAACAGAGCTGGGATCAGGAAAGACTTAGCTACCTACCCCGGTGTCCTCCTGGGGACGGTTAAGTATGGCGTATTTTTGAATGTGCTTGATGCAAATCTAGCTGTGAAGTGTACAACTGTGGCACAACTGCTGCCACTGAAGAGGTGGGTGTGTGTGGGGCCCAATTTTTGGAAAAAAGGGAGACTCCGCTTGGAGTAACCCTTGCTTACATTATTTTTAAAAATGATCGAAGATGAACAGAGCTGGGATCAGGAAAGACTTAGCTACCTACCCCGGTGTCCTCCTGGGGACGGTTAAGTATGGCGTATTTTTGAATGTGCTTGATGCAAATCTAGCAGTGAAGTGTACAACTAGGGCACAAGTGCTGCCACTGAAGGGGTTAGTGTCTGTGTGGCCCAATTTTTGGAAAAAAGGGAGACTCCGTTTGGAGTAACCCTTGCTTGCTGTGTTTTTTAAAAGGAGCCAAGATGAACAGAGCTGGGAGCTGGGATCAGGAAAGACTTAGCTACCTAACCCGGTGTCCTTCTGGGGACGGTTAAGTATGGCGTATTTTTGAATGTGCTTGATGCAAATCTAGCTGTGAAGTGTACAACTAGGGCAGAAGTGCTGCCACTGAAAGGGTTAGTGTCTGTGTGGCCCAATTTTTGGAAAAAAGGGAGACTCCGTTTGGAGTAACCCTTGCTTGCTGTGTTTTTTAAAAGGAGCCAAGATGAACAGAGCTGGGATCAGGAAAGACTTAGCTACCTACCCCGGTGTCCTCCTGGGGACGGTTAAGTATGGCGTATTTTTGAATGTGCTTGATGCAAATCTAGCTGTGAAGTGTACAACTAGGGCACAAGTGCTGCCACTGAAGGGGTTAGTGTCTGTGTAGCCCAATTTTTGGAAAAAAGGGAGACTCCGCTTGGAGTAACCCTTGCTTACATTGTTTTTAAAAATGATCCAAGATGAAGAGAGCTGGGATCAGGAAAGACTTAGCTACCTACCCCGGTGTCCTCCTGGGGACGGTTAAGTATGGCATATTTTTGAATGTGCTTGATGCAAATCTAGCTGTGAAGTGTACAACTGGGGCACAACTGCTGCCACTGAAGGGGTGGGTGTGTGTGGGGCCCAATTTTTGGAAAAAAGGGAGACTCTGCTTGGAGTCACCTTGCGGTGTTTTACATGATTTTAGAAGGGCGTGCCATGCCTATATCTGTGTCGCCTCCTCTTTTTCCTTGTCCAGCTCTTTTGTTTTCGCATGAGTATATGTCCTTGTCACTTTCCCATGTGTTTGTGTTGTGTTGTGAGTTGTTTATCACCTTTTGGACAGCTTTGAGGGTGTTTTCTAGGTGTTTTTATGTGTTTGTGAATGCCTGCCATTGTTTCCTATGCAGTTCGAGTTCGGTTCGTCGAACGTTCGACGAACCGAACTCGAACGAGACCTCCGTTCGACGAACCGAACTCAAGCCGAACCACGACCGGTTCGCTCATCTCTAGTCAACACATTAACGCTCGCGAGAATTTCAGTGATGCTGTAAAGCACAACTCAGAGTGACGTCATTGACCGGCAATGACCCTGCGAGAACTTAGATCCAAGCTCCCGCAGGGTTACTGCTTCATCACACATACTGTTGGCGGAAAGAAAAAACATACATCACAAATAAAAGCTGTAATATCATCTATCTATCCATCTATCCATCTATCCATCTATCTATCTATCAATCTATCTATCTATCTATCCATCCATCTACCCATCTATCTATCCATCTATCCATCTATCCATCTATCTATCCATCTATCTATCCCTCTATCGCTCTATCTATCTATCTATCTATCTATCATAATAGTAATAATAAGAATTTTTATTTCTATATCGCCAACATATTCCGCAGAGCTTTACAATTCAGGAGGAACATATACAAACAAGTAACAGTTATAGAAAATCCAATATTTAGAGGGGAAAAAAAGACAACTCTGCTTGTGAGAGCTTACAATCTACAATGAGATATGGGGGGGGGCAAGGTACAAGTGCTTATTTACAATGACAATCCAGCCATCTCAAGAAAATGGGGGATAGATAATGCCTTCCTGGACCAATTTGCCTGAACCTTGAGATGCATTTGGGTGCCATGGAGTTTGACGTGGGGTTATGTTGTGAGAAGTTGTAGAGGGACTGTGTGAATTGGATTTGATTAGGGAGTGTGATAGGCCACTCTAAAAAGATGCGTTTTTAGGGTGCACCTGAAGCTGAGTAAGTTGTGATTCATCCTAACTTCTTGGGGTAGAGCGTTCCAGAGGATTGGTGCAGCTTGGAAGAAGTCTTGGATCCGGGAGTGGGAGGTTCGAATTAGTGTGGATGTTAGTCGACAGGCATTTGCAGAGCATAGAGAACGGGTGGGGTGATGTCATGGTTCGCCTACCCGTCCACATAGCTAGGGGGTGTAGCCTTCTCTCGGGCCTCACGTCCGGACCCTGGATGCCTTAAAAGCTGACATTTCCAGTGAACCAGCGCCGGCTATAAGTCCTGTGAGTGATATCCTGATCTGTCTGTTCCTGTGCCCCCGTGCCCTTGTCTGTGTTCCGCCCCCTGGTCGTCCTTCCTGTCCTCTGTCCCCTCTTCTATTTCCCCACTCGGTTGCTTCCTCCGGTACTAACCTTGGCCTGACTTTGACTCTGCTTCTGCTCGTTCCTCCAGTCTTGCTTCTGCCCGTACGGTGTTTGACCCAGCCTGCCTGACTATTCCTCGCATGCCCTGCAGTTCTGCTTCTCAGCTATGCTCTTAGGCAGTGCATGAGAACGCTGTGTATTTACTTCCTGGTTCTCATTTCTCTGTGTAGTGTCTTCTGCTGCAGAGCTCTGGCTCCCCCTGGTGGCAGCTTGGCACGTGATAGACAGAGAGGAGGGTGGAGATGTAGGGGGGTGCCGCACTGTGGAGAGCTTTGTTTGTGAGAACAAGCAGTTTGAATTGGATCCTGTGATATATGGGCAGCCAGTGCAATGACTGGCACAAAGCAGAGGCATCTGAGTAGCGGTTAGCTAGATAGGTGACCCTGGCTGCTGCATTAAGGATGGACTGTAGACGAGAGAGTCTACTTAGGGGGAGACCAATTAATGGAGAGTTACAGTAGTCAAGGCGAGAGTGGATCAGGGCCACGGTGAGGGTTTTTGTCGTTTCCATTGTGAGAAAGGGGCGGATTCTAGAGATGTTCTTGAGGTGCAAGCGGCAGGAGGGGGCAAGAGATTGTATGTGGGAGGTAAAGGAGAGATCAGTGTCAAGTATAACACCCAGACAGCAGGCTTGCTGCCTAGGACTTATCGTTGTGCCACACACAGAGAGGGTGATGTCAGGTTTAGGAAGGTTGGAAGACGGAGGAAAAAAAAAGAAGTTCAGTTTTGGAAAGGTTAAGTTTCAGATAGAGAGCAGACATGACATTGCAAACTGCAGGCAGTCACTTGTGTTTTGTAGTACACCGGGGGTGAGCTTAGGGGATGAGGTGTATAGCTGTGTGTCATCAGCATAAAGATGGTACTGA
This sequence comes from Anomaloglossus baeobatrachus, assembly GCF_048569485.1. Lineage (NCBI taxonomy): Eukaryota > Metazoa > Chordata > Amphibia > Anura > Aromobatidae > Anomaloglossus > Anomaloglossus baeobatrachus. The sequence goes on from NC_134355.1 coordinate 293,572,779, forward strand.
AAGCCAAATCTGCTGATGGTCATTCCAATTGGGGCAGTGTAGAGGGAGAAAAGAAGAGGGCCAAGGACTGAACCTTGAGGGACCCCAACAGTGAGAGGAAGAGGAGAAGATGTGGATCCAGCAAATGATACACTGAATGAACGGCCAGAAAGATAGGAAGAGAACCAGGAAAGCACAGTGTCCTTTAGGCCAACAGAATGGAGCATAGAGAGAAGGAGATGGTGGTCAACAATATCGAAGGTGGCAGAGAGGTAAAGAAGGATAAGCAGAGAGTGGTCACCATTACGTTTTGCTGTCAACAGGTCATTAGTCACTTTGACAAGGGCAGTTTCTGTTGAGTAATAATACTTAGCAGCAAGGTTTGAAGTACAAAAGTCTCCTAGGAGACACTAATATAAAACTTAACATTTATTTAAGACCTTAATAAAAGTGAACAGGGTCACTGGTAATCGTGATTTTTAAAAGAGAAAAATACACACATATAGTGTACGATCACAGCCTCACACAAGCCATTACCAATGTGTATGATCTATGCAGTAACACATAGTATCTGACTCTAGCCACTCAAGGATCGACACCAATGCATGTGACACATAAATTATATCCATGCATATAATGGTCACAAGACACCAACTCCACTCCAAACCTAAAAAGAGCCCACTTATAAAAAAGTGGACATTGAAGTGGTCATGGAGAATGAGACCCAAACCTATTCCTTATAGCTCAAGGAACCACCCTCATCAACCGGGGGTCTTGCTGAAAAAAAGGGAAAGGTCTCACCAAATTCAGGCGGGCTTCGTTAGTATAGTAAACCTGGAATACCATTCCTCATACATCAAGTATGCTTGCTTCATTGGTTTACTCAATTGCAAATCAATAACTTCCGATGCGTTTCATTAAATCTTCAGGGAAGTCAATAATACTAAGAGTATTCCACATTCATAAGGGCAACCAGTCCCAGTGGATACTCATTGCTGGACTGAAAATGAAACAAAAGTCACCATAAGTCCACCGCTTAAACACATCATTGCACAAGAGTATCAAGTCCCAAGGGGAACACTCACCAAACGAATTCTGTAGATCCTGGTCCTAGATCACATTAAATGCCCATTACCAGATGCAAACTAGAACAGACAGATCTCTATAAGTCTACCACTTTTTGAATTGTCACAGAAGGAATATAGTCCCAAAACGGGAGCACTCACCAAACACGTCCTCCATGTGTACGTTCAATTTAAATGTGCCGCGCTCCAAAGCCCTGGGCAGCGCCATTTTATATCACGCGCACATGCGCAGTACACCCCATTCAGGCGTGTGACGCACAGACCGGAACCACGTGATACCGGAAACTAGTACGTCATCTGAAACAGCCGACCACGTCATCAGACAGTGTCGGCAGATACATCCGGTGACGCTCCATCCGGAATGTGGAACGCAAGCCGGAACAAACATCATGTTAGTCGCATCATCGTCCTACTAATGCTTGTGTTCCATACGCTAGGATATAACGTTAATAAATAGGTACAAGACCCATTTATAAAAATATTGTAGTCCATCAATAACGGTATATAAACATCCTCATATTACAAATACACCAATGATTACAGTGATATTATGGCGAAAAACGCTTCTCCTACAGAGACCGTCATACTCCATATGCTCAAAAGGACCCAAAACTATACTAACGAAGCCCGCCTGAATTTGGTGAGACCTTTCCCTTTTTTTCAGCAAGACCCCCGGTTGATGAGGGTGGTTCCTTGAGCTATAAGGAACAGGTTTGGGTCTCATTCTCCATGACCACTTCAATGTCCACTTTTTTATAAGTGGGCTCTTTTTAGGTTTGGAGTGGAGTTGGTCTCTTGTGACCATTATATGCATTTTGGATGTCCTTGTCGATAGGGGACCTGAGGGGAAGCTTATGACAAGCACTTATAGAAAAGAGACATCATCTAACTCTTTGTTAAGATGGGAAAGCGCACACCCGAGGTCTCACAAAAAGGGCATCCCTAAGGGCCAGTTCATCAGAATGAGACGGAACGGCTCCAGTGATGAGGCATTTAGAGAACAGGCAGTGGATTTAACGAAACGACTGGATGAAAGAGGTTACCCTGCCAAGTAGGTCAAGAGAGCTTTTGAATCAGTATGTCAGATGGACCGTACGAATATCCTGAATCCTAGACCCAAGAAGGAAAATCTGAGTGAGCCTCTAAGATATGTTACTACATTTGATAATGGGGCAATGGGTCTACGTAATATCCTCTGTAAACATTGGCCAATTCTAAAAATGGATCTGATTGTTGGAAAATATATACCTGACTATCCCTCTATAACGTATCGTAAGGCTAGGTCCTTAAAGGACAGATTAGTTCATAGCTTTTTCAAAGAGGACAGACCACCGTGGTTGGTCTGCAGGGTGAAAGCTTGTTTCAAATGTCACAATTGTGTAAATTGTTTTCTTATCGAGGAGGGTAAGGCCTTCCGTAGTCGGGTTACTGATAGGACTTTCGAGATCAGATCACTGATTACATGCAGAACCAGAGGGGTCATATATAGAGTGACGTGTCCTTGCAATAAACAATATATAGGAAAGACCATCAGGGAATTAAGGAAAAGGGTTGGTGAGCATAAAAATGATATCAGAAATAGGAATGATACCCCATTGGCTAGACACATCAATGCTTATCATGACGGGGATGAGAACTGTATTAAAATAATGGGTATAGATCATGTCAGGCCACCGCCAAGAGGAGGCAATTGGGACAAGATGATACTTCGTAAGGAATGCTTTTGGATTTACACACTGGGCACCATGGCTCCGGCTGGCCTTAACAAGCAGCTTTCGTTTACCCCCTTTTTAGATACACCTTAGCTTGTAGGACTAGTCAGGAGGGTCAGCCGACGGTGAGTGGGGGCGCCATTGGCGGAGGTGTTTAAGGTGCCGACCTCCGCAGTAAGGTAGGGATAGTTTTAATGAGTGAGGGCTAGATTTAGTGTGCACTTAGTTTCCTTTTCTTCCTCCCTCTTCTCTCCCTATTCTTTGAAATAGGGCTTCTTTCAAGTATTTGCAATTTGGATTGATCTTTACCCTGCATGCAGAGAATGGTGGTCTGTCCTCTTAGTAGGATCGTCATTTAATAAGCGTCTGCTGATGGGGTAGTAGTATTGAATATCCCTCCCCTCCCTCTTTTACTCACCTCCCTTCTCCTTCCCTCTCCTTTTCAGTTCTGTGGTACTTTATATGTTCATTTATGATGGAAGGGTTTTCCTTCCTGAGTTTTGGGTCCTTTTGAGCATATGGAGTATAAAGGTCTCTGTAGGAGAAGCGTTTTTCGCCATAATATCACTGTAATCATTGGTGTATTTGTAATATGAGGATGTTTATATACCGTTATTGATGGACTACAATATTTTTATAAATGGGTCTTGTACCTATTTATTAACGTTATATCCTAGCGAATGGAGCGCAAGCATTAGTAGGACGATGATGCGGCTAACATGATGTTTGTTCCGGCTTGCGTTCCATATTCCGGATGGAGTGTCACCGGATGTATCTGCCGACACTGTCTGATGATGTGGTCGGCTGTTTCATATGACGTACTAGTGTCCGGTATCACGTGGTTCCGGTCTGTGCGTCACACGCCTGAATGGGGTGTACTGCGCATATGCGCGTGATATAAGATGGCGCTGCCCAAGGCTTTGGAGCGCGGCACATTTAAATTGAACGTACACATGGAGGACGTGTTTGGTGAGTGCTCCCGTTTTGGGACTATATTCCTTCTGTGACAATTCAAAAAGCGGTAGACTTATAGAGATCTGTCTGTTCTAGTTTGCGTCCGGTAATGGGCATTTAATGTGATCTAGGACCAGGATCTACAGGATTCGTTTGGTGAGTGTTCCCCTTGGGACTTGATACTCTTGTGCAATGATGTGTTTAGGGTTAAAGAAAGAGGAAAGACATTGCATATGACGCACAACCCATAATACAGTATGAAAAAAACCTTTATTTACAGTGCACTGATGCAATTAAAAACAATTAAAACATGTAGTAAAGACAAGATCCTGTACCCACAAGTTTACAATGATTATAATAATTCAACAAAGTACAGTAATAAAGCCCCGCCACAAGGGGAGAGTGAATTGCAGACTGGTAAAACACCTACAGGAGACAAATGGTCCAGGGGTATCACATACAATAAGAATGTAAAAAACGACAATAATCAACACCTGGAGAACAATAGCCAGGTACCATGCAAATTAGATAGCTCTATGTAAGACTAAAGCAAACCGTAATACCTCAGGACACGCAGTATGGGCCCATGTGTAATCATAGGGGCATCATAGCCCTGCTGGAAGAAGGACACAAAATCCACAAGGTTCCTGGCAATCCAGGGTCTTAGCCTGTTCCCAAGGGAGGGAGGAGGGCTCACCCGAGTAAAGCACAGGGGAATCGATGGTGGAGGAGCCTGTGTATGCCCAATGGGGCAGCAAGAAAAAATATGTGGAGGAAGTACTGCGGAGTCCAGTAGAAAAGAGCATCCACAGTGTGGCAGGGGCACACAGGGGGTACAAGGATCACCCCACGCGTATCGCCGCCGCTGCGGCCTCGTCAGGGAAGTAAGGTGCACTGCAGCACAGGTTCATATATAAGAGGAGAAGCGAGGGTTTACTCACAATCAGCTGTGTTGTCGCTAGCGCGCGGTCCGGACCATGTGTGTAAAGGCGCAGGCGCGCGCACGTGCGCAGTGTGTCCAAACAGGAAGTGAAAGTCATAGCAACATCCAAATGTCATGGACGCGGGCGCATG